>NC_137046.1:22432448-22534948 GCF_032717465.1 Coenobita brevimanus
ACTCCAAAACCAACACCTGATGCGGATTTAGAGCCATCAGTATACACAGGCACAGAACCACCATGACTAGAAGAATGTTCTAAAAATAACCTTAAAAGACACTGAGGAGTGACAAAATCCTTTGAACCTGCAATAGGCCTGCAGAAAGTTACCTTGGGCAATATCCAAGGTGCAACCCTCGGGATCCGAACAGGACTGACAAGTACTGCCGACAAACCAAACCCCTCCATTATATCCTGAACCATATAGCCAAATGGACGAGGCATGCAGGGGTGTCTACTATAACACAAAAGACAAGACTGTTTCGTCACACCCTCACAGACAAGTGAGTCTGGGAGGCGACGAATCCAGAGCCAGCACCGTACTGCAACAGACTGACGCAGTCGATCTAAGGGAGGCACACCAGCTTCCACCAATAAGCTGGGAATTGGAGAGGACCGAAAAGCCCCAGTTGCAAGGCGAAGACCAGTATGATAGACAGCATCTAGAGTTTTTAGTCTTGATTCTGTGGCAGAGGAATATACCTCACAGCCATATGACAGCTTAGAGGTTATAAATACCTGAAACAAATGCAAGAGTGTCCTTCGATCAGCACCCCAAGAGGCATGGGACAGAACCCTCAATAGATTGAGAGCCTTCATACATGATGTTTTAAGATCTGCCAAGTGTGAGACCCATGTCAAACGACAATCAAAAGTCAGGCCCAAGAATTTCGTCTCTGTCACACAACGGAGTCTTCTGCCACAAAGTTACAGGAACAGAGCTACAGGAACAGAGCGAGTAGGCTGGACCACTACAGGATAATGGTCACTACCATGTAGATCATCCAAAACCCCCCAAGAAAAATCAAGGGCACAGTTAGAGGAGGAGATGGTAAGGTCAATGACAGAATACGTGCCAGTCTGAACATGAAAATGGGTCGGCCTTCCATCATTTAGGACAACCAAATCTAAATCCCCAACCAAAAAGGCAAGAAGATCACCCCGGGGATTTGAAAGTGAGTCACCCCACAAAGGATGGCGGCCATTAAGGTCACCAAGGAGTAGGAAAGGGGGTGGAAGTTGGCTGATGAGGGTTTCTAGATCAGCACGTATAACAGGAACGGAAGGTGGAAGGTACAGACAACAGATGGTATAGCACCTCCCAACGTGCATGTGTACTGCTAGAACTTGAAAGGGGGACTGAATCTCAAAGGAAATAAAGGGGACATCAGAACGGCACAAAATTGCACATCCACCGCTGTGACCACCAGGAGGAGATGCATGGAAGGCCTTATACCCCCTAATGGAAGGGAACTGTCTGTCCCCCACCATTGTCTCCTGAAGACACACACATAGTGGGTTCAGAGTAGAGAGTAATAACTGCAATTCCTCCCAATTTGCCATGGCACCTCACAGTTCCACTGAAGACATATTGGTACCGATTGAGCCATAGTGATTAGTATTAAATATTATGAACTTAGAAAGCTATGCAGCAACCTCGTTGGGAAGGGAGTGAAAGCCCTTCTTCCTAGGCGTGGAGCTCTGCCTCACCAACCGAGAAGGCAATGAAGATTTAGAGTTTCCATGGGTGGAAGTACCCTTACCCCGAGGCATGTCCCGCCCATCGCCAGAATGAGTCTGAAGCACAGAGACCTTCTTTGAAGACCCACGTGCCCCATCCGCACACCCATGTGAGGGTTCAGCTGGCACCTCGGGGCCAACCGAACCCCCCCCCAACCAAATCATCCAAAGGTTGGTCGCTGGGTGATGGATCAGAGGGAGCAAGCGACTGAGCTCTATGAGTATCTAAAGACCCAGGACCCCCCGCACCTGAGGAAGAGGCAGGGACGAGAATCCTAGAAGGGCCATCATGAACACCCACAGACTTAGATGCCACCACTGGCTGGGTTGTCAAGTGAAGAGCCCCCTCAGAATCCTCATGTGGTACAGAAGTTTGAACCTTAGAAGGAGGGGAGTCACCCAAAAACTCCTCACTCCTCACTCGTTTGAGGTTGGCAAATGCAACCTCCATCTCTGCACCAGAACTTAAAGCATTAGAAACTATAGTGCCACACTGTAAAGAAGAGTGAGCAACAGTAGCAGAGCGGCCAGATGGTACAGGAGCAGCAGTCAGTACGGAAGTAGCAGCTGATACAAAAGTATGAGAGACGCTGTTTTTTTTTTGGATATGTCAGGACAAGGATGCACAGGAAGGACATCGGGAGTTTTGGACGTGTCAAAGCAAAGTGTAGCATCGACACGGGTGTTTGTCACAGGAGGAACCGGAGGAACTGGGATGAGGGAGGCACTCCCAGACGCTGGAAGAACCACCGCAGAGGGGTTACCTCCAGAGACAGGAGGCACCTCCCTGGAGGAAGCACAGCTGCTTCCAGGCTGCACTCCCTCAGTGGAACCCCCCGGGCGAGAAGGCCGGGAAGTAGAACCCCGAGAATTTGATGGGGCATTGTGTGATGGCAAGGGCACCTGCCGGGTAGCTTTATGGCAAGACAACGCAGCAGCAAAGGTAACCCCAGGGCGAATGAACCGCTCCCTTACCCTGGCCTTTGCCTCAGAAAAGGAAATTTTCTCCTTCGTTCGGACAGAAATAATCTCGTATTCATATTTGTATACTTCGCAATCCCTTGAGGAGGCTGCATGTGCTCCTCCACAGTTCAAACATTTAGAGGGTTGAGAACAATCATCTATACCATGAGAAATTCCACCACAATTTCCACAGACCTCAGGAAGGCCAGACGCTTCCCACTTGCAAGAACGGCGGACATGACCAAATCTTTGACAATAATAGCATCTTCTAGGTCGGGGAACATAAGGTTTAACCTTTAGCTTCCACCACGCAGCAGTGATGGCCTCCGGCAAGGTAAGACGGTCAAATGTCATGATAAGAGTGGGCGTGGGGGTTAAAACCCCATCAACCTTCTTCATAATTATCTGTACTCCTACAATACCCTGAGGAGCCAGCCCCTCTAAGAGGGAAGAATCAGAATATGAGATCAAGTCACAAGAATAAACAACCCCTCGGGACTGGTTTAGGACCAAGTGACGAGAGGCAGATACAGGATAATCAGCGACCATAGTTAGGGACTGGATGGTGAACTCTCCTCTTCATTCCTAGCTTCTAGCAATAGAGAACCATCACCCTGCAAAGAGACCTTGGGGGTAAATCCACATGCTGAAACTAGACCACAGTGAATCTGAAAACAATTCAGGTTCCGGAAAGAAGTACCATTATCCATTTTAAGGACTACGTATTTGTGTAAGAGTTATTAACAAACACACCAGGTAACACCTCGATGGGAAGGGCATCTTGATTCGCAATTTTGGCAGATGACCCTGGGGGTACAAGGTCATTGGCCAGAGAGTGACCAAGTGATGCCAACTCGTGCAGCTGGTCACCGACCACACGAGTGGTTAAAGAAGTTTGGGATGTATCCATATATACATGCTTTAGACAAAATGGCACCAGGAGCCAAGGGAAACCGCCTACCAGGGAGTGAGGGGACTGAGCGCGGTCTGATGGGAGCGAGGTACCTCGTCCCCAGAGGGTGTCCCCAAAAGGACACCCTGTGATGCGAAAGTTTGCTCCCACCAGTGCAAAGACCCCCTTCCCCAACACCCCCCAGCCCAGACACCCAACCAACCAACTCGGGACAGCACTGAGGCGATCCCTCTGGAGGGCGGCACCGATGACCCTCACGGGTAACCTACGTTTCGGGCAGTGCTTAGTCAGACCCCTCACCCACAACCCTACCCGCATGGGAGACCCTGCCGGATGTCATTACATCCACGGGCAGGCTTGTGGGATCACAGGGGCACGCAAGCCCCCCCACCACGACAAGGTGGGTGCCCACGGGGGGGCGTATGCAGAGATGCTTAAGTCTATTGGAGAGAGCGGAATGAAATGCTTGTTGGAGATATGTAAGAAGGCATGGATGAATGAAAGTGTGCCATCGAAGTGGAAAAAGGCTGTGATTGTACTGCAGTACAAAAATAAAAGTGAGCGAAGTGAGTGCAAGAATTATCGTGGCATAAGTTTATTGAGTGTTGTAGGGAAGGTATATGGAAGAATTGTTATAGAGAAAGTAAGAGACGTATCAGAAGTCCGACTGAGTGATGAACAGGGTAGCTTTAGGCGTGGCAGAGAATGTGTGGATCAAATATTTCCGGTAAGACAGACAATGGAGAAGGCTTGTGAGAAGGACTATAAGGTGTTTATGCCATTCATGGATCTTGAAAAAGCATACGATAAAGTAGACAGAGAAGGATTCTGGAAGGTTTTGCATATGTACGGTGTAGATGGTAAGCTCCTATGTGCCGTCTAGAGTTTTTGTGATGGTAGTGAAGCATGTGTAAACGTAAATGGGCATCTAAGTGAATGGTTCATGATCGGTGTGGGCGTGCGACAGGGTTGTGTGATGTACCCATGGTTGTTCAAAATATATATGGATGGAGTGATGAGAGAAGTAAAAACACGAGTAATGGAGAGAGAGATGGCACTGGTAATGAATGATGACGGATGGAATATGCAGTACTACTTGCAAATAAAAGACAAGAACTTGGTAGACTACTGAAGAGTTTTGCTAATATCTGTGAGCGTTGTGCTTTGAGAGTAAATGTAGAAAAGAGTAAAATAATGGTTACTGAGAGAGAAGGTGAATCCCAATGTGATGTTGCAGTGAAAGGGGAGAGACTGGAATTGATGAGAGAATTGCAATAGCTGTGTACAGTGATAGAGAAGAGAGGAAAATGTGCAAAAGAAGTGGAAAGTAGAGTGACATAAAGAAAGAAAGTAGCTGGTGCTATGAAGGCCTTCGTAGGAAACAGAGGCTTGAGTGTTGCAGCTGCACCATGCTTACATGAAGGAGTGTTAATGCCAACTTTAACATATGGATGTCAGACTATGGTGTGGCATGAAAATGAAAAGTCAAGAGTGTGAGCAGCGGAGATGGGACTGCTGAGGAATATATGTGGAGTCCAGAGAGTGAATAGGTTACGAAATAATGTGATTCGTGAAAGATGTGGAGTGAGGAAGTCTGTGGACACCAGAATCGAAGAGTGTACGTAGATGGTATGGTCATATGGAGAGAATGGATAACAATAGACTGGTGAAAAAGGTATATCTGAGCGATTCTGAAGGAGGAAGAAGGCGAGGTAGGGCAAGGAGAAAGTGGGTGGATATGGTGGATGAGTGTGTGAGGAAGAGAGATATGAAGTCGACGAAGGTAGAGGACTGACAAGAGATCGAGCTGGCTGGGTGACAGTTGTGAGAAGAAGTGCATGATCAGGGATTTGGCACCAGTTTTTAACGTGACAGAGCTCGGATTGACTCTGTCGGATACGTTACAGAAAGTGGTGAATGTTTTTGGCGTATCAGATAGAGCCAGGATTCCAGGGGCTTGAATGGTGAGTGAATGGAAGCGTGGTCCACTGGATTGGGCATATTTGGGCTGCCTAGATGTTGCTACTCCTCTCCCTGCCCTAAGGTGGGAAAGGAGGTCCGGATGATGATGATGATGATGATGATGATGAATAGATATATATATTCTACATACATATATATACACACACAAGTATATATATATATATATATATATATATATATATATATATATATATATATATATATATATATATATATATATTTATTTGTTTATTTATTTTGGACCAAATAATTAAGGATAATGGAAGTAATGAAGATAGTTGTAGAAGGTATGATTAGTGAAAGTGAATATTGATGGGATGCAGTTTGGGTTTATGCCAGGCAAAGGGACCATTGATGCCATTTTCACCGTTGACAGCTTCTAGAAAAATATATAGGAAAGAGAATGGAACTGTACTTTGTTTCTGTTGAATTGCAGAATGCCATTGACAGAGTCCCAAGGGACGTGGTGAAGTGGACAATGAGATAGCTTTGGATTGTGGAGTGGCTGGTTAGGGTGGTTTTGGCTATGAATGTCAGTGTTCGTACACTGGTAAGGGTGAAAGGATATTTGAGTTATGAGTCTTCCGTGAATGTTGGTGTGTATCAGGAGCCAGTCATGAGCCCCTTAATTGTTTATCATGGTACTTGAAGCCCTCTCACGTGGCTTCAGAAATGGACTCCCATTTGACATAGTGTATGCTGATGATTTGGTGTTAATTCCTGAGAATGAAAGGGAGACGGAGGAAAGATTTAGGAAGTAGAGAGATGGTATTTGGTACAAGGACTTAAGAATACCTGCAGATAACACAAAAGTGATGGTATCTAGGACTGATGGCGGTACTGTCAAAGAAGAGGGAGAGGGGGCCATGTTCGATCTACCAGAGGGGAGTGGGAAGCAATCCCATCGTGTGCAGTTTTTGTGATAAGTGGATGCATAAGAAATGTAGTGGTATTAGAAGTAGACTGCGAGATAATGCCGATTCCATGTGTGCAGTGTATCAGGGAGAGCAATAAGAGATTGCCAGGTGTGAAAGGATTGATCTTGCTGGTGAGTCTCTTAAGTGTGTGAAAGAATTTATTATTTGGGGGACATATGTGCTGGAGGTGGGGCAGGAGCTAGCTCTGTGGCTACAGTGAGGAGTGGTTGGAAGAAGTTCAGGGAGCTGTTGCCTCTCCTGAAACTGAGAGGGCTCTCCCTCTGTGCTCAGGGGTTTTTGTATGTGGCATGTGTTTGGAATGTAATGCTGTATGGTACTGTGACCCTGGCAGTAAAGGAGGAGGATATTCGCAGGCTCAAACGCACAGAAATGACAATGATTAGGTGGATGTGTATTGCATCCTTGAGTGCGAGGCCTGGGGGGGTGGGGGGCTAGGTTTACAATGGAAGAATTGTGTGGTAGGATGGGACTAGAGTGTATTGGTGTTGTGATGGTGTTGAGATGGTTTGGGCATGTGGTGAGGATGTTATGATAATCAGGTGCAGAAAGTGAGAAGTGTTAAAGTTAATGGAAGGGTTGCATAAGGTATACCGAAAAAGTCCTAGGACGAGGTCACTGAGTGTGACCTCAGGGATAAATGACTGAACAAGGAAGCTGCCAGAGATTGAGCAGTATGGAGAGCCGCCATTGGGTGACCAAGGCCAATGCATGCAAGCATGTTGGAGCCTTTAAAAAAGGATCTAAATATATATATATATATATATATATATATATATATATATATATATATATTGGAAAGTTTTTTAACGTTCCAGCCGGTAACTGAACCCGAGACCTCTAGACAGAAGTCAGGCACCGTTACCACTACACTATGGCATGATAAAAGCTAAGCCGTCTGAATTCAATGACGAACCTTGGTTTGTCATTGAATTCAGATGGATTAGCTTTTACACGCCATGGTGTAGTGGTAACAGTGCCTGACATCTACCTTGAGGTCTCGGGTTCAATTCCCGGCAGCAGCATTAAAAAACTTTCTACATATGTACACACGTGTAATGTGTGTTTCTCCAACATATGAAATGGAAGACGCTTGTGTACTGGCTGGAATTAATTAAAACTGCCCTGTCACTTGCTGAGTTGCGTGGGGCTACGCAAAAATCCTGATGTGCCTGAAATATATATATATATATATATATATATATATATATATATATATATATATATATATATATATATATATATATATATATATATATATGTACATATGTATATATATATATATATATATATATATATATATATATATATATATATATATATATATATATATATATACACTTATTCTACTGTATATATACCCATTTGTTAGAGAAGCTGAAGGCGTAAACTATTGTGATCGTATCGGTTTTTACGTGTGTACTGCATGTTATAATATCTTTTGAATGTCTCATCCTATCTAAATCAAATCCTTGGTCATATTGCGCACTGGTATGGAAAAAAGTGGTTTGAGTTTTCCTTAAATTGATCAAAGGTCAAGACAATGGGTTAAGGTCAAAATTGTGGATGCAATACCATCTTCCGATTAGTTGAGCCGAGTAGAATGAAACTTGGCATATGCATTGTCGTTGGGGGGGGGGATGGTATAGATTCAAAAGTCAACGACAAAGTTTGGGCGTAGAGTCACTGTTCTTTCTGAGAGCTTTTGATCTAGTTATGCACATTAGACCTTCGACTGATGTTCTTTTGCATAGCATGATACACCCGGAATCTCTGCTCTTCGGTAGAAATTACGTAAATACAGTCTTCAGTCCGAAAAAAAGATGTCATGTATATCAAAGAATAGCTTTAAAAAGGAAGGAAAAAGAAAAAGAAATGGAGCAAATGAGGGCACAGTAATTGGAACTGGAACTGATGATGTAGGAGCCATCAACTCCATCTCCAAGCAAATAAGCATCACTTCATACTTTTAAAGACTACAGGCAATTAGCAGGGTAAGGGAAGGTAGCAAAATGACTAAACAGTACTTGTTATATAGGGGAAAGGCATAATCACATCAGTTTTTCCAAGCTGGTAGAGGCAGAGGACTTCTCTATCAGCACCGGCCTGTCAAATATTTCTGAAGGTACGTACAACTCCTCTCCTTTACCTCCCTGTTTCTTTTCGAGAACAAACAAACGATGTGACACAACTTCAGTTTCTTTCTTTGTACTTCACTAGGAAGTGTTAACGGTATTATCCTAGATCAAATCTTTTTTACAGGACGTACAGCCATTGTGAAGAAGTAATCCCATTTCGGTCAGTTCTATTGAAATGGAAAATTCCTTTGTTGTTTTCTTTCCCTCATGCTCACAGTATATCTAGCTTAAAGAAGGACCTCATCGCCTTGCACCTGACATGTCACATACAAGGTGGACGAATATGATTTTTTTGTAATACAATATATTATACCTTCCCGTCAGTACGAGTGCATCTTTTATTTGCATCAATCAGGTAGAAAAAAAAAAAAAAAACGACATGGGGAGCAGCTGCCCTCACGCAGGAGAAGACGCCCCGCAAAGGTGAACCGTGATCCTCCTCGCAGGGTACAGGGCAGGATGAGGAGGTTCTTCTCCCTGTCAGAATCCGCATATGATTCTCTCCACCAAAAGCAACGGCAGCACCTCTCGAAGGTTCCTCTCCACCGGGTCTGCTCGGCCAGGCGGACCGAGGCTAAGCAACACCACTGGGATACACACTGTTTCACCACTGAGCTCACGTCTGCGCTAAGTCAGAAAACAGAACCATCTTAAACAAGTCTCAAAATTTTTCATTAGAACATACGGATGAATCCTTTTCAGTGGTCTCACACACACACACACACTACAACAACACGGAGATCATAAGTACATGCTCTGCACTTTAAGTATTGCAAAATGGATACATACTTTAGTAATGCAAATTTGGAAAAGAAAAGGGATAAAGGTAAAAAGCAAAATGATGATTTCTACCAAGAACTGGTTGAAGTAGAGACTCACAATAGACTGGTTGAACGTGTAAACAAACTAGAAATGGCTTTCAAAAATGAAATTGATGAAATAAAGAAGCAGATGCACTTGCAAAAGGAAGAAATAGAAAAACTAGGAAGGGAGGCCAATAAGAAAGACACAACCATCAGTGAACTAACAGTGGAATTGAGTACACTTAGGAAGAAAATGAGTGAAATGGCAAGTACAGTAGTCAATCACGAGAGTCTTATGGAAGAGTTCAAAAATGATACACAGACAATTAGGCAAGTTAGCAGTCTTATTGACCAGAGCAGTGATATTGAGGAGAAGATAACACAAGTGAATGAAGCTGTGCAAAGCTACAAAAATGATGTAGAAACCACGTATGCTGAAAAGGTGAAAGTAAAGAAAGACTTAGAAACAAGGGTGGAGGAAAAAAGCATTAAAAAGGAGGTGAAAAGAATAATCCAAAACAATCCAAAGTTAGTCAGAGATTCAGTAGAGATAAACAAATCAATAGTAATCACTGGTATAGAAGAGAAAGAAGTTAAAAACAAGATCACAAGAGACAAAAAGGAGATGACAAATGTAATGAACTTACTGAATGAAGTATCAGAAGAAATCTGTAGTAAAGACATAGAGGAGCACAAAAGGTTAGGGAAATACGAGAAAAGCAAGACAAGACCTCTAAAGGTGACTTTCCAGAGTGTAAACACTGTGGAAGAGATACTAAAAAATGCGAAGAATCTTATGGAAAAAGAGGAGTTCAAAAATGTATGGATAAAAAGATGACTAACACAAGAGGAACTGGAATTACTGAAAGAGAAAAGGGAGGAAGCAAAAACAAAAAATGAGGGAAGATCAGAAGAGGAGAAGAAATTTTTTTACAAAGTAATTGGATTGCAGGTACGAAAGTGGTACACAAACATGATAGAAAAAAAAGGAGGAAGGTAGTAGAACCATGTCATGACAAGTATATAAACAAGATGATAAAGTTGATGTACTCAAATGTGGATGGAATGGTATCTAAATTACTAGAGATGAATGATTATGTCAGAGAAAATGAACAACAAATAATATGCCTAACCGAAACAAAATTAACACCAAGGATATCCAATGACATACGAAGTACTAAACTTAGAGGAATACAATATATGGAGAAGAGACAGAAATTTAAAAAAAGGAGGAGGAATTATAATATTAACTAAGAAAAATTTAAAAGTCAAGGAAATAAAACTAGATATACCATCACAAGTAGAACTGATTGCAGTAGAGATCGACACATCTGAAGGAAAAGTAATTGTAGCCAATTTGTACATGTCACCCAGATCAAACACATGGGAAAGAGACGAATATGAGGACCTGGCAGAGAGTACAATTCAGAGTTTAAGATCATTGCTCCATAAAATGGAAGAGAAATCGGAAAGAATTATACTAACTGGGGACTTCAATACAAATATAAATTGGAATACTCTAGATATAAATAGCCAAGAAAGCTGTTGGGACCAAAAGCTCCTGGATCTCGCACAAGAGTTTTTCTTAACGCAACATGTGAGGGAAACCACCAGAAAAAGAGGACTTGATGTACCTTCAGTGCTAGATCTAATATTTACTAGGCAAGAAAATGATATTGACAGTTTAATATATCACCCTCCACTCGGCAAAACCGATCATGCAGTACTAAATTATAACTTCAGGATAGCATATGACATAGTAAACAGCAATGACAGTTACAAAAAGAGCCTAAACTATAAAAAGGGAAATTATCAAGACCTAAAGAAGTATTTCTTAGAAGTTGATTGGGAAAATGAGCTTAGAGGACAAGATTTAAATGCTGTATATGAAAAAAATTGTGAATTTTATGAAATAGGAGTCCAGAAGTACATCCCACAGCACAAAGAAGCAGATAAGAAAATACAGAAATGGTTCAATACAGAATGTAAAAAATCAAAAGAAAGAAGAGATTTGTTGTGGAATAGATACAGAAGACACAATAGTGAAAGGGCGTATAATAATTACAAACAGGCAAGAAACGACTATACAAGAATAAGGAGGGAAACCCAAACACAGTTTGAGGAGGATATAATAAATAAAAGTAGTGATCAACCAAAGCTGTTTTACAGCTATATCAGAAGCAAAACCAAAGTAAAAGATATAATTCAATCCATTACGGACGAGGGAATCACTAATACACAAGAGAAAGATATTTTTGAAGCACTAAATAAGAATTTCCAATTAGTTTTTACGAAAGAAAAAAATTTTGAGAGGGACTATGTGGAACACGCATGTCCGCATATACTGCCAGATATACAAATAGCAGAAAAAGTAATACAGGAGGAGTTAAGTAGATTAGACAGAGGAAAAGCAAGTGGTCCTGATGAAATTCCATGTTGGGTATTACGAGAATGTGCAAAGGAGTTAAGTAAACCATTATTTTTAATTTTCAAGAAATCCTTGAGTCAAGGTAAACTACCTGATATTTGGAAAAAAGCAAATATTGTTCCCTTATTCAAGAAAGGAAATAGACAAAATCCACTCAACTACCGACCAGTATCACTGACCAGTGTTGTAAGCAAGGTATTAGAAAAACTTATAAGAAAAGCTTGGGTAAATCATGTAGAAGAACACAGTATGATAACAGAAAAACAGTTTGGTTTCAGAAAAGGAAAATCATGTGTTACTAATCTGTTGAGCTACTATGACAGAGTAACAAACACAATACAGGAAAGGGAAGGATGGGTGGACAGTATCTATTTAGATTTCAAGAAAGCTTTTGACACAGTACCACACCAAAGACTTTTATGGAAACTGTACCATTAAGGAGGAATTCGAGGCAAACTGTTTTGTTGGATGCAAGACTTTCTCATAAAAAGAGAAATGAGGACAGTACTAAGAGGAAACTACTCATCATGGGAAGAAGTGACTAGTGGAGTACCACAGGGTTCAGTGCTGGCACCAATCATGTTTTTAGTGTATATAAATGATATAAACAGTAACACTGGAAATGAGAGCTATCTGAATATGTTTGCAGATGATGCAAAAATACAAAGGAGAATTACTAACACAGACTCTTGTAAAGAGCTACAAGAAGAATTAAATAAACTTCATGAATGGAGTAGTACATGGCAAATGGAATTCAATGTGGACAAGTGTCATGTAATCAAGTTTGGTAAAAATGGAAAAAGACCTGATTGGGATTATAAGTTAGGAAATAAAACCCTGTACACATCAGAAAGAGAGAAAGACCTAGGTGTGATTATCAATAACAGACTATCTCCGGCTGACCACATCAGCGAGAAGGTACGGAACATGTATACACTGCTTGCAAATATGAGAATAGCATTCACATACATAAATGAAGACATGCTAAGAAGGATAATAACATCATTCATTAGACCAACCCTGGAATATGCATCAGTAGTCTGGAGTCCTCATTTCAAAAAGCATATAGACAAGATTGAAAAAGTTCAAAGGGCCGCTGCAAGATGGATACCAAGCTTAAGGGACCTAAGATACGAAGAAAGACTAAATAAACTGAATCTACCAACACTACAGGAGAGAAGGAAAAGAGGTGACATGATAGTGCTATATAAGTGCATATCAGGAAAGGAGAAAATAGACATAAATGATTACTTAACATATGGAGAAGCATCAACAAGAGGACACTGCAAAAAATTGCATAAGAAGAGAGGTGATAAAGACGTAAGGAAATTCAGTTTCCCAAACAGAGCAATTGATCAATGGAATGCACTACCGAATGAAATAGTGTGTGCCAAAACAATTCACAAATTTAAGGATATGTACGATAAATATGGTTTAAGACACGGGACAGTACGAGCTTGACTCATTCCTGTAAAGATACAATTAGGTAAGAACAATTAGGTAAGAACACACACACACACACACACACACACACGCACGCACGCAAACTCACTCTGCGGAAGCCTTCCTCCGAGCTCGAGACCGGTGCTGAATCCTCAATGACCTTCAGGATGTGTCTGAACCTCTCCTTGATAGGATAATCCCAAACTCGGTACTTGCTGCGGTTACTGGGACTGTGAAGGCTCAACATCTTCCATACTCTAGAAGGAGAAGATAGGAAGGATCAGTCAGGTGGTGCATGGAGAAGCTCTGACTATCTTTTCTGTTATAATATGACCAGTGTAAGAATTATGATACCGGTATCAAAAGAAACGACCAGGTCTTTGTTGGACCTGCATGTATGATCTGTCCGTACTAAAAGAGTTTGTGCCAGAAAGTGGTAACAGTTGTGAATGAGGGGAATTTTTTGGATTACTGAGCGATTCCATTATCTGGACTTGATTTCCCCAAATTACTTTAGCATATCGTCGTGTCCTATATTTGTGATAGAAACGGAACCCTTTTAGTAAAATATAGTCAGACCCAACCCTTATTTGTCCCTTGATTAAAGTGTAACTAGAGGAAAATTAACTTGCCGTGTTATAGTAAAGGTTCTGTTGTTGTTGTTGTTACCCCAGCCTCCTCTCGACATAAACCCAGTGTATTACAGAATAGAACAGTCATTTATAAATCTGCAGGAAATGGAATTGGGTTTGCATTACAGTACAGTGGTGTCATAGTGGACTAGTGTGAGCTATATTTTGGACTGGTACTGATGTAGGGAAGGGTGTTTGCCACTTCGTAGTTTTGCAAGGTGCAATCGTGCCTCTCAGGTAAAAGGCAGTTTCTACCAATGAATGTCTGCTGTGGGTTCATGAGGGATGGTATGCGGCTGGAAATATTGGATGGCAGTGGTGGCTGTGTTTGTGTTTAGTCTTCCTGTTGTTGTTGCACAAACCCGGTCTGTCTGATCGAACAGACCTCTCGACTGCAAATAAGTAACCACCTTTATGGGGTTGTCTCACAGGTTCCAAATGCCATTGATGTTATGTGTGCATCATAGTGTAACGCTTGCTAAGCAGTGCTCCATTATTTGTTATGTCATGTGGGCCTAGTCTACAAGCGGGGCACGTATCATCTGTGACTCCACCCAAGGTAAAGAGAAGAGTATACTGAGAGGTAAGTACAGCACCCCCGAGCCGCGCAGATTCTGTGACGTCAAAGTTAATAAGAGAGAGAGAGAGAGAGAGAGAGAGAGTGAGAGAGAGAGAGAGAGGGGTGGGGGTGGTGGAAG
The DNA here is from genome assembly GCF_032717465.1 of Coenobita brevimanus. Lineage (NCBI taxonomy): Eukaryota > Metazoa > Arthropoda > Malacostraca > Decapoda > Coenobitidae > Coenobita > Coenobita brevimanus. The sequence goes on from NC_137046.1 coordinate 22,446,947, forward strand.
AAAACGGGAGCTTGACAGAAAACCATCTGTATGTATGGTATGCTTTTGTATTATGAATGTTCACACAGGTCGCTACTCAAGACACTCACAACCTACGTATATTCCTCACGTCATCATTATCTGGGACATGTGACTGGAGCAGAATTACGAAAATTTTGTTTCATTGATCTATAATTATAATAGGTAAACTACATAATGATGATATATCAATAGGGATAGCGAGTAAATATAGCTTGAGCAGGAAGATGATTATGGAAAATATCCAGAGTTGAAAGTTACACAAGAACCAGGAAGCAGAATCGGAGCCCAATCCTGAGGAGACACCTGAAGGCTTTGCAAGAATGTTGTCATTTTTTTCCCTTTGTGATTTCCCTGTATAGGGAGACTTAAGATTCCCACCTCAAGTGCGGCTGTTACTTGTAGCCTTTAATTATATACCTTAACTGTTGGGTGGAGATAGTACACTTGCATCTCTCACAAGCGTACATTCAGCAAAACATACCAATATCATTTTTAGTGCCTTGCAATCATTTAAGGGGAAAAATATAAGTAATTCACATAATGTCTTATTCTTTATTTACAATACTTGTATCCCTTACCTGACTTGCTTTCTTAGTTCACAAAATTATCTGTATTGCCATAGCCACCCCTAAAAAAAGAAAACGGAGTACCTATCCACAGGCAGGTGTGTGTGTGACTGGCGTGTGTTGAGCAGGCTGAGCTGCAGTCTGTATTAACTATGACGTCATGCGCAGACCGAGACGCATTTTAGCTCCCCCTCACCCCCCCATGAAACTACCTTTCATTCTCTTTACCTTGACTCCACCTAAAGCCAAATACGTATCATCTGCGACCACCCAAAACCAGTTCTAAGCTGGTAACTCAGGAGGACTGGGTGGCGTCCTATGCCTGGATGGCTGAACTCAATCAGCTCTATTTAACGATAATTCCAATGGATGGATATCTGCTGGGCAGGGGAGGTGGGACTGTAGTAATGTATTTTGGGTGAGGTATTGTATTGACCAGCACGTGAATTGCGTGTATAGTTGTTTATTCATTATTAGTTCATAGGTGTACCTTGGAGGGACTGATAACAAGAGGCCTGTTGGCCGATGACGAGGTTATCTTCTAGAAAATAATGCTGCTACTACTAAGATCTAGACAACGTGTAACAGAAAAGAACAGAATAGAGAAAAGCTCTCCCCCACCCACTACACCATCCGGTAAAACCGACAGGAAAGAGAAAAAAGTAATACAGTGCTTGTTAGAATGAACAAGCATGAAAATTTTACAGGATGGTCAGAAGAGGAACGACAATGCACTTTGTAACATCTATTTTACAGATCTGTAAAAGAAAAACAAACGCAATCGCCGAATGTTCTCGTTATTAAATAAACGTCTCACAGTCGTCAGCATTGCTTCAACAAAAAAACAAAACTCGGTTAGTTAAAGTCAATAGTCTCAAAATCTTTGTCTAGCCGAATTTTAAATGTGTAAATAGTTTTTGCACCAAATACTGTTGATGGCAGCCTATTCCATTGTTCCAGTATGTGATTATTAAAGTAGTCTTTCCCTATTTTAGTGCTGCATCTCTTGCGTTCGACTTAAGTTCCATTATTTCTAGTCACAGTATCGTTCAGTATTTCGAACAAATTATCATATTAAACATCGTCAAATTTTAAAATAACTGTACATACTTGTATTCCATCTCCCTTGGATCGTCGCTTTTCCAGAGAAAACATGATCAGTTTCATTAGTCGCTCTTCGTAGGTTAAATTCCGCAGCGATGGGATCATTTTCGCTGCTCTGCGTTGCACTCTCTCGAGTCTGTCTTCGTTCATAATAAGATTCTGGGACCACTGTTTCACACAGTATTCTAGATGTGGTCTATCTAATGACATCTAAAGCTTAGAGATTACATTGGGCATTTTATGACCAAAAATTCTTGCGATGGCGTCGAACATTTTACTTGTCTTGTTACTGGCCGATAAACATTGGAGTTTTTTGGGTCATTACTGATAATAACGCCTATATTCTTCTCGTAATTTACTTCCGTCAATGGGGTGTTGAACATCCGATATTCATATTTAATGTTTTTGTAGCCAAATTGCATGACCATACTGTACATTTATCTACATTAAATTTCATCTGCCATTTTTCACTCCAATCGTGAACCACGGTAGTGGTTCATAATAGGGATCGCCCAGGAATTTGCTGAAAACCCTAATAGAACAGTCATTTATAAACCATCTTAGAATGCAAATTTATTGAAACAACATCCGGAGGGTTCCATTTCAAACGCTTAGGTCAGCCAAGCATTGATAATGTGGAAAAGAAGTGCTATAAGAAAGCTTGGTATATTCAAAATTTGCCATTTTGCACATATTATTATTCATATTATTGTTTCAAGGTCTACAAGAAAATATATTCGGTATTTCGGGATAAAAACTAGCCAGTCGTACTTAATGGGTCACGGTGCATGTCCATGATCTATTTTAAAACACCTAATCAAAAGATGATCATCCACCTTCCGGGTAGACAGATTCCTCTATGACATCGCAAGCACGTGAGAAGCCATCTACGTGCGGAATTGCCGTCAAGAATCAATAGTGCATCTAGCAGCGTGAATACATTAAATTTTATATTGTACTACGTTATTAGTAAGTGGAAAACTCTAGCTAGCATATTCCTTAAGCGGGCAATGAAGCGCCATTGTGGGAAAGGGTCTTTGCGTAATTAAAACACACTAGTGTGATTTTATACAATTACATTAACTTTTAATTCAAGGTTTTATGTAGCTTTGTTGTAGTTCATCCCTGAAGTCCAAAGAGCTTGTGTGTAGACGTCACGCGAGACAAATGAAAAGCGTGGGATTGTGCTTTGCGCTCTAATTGGAACTAACCACGTTGTGATATCGTGACCATTTCTTAAAGCAAACTAACACCAAACTTGGGTCAGTTTTTCAACGTTATTGGAAGTCATCGTGACAGTAACCATCTCACGAGTCAACTGCAGGGGGGCGCAGAGGAGAGGGGAGAGGACGAGATGGACGAGGGGGAAGAGGAACAGGCAGAGAAAGGAGACGAAGAGGGCCTGGGAAAGGCACAAGAAGTGCCCCCCCTGCATCAATTATTACAGTAACTAATGTAGTAATGTTGCATTTTCAATATCACACACACACACACAGAAAAAAAACACTATTATGCAAAATAGTCGTGCAATGCACACAACAGCAGAATTTGATTCTGTCTTGTAATCAGTTTGAATATATAGTGTTTCAGATTTTACTCAGTGGAACTTCTTAAAAATTATCTTTGTTTAATCAGCAAAATATAGAGGTTCTAAAACAATCAATGTCCACTGTAAGAGGCCTCACAACTATAGTAAACAAAATGAAAACCAGAATTTAATATAACAACCAACAATCAGTCTGTGCAAAGCCACAACGCTACAGCAATGAAAATTAACAGAAAATGCCAGGTGTTTAGTGTCAAAACATAAAAGCTCTAATGGTAACTGAAACGCAAGTCAAAAGGGATTTGTGAGTTTACAGTGTCAATGTTACTTGGATCCTTGCTGGTTTTGCATGCTCTCCAGCGACCCTTCCTTGTTTGTTTACTTTTTTTTTTAGCGATCCTTTTCCCCATTTTTAAATTACTAATTTTTTATATACCTAGTTTATTAACTTTTCCAGGTCTTTTGTATAGATTTACAGTCTGCTCTATTCATTACTTTACCTTAGTTTTCCTCCCATCATCAATTTTTGCTGCCTTAGAAACTAGTCCATTTTCTAGATAACTGATATACTGTAAATAGTGAAAAGAACTGGTCTAAGAACTGACCTTTTAGGAACTCGTCTTGTTACTTCTGGCCAGCCAGTTGATTCGCCATTTACCACTACATGCTGCTTGCAGTTCGTTAACCAATCACCAACCCATGAACATGATTTGTTAGTGAGGTTATGGGCCTTTATTTTTTCTAGTAATCTTCGATGGAGGACCTTATCATACGCTCTCTAGAAATCTAAATAGATGACATCTGAAGGTATATTTGCGCCCTAGTTTTCGTAAATGTTTGTAAAAAAATAAAATATAAAAACTTGTGAGGCATGATCTATTGTTACGTAACCAGAGCTGACTGTCTGTTCCATGATTATGCGAATTAAGGAACACGGTAATTTTACCTCTGATAATTTTTTTCCCAATATTTTGCATAGTAATGATCGGCTTACTGGGCGGTAATTTGTGGCGCTTTTTTTTTATCGCCCTTTTTAAAGATCGGTGCTGTATTAGAGAGATTCCAGTGGTCTGTTACACTACATTCAGTTAATGATTTATTGAATATTTTAGTTATAGGGAAGGCTAACTGTTTGTAACATTCACGAAGTATGCGAGGAGATTTGATCTGTGCCAGTTGATTTATTTGGGTCGATTTTCTGAAGATAAGTTATCACTTCGTATCCTTTCACTTTTTTTTTTTTTTATTGATAACCTATCATTTTCCGGTCCTGATAATACCAGTTGTGGAATGGGAATGTCTATGCTATTTTCTCATGTGGAAACACTGTGAAAGAAGTCGTTCAGTATTGTTGCTATAGTTTTATTAGCTTGGACGAGATCACCTCCCAAGTTTAGTAGAAGGCTATGCTATCTTTTACGCGTTTCTAACTCCTCGCTTAATGAAAAAAATATTTTGGGTTTGATTTTGCTTCACGAGAAAATTTGCCTCATGGTCCTGTTTAGTTTTCGAATAATTTTTATACATTACCGCTGTAATTTAAGATCTGTACTGTCGTTGTGATTACTTGTACGTTATACTGTACATATTTTTGTATGCTCTCCTCTTGCGGCCAGTGATTCATTATTCTTCGACATCCAGGGTGGTTTACTAATGTGATTATCTCTTCATGTTATTCTCGGTATATTTTTTTGCTCGACGGACATCAGTCGATCAGTTAGTATTTCCCGCATTTCTTCGATGTTATCCACCTGGAGTAACTTAATCCAGTTGGTTCTGGAGATTTCTTTTTTCATCGATGTTAGCTCTGTTGAAGTTAGGAAATAGAACGCTATTTATATTGGTTTTACAATTAATAAGTTCAAGTCTAATGATACTATGATCGCTGTTAATAAAATTTTCGTCAACATCACACAAATTTATGAGGTCACTGTTTATTGCTAAGACAAGGTCGATTATGTATTACTAAGCGTCGATGTATTCACTGTCTGGCTTATAAATGTATCGTGTACCAGTTCAAGCAGCCTGTTCCTTTCTTTTCTCCACACGATTTTTTTCTTTCAGTCAATATTCGAATTATTGAAGACCCCAGAATAACAGTATCTTTATTTTCCATTACTGTTTTTATTTCACCGTACAATAACTTGTCGTCTTCCTCGTCAAACTTTAAAGGTCAGTAAACTAAACCGAAAAGAATGGATTTTTTATTCTCTGAAAATTTCGACCTACAAAGAATCGTATGTCTCAACATCCAATCTACTGATTACCCCTTCCCGCTCTGGAGGGGCTAGGGGACGGGTATTGTTTTCACTTGGTTTGTCTGTTTGTTGGTTTGTTTGATTGATTCTTTGTTTGTTTGTTTCTCTATGTCTGTCTGTTAACAACTTTACGCGAAAACCACTGGTGCGATCTTGACTAAAATTAAAGGGATGATAGGCTATGACCTTCTGATCTCCTGATTAAATTTTGGGTCAAATAGGACCAAGGCCCAGGCTGTAGGCCCAAAAAATGTAAAAAAAAAAAAAAATCGCTTTTTCGCCATAACTCCTTTCAAATTCGTCATATCGACATGAAACCAAAACCTAAAGGTGCACCTTTCATATCTGCATCCTATAACATGCCTCATTACATCAGGGGGTCACCCATCAGTTAGCGGTAGGTGGGTCAATTTCAGGTGGATCGGGCCTAAAATTTCAAATGGGCATAAAATCGTCAATTTTCGCCCGATTTTCTCCAGAATTGATATATGACATCTTTGACTAGATATCCTGTTGTGTTTATGAGTCAGATCTAAAATGACTGCCGGGGACGGGTTTGCTGCTCCATGGCACCACTTCTTGTTCTTACTATATGTGGTTTTTAATATATATTAGAACTCCCTCAGCGATATTATGCAATCGCGATTTTTAGAAGATTTTATAGCTTTCTTGCAATATTTCTACAAAGAAAGAAAAGTATTCGGGAGCCGAATGCTAATCGCCCGCCAGAAAATGCTGTTTTCTAAGTTTTTGTTTTTTTAAACAAGGAAGAAGGAACCAAAGGCCGGGAGCCAGCAAACCGTTCCTTCCAAGAAAAAAACAAAAACATTACAAAACAGAGTCTAATTCACGATCCGTTCATTTCGAGATGACTGGACACACTGCGTTTGAAAGACTGGAGATCATAGGAAGTAGGAAATACAGAGGGAGACAGTTCCAGAGATGACCTATTGCAGAAATGAAGGACTGGGAGTAACATTAACTTTTGCATTACAGTTGGGCAGAAAAGGGATGAGAATTTGTTGCTAGACGGGTGCTACGCGCCCGTCGTAGAGGTGGAGAGATGCAAGCAGACAGTTCAGAGGAGCAGTGACCATTGAAGTAGCGATAGAAAAGAGATAAAGATGCAACACTGCAGCGAAGAGAAAGAGGATGAAGGAAGCCAGTAAGAGGAAGCCACCCTCCTGAGAAGAGCTGTATGTGGGAAGCCTCCCCACATATGAGAGGTGTACTCTACACAGGGGCGAATAAAACCGGTGTAAAAAGCCAACAAGTGTGCAGGGGTAAAGAAGATACAGAGTAGGCTTAGCACACCTAATCTCTTGGAAGCAGATTTTACAAGAGATGTAATATGATCTTTACAAGATAAGTCCTGAGTGAATGAAACCCCAAGCATGTTCAAGGATGATGCAGGATTGACTTGGATATTATTAAACATTAGTGGGTACTCCTGTGGAAGATTTTGATGGGTTGATAGGTGTAAAAACTGAGTCTTTGATGCATTAAAAACAAGATTATTTTTCCCCAGTCAGAGATACGAGCCAAGTCAGACATTAGGTGTGCCATAGCCTCATCCTTTGTTTGTTGAAGTAATTGTTGAGATGGACGTTGCAGGAACCGAATAGAAACGTGAAGTGTGGAATCATCAGTGTACAAGTGGATAGGGTTAAATGCACAGCTTAGAAGGTCATTGATGAATAAGAGGAAGAGAGTTGGTGATAGGACAGGGGCCTGAGGAACACCACTGTTGATAGATCTAGAAAGAGAACGATGGACGTCTACAACAGCGGCTTTAGAACAACCAGAAAGGAAGATATAGATGAAGGCACAGATAGAATGATAGAAACCGTAAGAGAGCAGTTTGGAATTTAAATTTTTATGCCAGACTCGATCGAAAGCCTTTGAGATGTCAAGTGCAATGGCAAAGCTTTCGCCAAAGTCCCAAAAGGAAGATGACCAGGAGTCAGAAAGGTTGGTGAGAAGATAGCCAGTGGAGCATCCCTGATGGAACCCATACTGATGATCAGAAAGAAGGTCGTGATAGGAAAGATGTTTTAAAAATTTTCTGTTAAGAATAGACTCGAAAACTTCTGAGACACAGGATGTTCAAGCAATTGGACGATAGTTAGAGGGTTGGGAATGGTCATCCTTCTTTGGAACTGGCTGAATGAGAACAAACTTCCAGCAAGAAGGAAAGGTACAAGTTGACAGACAAAGGCAAAAGAGTTTGCCTAAGCAGGGTGTAAGCACAGAAGGACAGTTCTTGAGGACAACAGGAAGGACTCCATCAGGCCCATATGTCATGTTAGTATTGAGGCCAGTGATGGCAGAAAATACATCAGATGAAGAAACTTTAACGTCAGCCATAAGGAAGTCAGAGGGGGGAAGTGATGGGTGAACAGGACCGGAATCGTCTAAGATGCAACTGGAGGAGAAAGTCTGAGAGAAGAGATCTGCATTATCAGTAGAAGAAATGGCTACAGAGCCATCAGAGTTTAGGCAAAGTTGTTAGAAAGGTTTTTCACAAGGTGCCAGAAGGAGCGGGAAGAATTCAAGTTGGAGAGTTAAGATCATTTAGTACAGATGAAATTATTCTTAGCAAAGCAAAGAACAGACTTAGCACGATTCCGGGCAGAAACACAAAAAAGATGTGATTCAGGGGTGGGTTGGCTCAGGTATCTTTTATAGGCCTTCTCCTTATTGTGGACAACATTAGAACAGGCGTGATTAAACCAAGGCTTTCTTGCATTAGTCAAAGGATATGAGAAAGGAATGTATGCTTCCATGCCCGAGAGAATAACCTCCGTAATGTGCAAGGCGGGCACACTCAGATGGCTACTTGCCATGGTCGCAATAATCATTCCAGGGGAAATAAAAGAAGTACTTCCTGAAGGCCTCGCAATCAGCAGCTCGAAGTTGCCGCAACTGACGTTACTTTGGAGGTCCACAGGCCATACTGGAGTGATAGGACATGAAATTAATAAGGTTGTGATCGGAGGAGCCCAACGGAGAGGAAAGATTAACAGTATAAGCAGAAGGATTAGTTATAAGGAAGAGGTCAAATATGTTGGAACTCTCTCCGAGGTGATCAGGGAAATGGGTAGGGTGCTGTACAAGCTGCACTAGGTCATTAGGCATAGAAAAGATGTAAGCTTGGTCACCAGGTGGATCAGAGAGGATAGCCAAAGGTGGTGGTGAACATTGAAATCTCCTAGAATAGAGATTTCAGAGAAAGGAGAAACGGGCAGGATGTGTTCCATCGAAGAAGTAAGATAGTCGAAGAATTTTTCATACACAGTAGAATTAGGGGATAAGTAAACAGCACAGATATACTTAGTCAGAGAAGGACAGCAAAGCCGAAGCCGGAGAGTAGAGAATTCAGAAGAATCAAGTTCAGGAAAACGAGAGCAAGATAAGTTGATGTGTATATTGTTACATAGCCTATGATTTCATCATCCTTTGTATAATTCTAATGTACAGTATGCTGCATGTTTGATCACGATTCGCCACGTGGCTTCCATAGTGATCAGGCTTGCGTGTTCTACCTCACTCCCCCCTTCTCCCCCTTATAGTAGAGTAAGTCGTTCTTTCTGTTGTTCAGAGCAGGAGTGTCAACTCTTCGTCCTCTATACCTTCATTTGTGCGTCCTTCTTACAAGTTGAATCAAGCTCTGCCGGCCCCTATATAATGAGCTCAGTCTCTACATTAGTTGCCACTTAGATCTACTCCTCATTTTGTCCACATCTCTGTCCTCCCCTGTATAGTGTATTATTATTTTTGTGAGTGCTCAGCAAGTCTCCAGCCATCTAGCTGCTGTATAATTTGAGTATAAGTGTTATTGCCATTTTTCTTGCACTGTATAGCATAATGCGTTAATTTGTAAGCCTGGTGGGGTTTTTACTGTCAGCCAGTATTAGTAAGATTGTGTACCTGTAATAATATTATATCTTGCTTTAACTGAGCATTATCCGGTTTTCTCGTTTTATCAGGGCTGACTTAGATAAATTTGCTCTTGCTAAATTTGTGTTAATAGAGGCTATTGCAGTTAACCATATATGTAACCTGTTTTGCCATTACATTATCCTTATGAGTCCTGAATGTTTAGTTGTTAGTTTGAGTATTAAACTTTAACTTGTAATTTTACCTAAGTCTTTTTTTTTTTAACCTGGAACTTTGCGGGACAGTAGTGATTTTAGTATTCTCACTTGAAATGTTCATTATCTCTCTCTGTTCCGTAACATAAATTTGGTGACCTCGCCAGGATATTCAGGATATTATCATAAGGATATTGCTTGATATTTTGTGACTGTGATTTATTCATGATGTCTACTATTACTACTCTTGATGAAGCCAAAGATTTTTTGTCAAATGTGCAAACAGTGTGTGATGTAGAAAACAGAACAAAGAATGAACTTAAGCTTGTTGCTCAACAATTGGGAATTGCTGTTTGCTCTCATCATTCTAAAGATCAAATTGTTGCCTGATTAATAAAAGCTTGTTTAATGTAACTCCTCCAGATGAGGAAAAGCAGATTGAAATAGCTAAGTTACAGCTAGCCCTGCAGGAGGCTCGTGCTAAGGAGGCTGAGTTTCAGGCACGTGCTAAGGAGGCTGAGTCTCAGGCTCGTATTCAGGAGGCACAGGCACAGGCACAGGCACAGGCACAGGCTCAGGCACAAATTGAACTTGCTAGGATTCAGGCAGACCATGAGTATCGCATGAAACAAGGTGGAACTGGATCATCTAGCTCTGATGATTTTGATGTGGCTAAAAATGTTAAACTTGTCCCTCCTTTTAATGAATCTGATTTAACAAAGTATTTCTAGTCGTTTGAGAGGGTAGCTACAGGTTTTAATTGGCCCAAAAAGTATTCGATAATACTCCTTCAGAGTGTTCTCACCGGTAAAGCTCAAGTAACTTATGCATCTTTGCCTCAGGATCAATCTGATAATTATGATGTAGTTAAGAGCTTGATTCTTAAGGCCTATGAGCTTGTTCCTGAAGCCTATAGAGTAAAATTTAGGACAACTTATAAGCAAGATAAGCAATCCCATGTTCAGTATGCAAAAATCAAAGAAGATCTGTTAGAGCAGTGGTTAAATTCTAAGAATGTAAATTCTGATTTTGATAAATTTAAGCAGATGATTTTGCTGGAGGACTTCAAAAGATGTATTAATAAAGATGTAAGCCTATATCTTCATGAGAAAAGAATAGATAATTTGTCTGATGCTGCAGTTTTAGCTGATGAATATGTTCTCACTCACAAGAGATATTCTAAAGTAAAAAGGAAAGCTGAGAGTAAGTACGTTGCCTCTACTCAGAGCACAGGTAACAGGAAAGAGAATAAAGATGATGTTTCTCAGGAAGTAAATACCAGCTCCACCTCTAGATTTCAGAAAAGTAAATGTACTTATTGTAGTAAGCTTGGTCATACTACGGAGAAATGTTTCAGGAGACAGCGTGATGTGAACAAAAAGGAGTCTTTAAATATTCAGTCACTTGGTCTAGTGTCCACCCCTGAGAGTTCCCAGAATTCTTTAACTGAGTTAACTGAACCTGCTTTGAGGGGTAAATTAAATCCTCATGATGAAGCTCCTCTTTTGAGCAGTAACGTGGGTGACACTCTCAAGAGTTCATGTGCTAATTTCCTGTCTGATGGTTTTGTCAGTCCTCTGGACAGTAATGACAGAAAATCAGTTAGAATATATCGTGATACAGGTGCTTGCCAATCCCTTATGCTGACCAGTGTTCTAGGCTCTAATGTTAATTCCTCTGATGAAACTGTAATCTTACAAAGTGTAGGGAATAATTACTTCTCTGTCCCTCTGTGCAGAGTGAATTTAGAGTCTGGTTTTGTTAATGGTTCCGTTATGGTTGGGTTGGTTGAGACACTCTCAATGTCAGGTGTAACTTTCTTACTTGGAAATGATATTGGTGGAAGTCAAGTGTGTCCAGCTCCTCAGTTGTCTAGTGAACCAGTGACTGCGACCCATGATTGTGATATCCCTGATGTGTTCTCTGCATGTGCTGTCACTAGGGCTAAGTCTAAAGTTACTGGTGACTTACAGGATAATGATGATGATGATGTTATCCTAGCTGACACTTTTCTTGCTAATTTGGACCACTCACCAGATGAGACAGTACCCTGTAGTGTTGATAATTTGTCTCGTCAAGAGTTGGTTGAGTTGCAGGTTGCTGACCCTGAGTTGAAAGGTCTAGCTAACTCTGCTTGCAGTGAGGAAGAGTCAGCTGGTGCTTCTACTTGTTAAAAGTCAGGAGTACTTATGAGAAAGTGGAGACCCCCAACAGCATCAGCCGACTGTGAATGGGAGGTTGTACATCAAGTTGTCATCCCTCGTGTTTGTAGGCAGGATATCATTAGAGTGGCTCATGATTCCAGTTTGACAGGATACCTTGGAGTGAGGAAGACTGTGGCACGCATTTTGAAACACTTCTACTGGCCAGGTATCTTCAGAGATATTTCCTGGTATTGTAAGTCTTGTCACACCTGTCAAGTTGTGGGGAAGTGTAATCAGACCGAAAAGGTTGCACCTCAAGTTCCCATTCCTCCTTTTGAGGCGCCATTCACCCGTGTGTTGGTGGATATTGTGTGCCTTCTTCCTAAGACTTCTTCAGGATTTTCTTATGTGTTGACCCTGATTGATATGGCTACTCGTTATCCTGAAGCCATTCCACTTAGAAATATCTCAGCAAAGAATGTGGTTAAGGAAATGCTAGGGTTCTTCACAAAGTTTGGTCTGCCCAAGGAGGTACAGTCAGACCGGGGAAGTAATTTCATGTCAAACGTTTTCAAGCAGTCTCTGAAAGAGTTGGGCATCACCCAGATCACGTCTTCAGCTTACCATCCCCAGACCCAAGGAGCGTTGGAGAGATATCATCAAACACTCAAATCGATGCTCAAGAAATACTGTTTGGAACATCAGAAAGACTGGGATAAAGGTCTTCCATTCGTTGTGTTTGCCGCAAGAGAATCTCCAAATGAATCACTGGGCTTCTCACCTTTTGAACTACTGTTTGGCCATGAAGTAAGAGGACCCCTTAAGTTACTCAAGGAACGCTGGCTGTCGGAGGAAGATGACGTCAACCTGCTGGAGTATGTGATGAAGTTTAAAGAACGGCTGTCCACTGCTTTACAGCTGGCGAGAGAGAATTTAGGAGCTGCTCAGGAGAAGATGAAGACTTGGTATGATAAGAAGTCCAGGTTACGCCACTTTCAGCCAGGAGATCAGGTTTTGATTCTGCTACCAGTTCATGGGAAACCTCTTCAAGCCAAGTTTAGTGGTCCTTATTTCGTGGAGAAGAAACTCAGTGATGTCAACTATGTCATCGCCACACCAGATCGTAGAAAGAACAAGCAACTTTGTCACATCAACACGCTAAAGTTATATCACAGGCGGGACGAAAATAACCCAGTCTGCACTGTAGCTGTTCCACCCGAGTCTGCAAGTGAAGCTCTCCCATGCAGTATGAGCCTGAGTGATAGTTTGGGGAAGAATCCTGATATCATGAATGATCTCCAGACTAAGCTTTCTCATCTAGCTCCCGAGGAAAGGCAGGAGTTTTCGGCATTACTGCAGGAGTACCCGCAAGTGTTCCGTGCCACTCCAGGAAGAACCACTGTGTTGATGCATGATGTCGATGTTGGAGACGCAAAGCCAATGAAACTGCCTCCTTACCGTGTGAACCCAGTGAAAGTTCCTCTCATCCAGAAGGAGCTTGGCTACCTGTTGGACCACAAGATGATTGAGCCCTGTCAGAGTGAGTGGAGTTCTCCTATCACTCAAGTCCCTAAGCCAGGTGGGTCACAGCGGCTTTGCATCGACTACAGACATGTTAATCAGATAACCAAAACAGACACTTACCCTCTCCCTCGCGTGGAAGATTGCATAGACAAGATCGGAAAGGCTAGGCACATAAGTAAGTTTGATTTGTTAAGGGATAATGGCAAGTACCTATGACTGAACGTGCTAGGGAGATCTCATGTTTTGTAACACTAGGAAAGACTTTTGCATGTTCTGTAATGCCATATGGTATGAAGAATGCACCAGCCACTTTTCAGAAGCTCATGAATGTTGTAACAGAGGGTTTGGCAGGGTGTGTTGTTTATATTGATGATGTATTAATCTTCAGTGACAACTGGAAAGATCACCTATGCCATGTCAGTAAATTTCTTGAGCGTTTGGTTCAGGCTAATCTTGTAGCTAATTTATCAAAGTGTGAGTTTGGTCAAGCTAAAGTTCAGTACCTTGGGTATGTAATTGGTGATGGACACGTTGCACCACCAGGAGCTAAGGTTCAGGTTATAAGTGATCTTCCCAGACCTAAAAGTAGGAAAGAGCTACAAAGATTTTTGGGAATGGTAGGTTATTACAGGAGATTTGTTCTTAACTTTTCCATTCTTGAAAAGGGAGTTAAATTTGTCTGGACCGATAACTGTAAATCCTCTTTCAGTAAACTTAAAGCTATCCTATTAAGTCAGCCATTGCTCGCTGCTCCAAATTTTGCTAAGCCTTTTAAAATGGCTGTTGACGCAAGTGATACAGGAGCTGGGGCTGTTTTGCTGCAAGAGGATGATCAGGGTATTGAACACCCTGTATCTTATTACAGGAAGAAGTTCACTCCACCTCAAAAGAACTACTCAACTATTGAGAAAGAGCTTTTGGCCTTGATTTTGGGTTTACAGCATTTTTCATTTTATTTGTGTTCTGGTTTTGACCCCATAGTCATTTATACCGATCATAACCCACTGAAATTTCATAGTAAGTTTAAAGATAAAAATCAGAGATTGACAAGATGGAGTCTACTTCTTCAGGAGTATTCATTAGACATACAACATGTCAAGGGGAAAGAAAATGTTATTGCAGATTGCTTATCTAGACTTTAGACTGATTGTTTTAGAGTAATAAGAAATTTGCTTTGTAAATTACTTTTTCCTTGTGGGGAGGTGTTACATAGCCTATGATTTCATCATCCTTTGTATAATTCTAATGTACAGTATGCTGCATGTTTGATCACGATTCGCCTAGTGGCTTCCATAGTGATCAGGCTTGCATGTTCTACCTCACTCCCCCCTTCTCCCCCTTATAGTAGAGTAAGTCGTTCTTTCTGTTGTTCAGAGCAGGAGTGTCAACTCTTTGTCCTCTATACCTTCATTTGCGCGTCCTTCTTACAAGTTGAATCAAGCTCTGCCGGCCCCTATATAATGAGCTCAGTCTCTGCATTAGTTGCCACTTAGATCTACTCCTCATTTTGTCCACATCTCTGTCCTCCCCTGTATAGTGTATTATTATTTTTGTGAGTGCTCAGCAAGTCTCCAGCCATCTAGCTGCTGTATAATTTGAGTGTAAGTGTTATTACCATTTTTCTTGTACTGTATAGGATACTGCGTAATTTGTAAGCCTCGTGGGGTTTTTACTGTCAGCCAGTATTAGTAATATTTTGTATCTGTAATAATATTATGTCTTGCTTTAACTGAGCATTATCCGGTTTTCTCATTTTATCAGGGCTGACTTAGATAAATTTGCTCTTGCTAAATTCGTGTTAATAGAGGCTATTGTAGTTAACCATATATGTAACCTGTTTTGCCATTACATTATCCTTATGAGTCCTGAATGTTTAGTTGTTAGTTTGAGTATTAAACTTTAACTTGTAATTTTACCTAAGTCTTTTGTTTTGAACCTGGAACTTTGCGGGACAGTTGTGATTTTAGTATTCTCACTTGAAATGTTCATTATCTCTCTCTGTTCCTTAACAATATACACACAACAGCCACCTTTGGCTTTGAAATAAGTGTAGAGGAAGTTGGAGGATATAGCTAAAGGTTAGCTATCAGGTGCCTCATACAGCTAAGTCTCAGTTAAGAAGAGCAGGTGAGCTTTAGAGGAGGAGAGGTGTATTAGCATTCGGCTCTCGAATGGTTTTCTTTTTTTTTACATAATTACACCACCTAACTGCTGTGTTACATCACTGTACTGTGGAAGTGGTGTGTCAGAGGATAATGAAATACGATTTATATGGGATTCGAGTGAAGTAAAACTGTTGACAAAAAGTATTTCTTATTTTCAAAACAGTGTGGATATGAAAAGAGCTTTTTTTTTTTTTTAAATAAAGGAAAACATCACTTAATATTATCAAAATTTAGTTCTTCAGTGGCTGGTGGTGGCGAACTATCATCTACTCACTTTATGTAGTGCTGCCTACTTCTCCGTTTCGTTTATCATTCTTTTTCTGTGCCTGCCCTCCTCTCTTCCTATTTCTCCCATCTTTCCTATCACATTTTATTACTCTTCTTTCCTTTTTCAGGTGACTTTACATTGTTTGACAAGTCTAATGGTTTTCAGTATACTAGAAAACTATTTACAACGCTGAGAGGTAACCATATAACAGACCCAAACCTGTTCCCTACGTGTCAACAAATGGGTTGGCTGTGGGTTAGTGCCCCTTCCCGTAAAACAACTAACTCAAGGACAAACGGCCTCCCCTTACGGGATTATAGTGTCTGGCTATAGAAGCAGTACCATTTGAAAATATTTAGATACGGTATTTGTGGTCCCTAAATAATTATCACGGAGTTATTACACATTAATAGAGGTTCTATAATGACATACCTGAATGTTGCTAACATGACTAACTCAACAAGAAGTATTAAAATGCTGTAACTGCCCAGAAAATATCTGCAAAATTTAAGTGAAGGAAATTATCAGAGTGATGCATTTTACCTTTTCGGGAGAAAGGTTTCTGGTTTGGGAGAAGTCACTATCAAATTTTCCCCCAAATGTGAATATACACTAAATCAGCCAAAATCTTTGCCACCGTGTCGGATTTTTTTTTTTTTTTTCCCTCCTGGCCGTCTGTATGCATCGGTACACATACCTTAACAATTCTATGGAGGATTTCGGTAAAGTTTCCTCGTGTGTCAAGGACATTTGTCGTTTAAGTAATCACATACTAATACGAGTAATTACTACCTATAATTACTTTCAATTTATGAAAACAGCTTTCTTGTGGTCAGGAACATTGCTATAACCCGACTTGATCACACTGTTGCTGAAATTGCCATTGAATGTGACTAAATGATCACTGTTACTAAACATTTCCTGCTAGAACATTATCAGCTCATTTCTCTATTCTAACCAAAACAAGACCTAACATATTTTTTCCAAACGCTGTTTGTAATACCAGTATCAAACTTTGCAACAATTTGCAGTATCTTGGATACAATAGTTTTCAGCGACTTCCTCATACAGTTTACGTTCAATACGCATCTTTCACACATCTTTCCTGGAGGCTGGCAAAGTAACCCAACTGTTATTTTACCGCGTTCTTCATTTCTAAGTTGGTTGTAAATTGTGTACCCAACTGTTATTTTACCGCGTTCTTCATTTCTAAGTTGGTTGTAAATTGTGTACGTTTTATCAGTGGATGGTTTTGAAGTTAATACTGAATGAAAATATAATTTAACACATACCAGTGCACTGCCACTCATTTTCCAGTTACTGAAAATACTGTAGCCTGACAAATCATATTAAGATAATATTATCTTCATTTAGTATCAAAGCATGATTCAGTGATAACAATTACAGTATATCGTAGTCATCAACGAAAGCTTGAGTCCCTAAATCAGTAGTTTATTTTATAAACTATGAAGATTCATGAGAAGAATGTATACACATTCTTTTTTCCTTCCAAGGAGAGATCGATAAATCTGTCTCTCTTTAACTGTAGTTTAACAGTTTATCTGCTTGTCTTGAGGACTATGTATGTTTTTGTCAAAAAAAAAAAAAAAAAAAAGCATCATTCTGGAGAAAGTCAAAGTACTCAAGTGAAACCACATCTTTGATGAAGATCAGCAGATGGTAAAGGTTATTCCAGGTTCTGACAAACTCAGCACCTTACTGTAAGCCAAGTGACTTTGATTATTTACAGTGATGTTGTCACCTCCTGTCCTCGAAAGTAAACATGAAATAAAAATATTTTTTATCCTTGGTCCCCTTGTACCAGATTATCTTCTTGTACTTCTCTGACAATTCCATCGATCCGGTTCCCACCACGTCATTGGTATTCGTACGAACAACCGTAAGAGGATATTTTGTAGCATCGTCAGTAGCCTCGTCCAGGACCTTACTTGCATTATCTAATTTAGTACCTGAGATACAGTATCGCTCCTTGTCAGTAATTGCCCTGCCACAAAACACAACTAGACGGCCTCGCTATATGGAATCCTTTATCATGTGCCATCCGCACCTCAAGGGGCTTCTCTCCACCATCAACAAGCATCTGAAATTTATTTTATGTTATAACAGGAAGAGGGGTGATGTTGAAATATGCTGCGTAGGGTTGGTAAAGTGTTCGTTCTGTCTTTGTGGTGAGTGGGTGGTGCATTTTTTTTATGCAAGGAAGAAACTAAAGGCTAGGTGCCCGCAAACCGTTCTTTCCAAGAAAAAACAAAAACTATACAACAGAGGGCCAAATTCAAGATCCTTTCATTTCGAGATGCCTGGACACACTGCGTTTGAAAGACTGGAGGTCATAGGAAGTAGAAAAACAGACAGAGGGAGACAGTTCCAGAGATGACTTGTTGCATACATAAAGGACTGGCCGTAACGGTTGACTCTTGCATTTGAGAGCTGGACAGAAAAGGGATGAGAGTTTGTTGCCACGCACCCGTCGTAGTGGTGGAGGGATGCAAGTAGACAGTTCAGAGAAGCAGTGACCATTGGAGTAGCGATAGAAAAGAGATAAAGATGCAACAATGTGGCGAAGAGAAAGAGGTTGAAAGGAGCCAGTAAGAGGAAGAGAGTTAATGAGACGACAAGGCTTTGACTCCACCTTATTGAGAAGAGCTGTATGTGGGGAGCCTCCCCACACATGAGCGTTGTACTCTACACTCGAACGAATGAAACTCGTGTATAAAGTCAACAACTGTGCAGGGGTAATGAAGGTACGGACTCGGCTTAACCTAACCTCTTGGAAGCAGATTTTACAAGAGATGTAATATGATCTTTCCAAGATAAATCCTGAGAGAATGAAACTCCAAGTATGTATAAAGATGATGCAGGATTGAGTTGGATATTATTAAACATTAGTGGGTACTCCTGTGGAAGATTCTGACGGGTTGATAGGTGAAAGAACTGAATTTTTGACGCATTAAAAACAAGATTATTTTTATCCCAGTCGAATTTTGCAAAAATGAAAAAGAAGCGAGTCAGACAGTGGTTCCAGGCATCTCACTGGGTCGTCACCGGGGCATTTATGGTCCCACCTCCCCGGGGACTCTGAGGCTTGATTATGAGACGCAATATTGGTTGAATTTTGATTCTTTTTTTTTTTATGCTAGGAAGAAGGAACTAAAGGCCACGACCCAGCAATACTGTTCCTTCCAACAGAAAGACAAAATGCAAGAGAGAGCCAAATTCAAGTTCCGATCATTTCGAGATGCCTGGACACACTGCGTTTGAAAGACTGAAGATCATAGCTAGTAGGAAATACAGACAGAGGGAGACAGTTCCATAGTTGACCTGTTGTATAAATGAAGGACTGGGAGTAACGGTTAACTCTTGAGGATGAGAGTTTGTTGCTAGACGGATGCTACGCACCTGTCGTGAGATGAAGGGATGCAAGCAGACAGTTCAGAGGAGCAGTGACCACTGAAGTAGCGATAGAAAAGAGATAAAGATGCAACAATGAGGCGAAGAGACAGAGGTTGAAGGGAGCCAATAAGAGGAGGAGAGTTAATGAGACGAAAAGCCTTTGACTCCACCCTATTGAGAGGAGCTGTATGTGGAGAGTCTCCCCACACATGACAGTTGTACTCTATACAGGGGCGGATAAAACCCGTGTATAAAGTCAACAACTGTGCAGGGGTAAAGAAGGAACTGAGTCGGCCTAGCACACCTAATCTCTTGGAAGCAGATTTTAAAAGAGATGTAATATGATCTTTCCAAGACAAGTCCCGAGTGAATGAAACCCCAAGCATGTTCTAGGATGATGCAGGATTAAGCTGAATATTATTAAACATTAATGGGTACTCCTGTGGAAGATTTTGTCGGGTTGATAGGTGTAAGAACTGAGTCTTTGATGCATTAAAAATAACAGGATTATTTTTCCCCAGTCAGAGATATGAGCCAAGTCAGACATTAGGTGTGCCATAGCGTCATCTCTTGTTTGTTGAAGTAACTGCTGAGATGGACGTTGCGGGAACCGAATGGAAAGGTGAAGGGTGAAGTCATGAGCATACGAGTGGATAGGGTTAGATGTACAGCTTAGAAGGTCATTGATGAATAAGAGGAGAGTTGGTGACAGGACAGAGCCCTGAGAAACACCACTGAATAGGAAGTGTAGTGTGTAATGTGCACGTAGTTTGGTGTTGACACAGAAACTTGTATTGGAGAGCATGCTGACCTACTCTCTGAGTTACTGAAACATTGAAAAAGTTCAGCACATGGGGATGGTCAGGAACTAGTCCCGAAGGCTGATGAAACGAGAGTTCCAGCTCTCCCTGTCATCAGCTTCCCATCCACCCTGGGAGTACCGCCCTGCTTGACTGGTGCTACAGTCTACTCCCTTGGATGGGATGGATCCTGTGCTAAAGCAAGGAAATTATTGATTTTTTCTCTTTTATTGTTACTTATTTATTCACGTATTTATTTACTGCTGCAAGTAATCTATACTTCTAATGTTTATGCATCCTGATAGTCGTAGAGCCGATGTTGGAGAGGGACGCCTTCACGAGGTGGTACTAACATATTCGAGTGGATATACAAACATATTTCAGTTCCTTCCTTATCCCCCGAAAAGAGGATAATTGACTACAAAATGACAGCTTCAGCCTGAAGTCCATCGGGTTCACGTTCAATGAGCCTTGAGCCACAGTAACAGGCTTAAATATTAGTTTTGCATTTATGAAGCTTTTTCACATTTGTGACTGTTAAGATGGAACCCAACCTGGTCTCGCATAATTCATTTTTTTCGAATGAACTGATTCAGGACTTTTCGGTAATTAACCTACATCTGTTTTGGAAGGCAGTGCCAATGGGTGTTTTCGTGGCTTCGAATTTACGAGATTCCTTTGCACTGATGTTGTCTGTGTTGAGAAAACTCGTGTGCAACAAAATAGGGTCTAGTAATTTGGGGAAATGATGTGTCTGAGATTCGTGTCCGGCTGGATTGAAACGAGTGATAAATGGTTTTATTTGTGACTTAGTCATTCCTTCTTGTGCAGGCCAATTTTTTAGAAGTCTGGGACTGGCCTACGGCAGGCTGAGACTGGAGTGTTTTGAAGCTATTCCTTGGTCGTAGTCACAACACAGTCCTTTCACTTGGCTTAAGATTTATTATTACCTTCGCCTAGGAGGTTATGTTTTCACCCCCGTCCGTTTGTTTGTTTGTTGATTGGTTGGTTTGTAAGCAAGATTACACAAACACTACTGGACGGATTTCCATGAAGCTTGGTAGAAGAATGGGCCTTGGCCCAGAATAGACTCCATTAAATTTTGGTGCGGATCCGTATAAAGGTGCGGATCCAGCAATTTTTTTTTTTTCACTTCAACATTGCGAGATAGTGCGTTTTTCGACATTTTCGTAAGTTTTTCACTGAATATTGCATGGATCATGATGAAAAAAATCAGGCATATTTAGGATGTTGGTATCTACGAATGTGTATAGTTTGGCGCGGATCCATATAAAATTCCGGATCTAGCGGATTTAAACATGCTTTCATAGGGGGGTAGTCTTTTTCAATATTGGATTAGACTTGATTGAATTTAAAGGAACTGCATGTTGGGCCTTGACGGAGGTATGCGCTCTACTGAGTGCCATTCTAGTATTAGAATATGTCTTGATACTGTATCAAATGAATTATTGCTCGTGCTGCTAATGCGGTTGTTAATGAGGGTTATTTCTTTATTTTTATTTTTTTAATGCAAGGTAGAAGGAACCAAAGGCCGGAAGCCCACAAGAATGTTAGCTTCAAGAAAAAAATAAATAAATGAGAGCCATATTCAAGATACGTTCATTTTCAGATGCCTAGACACATTGTTTAAAAGACTCGAGGTCATAGGCAGAAGGAAATACAGACAGAGGAGGACAGTTAAAGAGTTGAATCATCTAAGAAGTATTGGGTCCGTTATGAAAGGTGTGTGGTAGTTAAGGCTTGAGACGAAATCCATGCTGGGAGGCAGACAGAGGGATGTAGATGGCTGATGTTCTTTAAGATTAATTTTTCCATGTTTTTGGATAGTGTGCAAAGCAGATATCGAACTAAAAGACTGTTGGGTGGTTAGAGTATTAGGATGAGGATTGCTTTCTTCCGGACACAGATGTAAAGCAAAGAGTACACAGTAGGCAGACTTATTCAGCTATTTTCCAGAGTTAAAAATGCGTTATAGTTAAGCGAAGGAAGATGGGACCATATATTCAGATTCTAAAACGAATAAGTAGATAAAAGGAGTAAACAGAGAGAGGAAAATGTTACATTAGAACATATATTGTATATTGTAGTGCACACACACACACACACACACACACACACACACACACACACACACACACACACACACACACACACAGAAACTAACTAACGAACTAAAAATAACAGAGGATATTATTTAAACGCAGTAGAAGGAGTATAAAAGATTAGCAGAAACGTGAAACACTGATGATGAACTGGGTGCATGTGATGTGTACCGGTAGAGCTCCTCCTCTGCAGCGGCCATGTTGCTGAAGTAATCGTAGATGGCGGTGGACTGCAGCACCGTGTAGTTTATCCTGTTCTGTGCTTCCAACTCGTCCAGCGAAGTAACCGGAGTCTGTTAACATAGAGGAGCTCGAATTATTCAGAGTCATCACAGTATACATTCTGCACCGTGCCTTTCCAGTTCATTATGACTTTAAATAGTACAAAGATGAAATTAGTGAATTTTCCTTTAGCAATATCAGTTGATTACTTTCTTATTTTACCGACCACCTTCAGGTATTTTGTAGTTATTGACAGCCCAAATGGTTTCCTATAACCTAGTTTACAATTTGCTAAGTTGGATAGTAACCAAACAATTAGATGACACCTGGTGGTCTAGTGGGTTTACCGCTTCACTAGGTGGGGGCCCATAAGGGCTTACCTCCGAAGACTGGTTGGGGTTTATTGTTCCCATAATGCCACTTAGGACCGAGAGAGACTGCCTACCCCCCTCTTAATTGTTAGGACTGAGTAGTCTAGATTTGGGCCCCTACGCTCCCTATGGGCTGAACGATGGTGAGACAGAATGACATACCTATAGAAAACTACAATGAAAAAGCTAAATATTACTAGAACACCGTAAAACTGTCCAAGGATAATTTTGATAAAGAAAATCTTCCCACAGCTATTGCTTACCAAAAGCCGAGCTATAAAGGGAACTTGAGGTCAAGGTCATTGTTCTTCTACATGTCACCTTAGGTCATCACAGTCTATTATGTTTGGTGGCTCGAGCTTTAATATTTCGTGAAAAATTGTGACATTCGGAATATCTGGAAAAATTCCAAATTTTGACCCCAGGCGATCTCAGAGAATAATCCACCGATTGGCACCATACTCTTTTCTCGCACTGTGTTCGCCTAAAGCCTATATTGTAGTAAAATTTCAGCTTCCTGGCTTAAGCGGTTCTTGAGACAGCTTTCCTGTGTTCCGCATAATATCTGGAGATGCGTTTGAATAACTACCACAATATCTGGCCCAAAGAAGCGAACAGCTGTCCGACTAAGTTGATCAAATTTGAAGGCACTGTGCCAAATAGCCTTTGAAATACGGCAATAAAAATATTAATAATAATATTAATAATGGCAAAACCAGGAATATTCCCAAGAGGATATTTAGTAAAAAGAAACGGACACCTGCCTGACTAAGTTCATCATGTTTGAAGGCTCTAAGTCAAACAGCCTTCGATATATCAGAATTTGAAAACTATATACCGTAATAATAATAATAATAATAATAATAATAATAATAATAATAACAATGACAAAAACAAGAAAACTTCCCACAGGGATGTGGGAAGTTATAAAAAATTGTTTTACTACACATAATCGTAGAGGCTTCTCTAATAACTATTCTAATCCACGATGGGCGAACACATTATAAAGCCTTCATCATACATAGAAACGATGTTTACATGCTTGAGGTTTGATAACATTAACCATAACCTCAAGAGAAACTGTGCAAGAAAAATTATGTTAATCGCATAAATGATGTAGATCTGCAAAAATACAGACGCCTTTCCTTGTTGTGAAATCAAGGAAAGACGAAATATAGCCCCAGGTGTGACTACTGACGACTTGACTCACTCATGATGAGCAGTCAATAACCAATGACGATTCAGTTAACTGAGGCACAAGTCGGGAATAGCAAGTCAAGCAGAATATCATGGACTGTGTAGTATGTGATTGGTTTTCATGACAGACATGAAAGCTGCCAGATAAAATAATGTAATGAACTTCACACATCCCTGTAAATAAGACGAGTAGAAAGTAGTATAAAAATATGTCCATAAAGTAAAATGAAATGCACGGAAGTCACAATATGATAATATATATATATATATATATTGCAAAATACTGACGTAAACTAAGAGACTGCAAGAAAATTTAAGGTTGATATAAATATTGTAACATCTATGCTCCCTCGCTCTTCCGTGATCTCACGACTGAATTATTTTTCATACGACTTATCATGAGTGTTCTAATTGTGTGCTACTGATCTTACAGATTTTGATGAATACATTTAGGGTTTGTAGTCTTTATAATTTGTGCATATTCTAACAAAAATCTAACACTTGAGAGATCTGGCTTGTCCAGTCCAAAATTACACCTCATTTCTATAAAACACAGTTCTCTCTCTTTCTTTCTGTCTGTCTGTCTGTCTCTGTCTGTCTGTCTCTCTCTCTCTCTCTCTCTCTCTCTCTCTCTCTCTCTCTCTCTCACACACACACACACACACACACACACACACACACACACACACACACACTATGTGAGTGTGAGTGTGTCTGTGGACAGTTGCAAGTCATCTTATGGAGGTCCAAGCTTGGCAGCAGGGTTGGTTGATTAATGAGTGCCATATGGTTGATGTAGGTTGGTGGGTTGGTGGACAGGTGGG
This sequence comes from Coenobita brevimanus, assembly GCF_032717465.1. Lineage (NCBI taxonomy): Eukaryota > Metazoa > Arthropoda > Malacostraca > Decapoda > Coenobitidae > Coenobita > Coenobita brevimanus. The sequence goes on from NC_137046.1 coordinate 22,471,588, forward strand.
GTGGGTACGATGGGTGGGCAGGGTGAGCGGGGTGGGTATGTGGAGAGACGGAGGTTGGATATGGTGGGTGAGATGGGAGGATTGGATGAAGCGGGTGGGGTGCGAGAGTGGGAGAGAATTGATGAATGAGTGGGCAGGATCAGGTGGTTGAGTGAACCAGGGTTGGTCACGTGGGTTGGGTATGTAGGCTTACTGGGTGGGTAAGTGGATGTGTGGCTCCCAGGAGGACAAACCCAAAAGACGGACGTGTATATGGATGGGTAGAAAAGAGAAAGTGAGTCCAATGAAGAATAGGTCTATGGGGTAACTAGGTCCATGTGGGAAAAACAGGTTCACTGTGGATCCGTCCTTGAGGGAAATGCACCCCAGGCAGAAACATATGCCCAGCGGGTAAAGAGGGTCCATGTGAGAGAGTAAGTCCATGTGGGGATTTGATGTGTCCCAGTGGTGAGAAAATTGGAACTTAGGGAATAATAGGTTTAAGAAGAAAATAGATCCGTGGATAGACATGGGGAATTGTTATGAGTCCATATTATAATTACAAATCATAATAGATAGATAGATAAATAGATAGATAGAGAGACAGATAGAAGCAGGAAGTCGGATGATGAGAAGGTACTGTGTCTGCAAGAATCGAGCAATGCTAAACATGCTTACACACTCTTAACTCAAGGAATGCTTTATAGGCACACGACAGCTCCTAGTGACCATACACACACATACACACATACTCACACACAGGCTTCTAGAACTTTCCAGTCACAGGGAACACACGTGATACGTCTCCTGTTTCACCAGAATTTAGGAGAGAGAGCTCAGAAGGAAGCTAGCCATAGAACAGACAGGTCGCAGGGAGAAGGGCTTAGCAACTTGAGAGAGAGAGAGCGAGACAGGGAGACAGGGACTCATACTCACTCATGAGTGAGAGACTTGTTAATATTTCCAAGACAAATAAAAATAGTCCCATACTATTCTTTACCTCTCCTGTCACTACATGACAAATGGGAAAGAAGATTATCTACTTACAAAGCTACTCAAGTATAACAACCGCTCGTCCACAAGTCTAATATATATATATATAACTTCTCTACAAGCAACTACAAAGTCTTTTATGACATTTGGTGGCAGCGAACGTATACAAACCTCATCTACGAATCAACAGTGAATTCCTACAAAATATCAAGATTGAAAACAAAAAAATACCTCTCACAACCAACAACTTACAAACAGCTCCTGACAGTTCTCTCCAACCCCCCCCTCCGTCTCCACGATCATCACGCTGATGTAGAAGTGATCACACGACGTCTTGCCAGTAGTTTAACAAAGTACTGATACAAACAATCTTGAAATTTCTACGACGAACCAACGAACTACAACCATCTACAATCAACTACAAGTAACAACTCTACGAGTCGTCTATATAATCTTCTACACGCACCTACAAGTAGCGGCAGTCTTCATCCTACAACGAGTAAATCACAAGAAAAAAGGACCACGAATACCTCGAGGAAGAAAAACGGTACAAACAAACGAAGAGTGAGACACGACTCATAACTCATCCTACTCACTCGTCTTCACTCAAGTTACATCATCACTATCATCGACCGCAGCATGACCGGATTCATATGTTAGGACTGTAATTATTACAATTATGTAACTACAAACGATATGTAACAATTATGTAACGACAAACGATTGCATTATGTTACACTTGCTACAATTATGTAACTACAAACGATATGTAACAATTATGTAACGACAAACGATTGCATTATGTTATACTTGCTACAATTATGTAACTACAAACAATATGTACCATTTATGTAACAGTTGCATTAACAAGATGTAACTTTTATGTAACTTTAACTACAATTATGTAACTACAAACGATATGTAACAATTATGTAACGACAAACGATTGCATTATGTTACACTTTGCCAATTAACAGTTGCATTAACAAGATGTAACTTTAACTACAATTATAAGGCCAAGACACTTATGTAACAGTTGCATTAACAAAATGTAACTACAATTATAAGGCCAACACAATTATGCATTACCACAATATTTTGTAACAACTCATAAAATGTTACAATTATGTATTACCACAATGTTAGTACAATATTATAAGTCATACAACTATAGCACAATTCTGTATTACCAGTATCATCATACAAGTTAGGTGAAATATTAGACATTACTAAAGTGATAACTCAATATGTAATGTATAACCTAGCAGTATTACCATTGCACAATTATATGCGTATGTCTGTTGTACATGCACGTCTTACAAAGTGTTATACAACAACCATTGCATTTATTCAAATATGTATACAACTTGTTTAAAATGTAATATTGCTGAATAATCACTATTTACTATAAATATATGTATACAATATTATAATCAATATCATGTACTAATAGATTAGCATATGTCAATGATAATTGCTGTCGGAAGTCCTTCAGCTGCGTGGACCGAGCATATGTTATGAGTCCATATTATAATTACAAATCATAATAGATAGATAGATAAATAGATAGATAGAGAGACAGATAGAAGCAGGAAGTCGAATGATGAGAAGGTACTGTGTCTGCAAGAATCGAGCAATGCTAAACATGCTTACACACTCTTAACTCAAGGAATGCTTTATAGGCACACGACAGCGCCTAGTGACCATACACACACATACACACATACTCACACACAGGCTTCTAGAACTTTCCAGTCACAGGGAACACACGTGATACGTCTCCTGTTTCACCAGAATTTAGGAGAGAGAGCTCAGAAGGAAGCTAGCCATAGAACAGACAGGTCGCAGGGAGAAGGGCTTAGCAACTTGAGAGAGAGAGAGCGAGACAGGGAGACAGGGACTCATACTCACTCGTGAGTGAGAGACTTGTTAATATTTCCAAGACAAATAAAAATAGTCCCATACTATTCTTTACCTCTCCTGTCACTACATGACAAATGGGAAAGAAGATTATCTACTTACAAAGCTACTCAAGTATAACAACCGCTCGTCCACAAGTCTAATATATATATATAACTTCTCTACAAGCAACTACAAAGTCTTTTATGACAGAATTAGATCTATCTATCTATCTATTGCCAGACGCCACAATCCCACAAGGGGTGGCCATTTGACTTTGATTTATTAGTTTTACGGGGAGAGGCACTAACCCTCCACCAACCCACTTGTTGACACGTAGGAAGCACGCATGGTTTGGTTATATAGTTACCACCCAGCATTGTTAATGGTTTCTTGGCTTACAGGAAACCATTTGGGTTGTCATTCAATGTAAAGCCACCTGTAAAGGAAAGAAATGCATAGGAAAAAACAGGTCCATGATGTAAAAAAAAAAAAAAGGTCCATGGGTGAATAAGTTCACGGGGGAGTATTGGTCTACTGGAAAATACGTCCACGGAGGAATATGGATCCACTGGGCATAATAGGTCCCAAGGGGAAATGGGTTCATGGGGGAAATAGGCCCAAGGGGGAAGGTAGAGAATAATGAATCAGTGGGATGAACATAGGTCTTTGAGGGAAAATTTGTGGGTCGGGAGATGACTCTTACGGGGTGTAGCCAGAGACGGACTTGCAGGTTTGTCTAGTATCCAAGAAAACGAAGCTACACTGAAAGATGTGGTCCACCTGTGTGTTCCCAACCTTCTAAAACAGACTGTCCAGGAGCAATTTATTTCACATGTATCTGAAAACATCACCGATGCATGTTATCTGGAAGTTGTCCGTAAGGAAAATGGAAAAAAAAAAAATGGGAAGTGGTAGTAAAATGATAAATTTCTCTCACTACTCTCCCAGCCTCCTGCATTCCATTTATTTTCTTCACAATCATGACCTCCTCCCATTCTTAGGTAAAAAAAAAAAAAAAAATGGTTAGAATGATGATAGGATAATTTTGATTCTGAACTGTGCTATCCTGACCCTTCACCAGACCTGCATTCGCTCGACGGTGAGGAAGGCGGCGAGGTTGGCAGTGAAGGTAGCCAGCATGAGCACCACGAAGAGCCAGTACGCCGCCACCAGTGTGCGCCCACTCAGCGCCTTGGGAGCCTCGCCACCACCCTGAGGCGTGAATGAGGTCAGGGCGAACCAGAAGCTCTCCTTCAGTGTGAACTTTCTGGAGGCAGGGGGAAGAAACAGTTGATGGTTGGCCTGATTTCAAGAAATCATGCACAATTCATAAATCAGTGAGATCCTACCCATCAGTACTGGTTTCACCTTTTTCAGAACTACAGTATTATTCATTGGCAGCAGAAATCATGATTCTAATTGGACTTCACGATTACAAGTCAATGGATACTGCGTTTACCTGGCAAGCACTAAGAGGATGCATACATCCTCCAACGTCAATAAAATGTAAATCTAATCAGCTCTTCCTTGACCCATTGTCCACCTATCCACCAGATTTCATTAAAATCCGATAACAACTTTTTGAGATATCTTGTCCACAAATAGACAGACAGACAGGCAGACAAGGGCGATTACATAGCTTCTTTCTTCGGTTGCACGGGTAAATATGTATTATTGTTACTGTATAATAATAATGATGATGATGATGATGATGATGATGAATGATGATGATGATGATGATGATAATAATAATAATAATCATCATCATCATCATCATCATCATCATAATAATAGACTAATAATAATAACTAAAACACCATAACGTTGCCCAAGACAATTTTTAAAAAGAAAAACTTCCTACAACCATTGCCTATTATAAGCCGAGCTAAGAAAGGAACGAGGTCAGGGTCACTGATCTTGTACATGTCACCTTACAGTAGGTCATCACAGCCTATATGTCCACCAAGTTTGGTGGCTCTAGCTTTAATACTTCATGGAAAATTAGGTGACATCTGGAATACCTGGAAAAGTCTCAATATTATACCCCAGGCGAGGTCAAAGTCACTGATTTCTTTATGTCACCTTGGGTTATCACAGACTAGACGTCCACCAAATTCGGCTCAAACATTATTCTTTCATGGAAAGTTAGGACACATCCGGAATATCCGGGAAAAATACCAATATTTGACCCTAGGCGAGCTGAAAGGATATTCATCCGATTGAGATCATACTCCATACAGATCTCGCTCCCCGGCAGGGGGTATATGCTATGAAAAATTCAGCTTTCTAGCATAAATTGTTTCTGAGACAGTGTCATCAATCTGGTTTTCTGTGTTCTGGATAATATCTGGAGATTTGGTTTGCCGATTTCCTTCCAGTTTTGCCAGATGAAGCAGCCAGCTAGGAGACTCAGCTGACCAAGTTTGAAGGCCCTAAGCTAAATACCCTCCAAGCAATGGCCATTTACTTTTTAAGAGGAACGAATAATATCTAGAACACCGTAGAATTGTCCAAGGACAATTTTAATACAGAAAAACTTCCGACAGCTGGTGCCCATTAGAAGCCAAGCTCTAAAGGAACCTTGAGGTCAAGGTCACTGATCTTGTGCACTTCATCTTAGGTCATCACAGTCCGTAAGTCCACCAAAATTTACTTTTTAAGAAGAATTGTAATCATAATAAGATTATTGACAAAAACAAGAAAACTTCCCACGGGATGAAGGAAGTTTTAAGAAAAGGAATATTGACAAAACAATAAAACTTCCCAGAGGGATGTGGGAAGTTTTAATAATCATAATTATTATTATCAGTATTATTGACAAACAGATATAGATATATACAGATATATACAGATATGTAGGTTTGCCTCTGTCCGTCTGTTCGTCTGTCTTATGTGGAAATCAAGGAGGATGCATATAGAACTCTAAACAGTTCTAGCTATTTAGAGGTCTAGCAGGTGCAACTTTTTACGACAAAATTAAATATGTACAGTCGCCCAAAGACGTCGTGACTCAGTTACCAGTACCTTTCCCTCAGAAAGTGGTGTCTGGCAACTGCCAGGGCAAAGTTACGAGCAAGAGATTGCAGTAAGTGAAGCGAGGTTTATTCTAAGTTCAGCTGAGAAATGAGCGGCCCGACACGACCTGGCCCAGCCCAACACAACACGGCCTGGCCGAGATGGTTTTCAGAGGCTGACAACTTTTCTACTATGTGAGATAGAGAAGAGGTTCTTTCAACAAGCAGTGGATACATACAATAAATTTTCTTTTCTAGCCAAATATTAACTTATGAGACCAAAGAAACCCCTTGAAATCCCAGTTTTCCAAGGGAATGTACCAAGGCCTTCAACTGACATGCTCCACTATGAAAACGAATTTAAAAAAGATTTCCTGTTGTAACATTATGTTTGCTTGCATGAATTCTGACAATATCGGATATTACGCTCATAATTTTACGTGAACATTTTTTCTATTTTTAGGGGGTCAAATCAGCAAGGGTAATCACCCCATTTCTGGGTTTTATCATTCGACCAATGACCAAGCATTTAGTAACCGACACAGTTCCTTAACACGGGAAGTCGGGAGCAGAGAATTGAACATTGTGCTTGTGATAAATGCCATGGTGCCTTGTACATCCAGAGAAAAAGGGGGAGAGTGAAAACGTGAAATATTCTAGCTCAATTATTCTTCTGTTACTGTTCAGCTATCTCACCAGAAATGTTGAAAGTTTACACAAAGAGGAAATTTTGATGACGGGAGTATGTGCATTCGCTCGCTTGCTTGGCACGCGCTCTCAAAGCGGGAATAAAAACTATTTAGGTACAGAACACCAAAAAGCAATACATAAGTGTTGTTACCATGTGCATCTCACATTACGAGAGAGGATACCGCAATTTACTCAAGTTGAGGCACAGCAGTACGAAAGAATGTGAAACCCACAGCCTTAACGGTTTCAGTGTTAAAATGCAGGAGACACTGGTAATGTTTATTTTACATCATAAATCAACAATACTGTGGGAGAAATGTCGCATAAAATAAATTTACAGTTAAAGCAATGTCCAAGTCAAAAGAATGGCATCAAATCACGAAAATCAACATCTAAGAGTACATTCTTATCCACATTTAAAAATCTATGTGGGATGAAATTCAGCGGAGGGGGGGTAAACAGAGCCACGAGCAGTGTGAGCAAACACTGAAGTAGTAAAATGCAACAAAGAATAGTAAATATTGAATATAGTGTAAAGGTGAAATTATTGGGAAACAATTATACTTTTTAACCTTGACCTGTCCTGCATTTCCGTCCTTTTGCAGCTTATTTCACGTAGTCCAAAGGAGGACAAAGACAATGCAACGGCTCCACAGTATTTCCATTGCACCTTTTTCTGACTAGCATCATAGTTTATTCATATATTTTTACAACCCCGCAGGGAAGTTTTAAACCAAGTTGAGTAAAAAGGGCAGTCATTTTTATTGACGAAATTTCAACATGTACAGTACTAGGACCTATGGGGCAATCTCACGAAAGAAGACGGAAAATGTGGTGATCAAATGTAAGAGTAAAAATGAAGAGAACTAAATAAGTTGATGTTAAAAAAAAAAAAAAATAAATACATAAAAAGGCAAACGCGAAAATTGAAGGCCGGAAAAGATAATTCCACTCTCATAGCGAGATCATGAGTACTGTAAAATCTGTAATAAAACAAATCCTTTGGCCGCTTGGGCGCGACTGGAAACATCCCAGATATCGCTTACTATTTAATTATTGTAATTAATTTAAAACGGTAAAGACAAACCTTACTTATACAGGGTGACCCCAGAAATCTCCCACATTTCGAAAGGCTGTAGCACTTGCAATAGTGAGGAGGGAGGGGCAGGGCTAGGGTCTGTTGGTAGCCCAACCCTAATCCAGGGCTCTCACTTTTTAAGGAAATTTCCTCAGATAGGGAAATTTGGAGCCATCTGAGGAAAAGTTTAAGGAAATGACATTTCTGAGGAAATTCTGAGGAAATTGAGAACAAAATGGGTGGAAAATCTGAGGAAATTATACATTTGTCTAAGGAAATTGAAAACATAAAAAATGTGATGCTTAAGAACTCGAATTAAGCTTATCACAACTGCACAATGCAAGCAGAACTAATGTTCAAATGTTCCGCTGTTGGGAGTTGTGACTATGCCTGACATCTGGTGGCGCAACTAGTAACTACCATATAAACAAACAACTGTCCGCACATGTGTTCCCTTTCATTGAATCTCTTGCCTGTTAAGCCTTGATTGTTGTGATCTTAATCTAACAGGTAGCCAACCAGGTGAGCCTAGTAACCAATTAGTCTGCTTGAATGAGTTATTGAGTCGGCACTGGGGTAAGTAGAAAATTTTAAAGATGAAGAGTAGGCCTAGCCTAGGAAATTTGTAAATGGAGCAACCGATCAATTACAGTCAGCCAGAGTGTATTATATTGTACTTAAAGCATGATATTTCTATTGATTTTTGAATTTCCAAATTACCGGCAAGCTTGCGGGTTTGTGATGTTAGTAGGAAATATGGCTCAGTTCATTAAAATAGGAAAAAATAAATTAAGCCTAGGCTGTTATTTGGGCGCACTGACTAACGTTAGGCCTAGGCCTATGGGGAGTATTTAGCAGCCAAGTATGTCATAGCATCTTCAAGATGAAGGTTTGGAAAGGGTTTAGTATGAGGTTGTACCATCCTCTAAACTTTAGTAAAATAGGCCTGGTCATTATCTAGACTTGGTAAGGGTGTCATCTGCAGTAACACTAGCATCGGATCATAGTAGAATAAGCAATCAAAATCTTCATAGGCCTAGCCTAGTTGAGAAAAAATTGCCTAGTTATTAACCGGTAAGTTCCTGTGCAGCAGCAGTAGGCTGGGCTAACCACGACCAGCATTTCCGATTAAGCAACAGTGATTAATCTTAAATATGCTGCTTTTATCTAATTCTATAATACCTCCCTACCAGAGCCTAAACAAACACTACATAACCTGACCTAACTTATCCTAACTAAAGCTAAGCTTACTTAGTTGAACTACGAAGAATCCCGGTACACAGAATTTTACCCATTAGGCCTAACCTAACTTAACTAAGCTTACCTAACCTAACCTAAGATAAGGTGGCCAAGTTTGCTATTTTTAAATAATTTGGTGAGTAAAGAAAATACTTACTCTTTATAGCTCTTTTTATGTTAGACAAGACATTTATTTCTTAAAGGTGCTTTTTACCAGTACATCATGTACATGTTTCGTTCAGCTTCATGAATCCAATCTATTTTCTTGTATATTCTCCCCCGCAGGTTGTGCATGTTGTGCTAATGCTTCCATGATGATCAACTTCTGTCAACGCCTACCCTAACTGATGCATGGTTGTTACTCTTCATTCCCCCATCCATTTTGTACATAAAGAACATTTAAAAATGGCATCTGCTCAGGAATGCAGTGGATCTGAGCATTATGATTCTGATGAGTCCTCTACACCTTCTTCATCTCGTCAATCAGTATGAAAGAGACCAAAATTAGTGTACAAACAGAAGTTCCGTAAAGAATGGCTGCAAATAAAAGCTTTCCAGGGATGGCTGAAGCCCCCAACCATGGGAAATTCAAAGCCAATGTGTACTCTGTGTGTATGCCAAGTAACATGTAGTAAAACTGGGATTGACAGGCACAGCAAAAGCGCAGCACACATAAAACTACTTAAAGCTTCACAGTTACAATGTAGTGTAAAGGCTAGCTTTCAGAAACTAGTACAACCTGCCACCTACCGTATGCTGACAGAGAGTCGCATTTGTGCTTTTATTGCTGAGAATAATCTTCCTTTGTCCATATCCAAACCATTAGTTGACTTAATCAAAGTAATTTGTCCATCCAACACATCTGAAATGGAAAGCCTAGAGCACCTTAAAATGGGTGCTACTAAATGCACAAATGTAATGAGGCAAGGGCTTGGATACATGTTTTCTAGAGAGTTAGCTGACCGTCTGAAACACACACATTTCAGCATAATACCTGATGAAACAACAGATGTAGGCACTGAGAAACAGCTAGCAATTTGTGTGGTGTATTTTGATCAGGACACATTTGAAGTTGTTACATCTTTCCTAGATATGGTGACTGTGCAGAAATGTGATGCGGAAACTTTGTATTCAGCCATTAAAAAGTGCTTCAAAGAAAAAAACATTCCATTAGGAAATATTATTGGGTACTCCTCTGACACTTGTAATGTAATGTTCGGTGAAAGGCAGAGTGTGGTAACACTAATGAAAACAGTTTCCCCATATAACATTTGTGAGGTGTAGTTGTCATATGATCCATCTTTGTGTATCAAATGCATGCTTAAAGCTTTCAACGTCCTTGGAGGATTTATGTAGAAATGTTTTCTCTCATTTTAGTCGGTCTAGCCTTAGACAGCATGAACTTACAGAGTTTCAGAAGTTTCTTGATTTAACACCACACAAAATGTTAGCCTTTGGACAAACCCGCTGGCTATCCTTGGAAGCGTGTGTTTCTCGCCTTCTAGAGCAGTGGGATGCCCTGATATTGTATTTCACAGCTGTAATAAGTGAGAAACGTGATCCCTCTTATGTAACTGAGAGCATCCTGAGAAGTTTGAATAATGATTTCATAAAAGCTCAATTGCAATTTCATCCATGTCCAGTTAAGACGAGCAAATGAATTCAACAAAATGTTCCAAAGCACAAAGCCAATGTTACATTGCCTTCATGACAAAGTGCAGGAATTGCTCCTTCAGTTAATGAGTGATTTTATTCATGTCAGCCACTTACGAAACTGTGATCCATTTAACATAGATGTTCATAACACTCACTTGCAAGTACCTGTCAGTCAGATTTATCTTGGTATACTTGCCACAGACACAATACAAAACTCTGTTTTATGCAAGGACCTTCAAAGAGTAAAGGAGTTCAAAATAAGCTGTCGGGCATTTCTTCTAGAATTCATTGACCAAATAAGAACCCGGTTTGACACAAGAGCCTTTAAAATCCTATCATTTCTGGAACCGAAGAATGCTCTAAATCTGAAGCCCAACAGTCTGAGGGAGGTGTTTCAAGCTTTTCCATATCTGTCTGATATATGTGACAAGGAGAGTGCAGATCTTGAATGGAGAAAACTGGCTATAGAGGGACTTTTCAGTGATGTACAAGATGTGTCAGAATTTTGGAAGCAACAGTTTTCTTTAAAAGATGTCGATGGTAGTCCAAAGTACCCAAATCTATGCAAAGTAGTTGGTTGTGTCCTTGCTCTTCCTCACTCAAATGCAGCTGTTGAGCGTGCGTTCAGTCAGGTTAGTCTCATAAAGACTGCCATGAGAAACTCACTGAAATCTGCCAGCCTTGTCAGTCTGCTTCATGTTAAAAATGGATTACATACAGCTGGAATTTCAGCCCATCAATTAATAATGGATGAAAATCTTAAAGCAGCTCTTTCAAATGTTGACCATGATGCTACTGATGCTGAATGCCAGGACATTCTTAGAGGCAGGTATCAAAAGTAAGAAGCTGCAATGTAAAAAAAAAAAAAAAAAAAAATTCTTTGTTCTATAATTCTATTATCCAAACCAGAATGAATATTTTCACAACCTAGTTAATATGTCCAAAGTCTGGCTATATATTATTTGATTTGCAGTAACAAATGCACTTTAGCAATAGTAATGCAGCTGCTGTGTAATGCCATTTTAGTTGCAACCTTGTCACAAATATTGATCAAAGCTTATACTAGCTTGCTTAATAGAATGTTCTGTCCCATGTGGTGAATATCTTTGCATTATGGTTTATTTTGTTCTATGCTATTTAGAGTCTTGAAATCTTCTACATATGTAGTAGAGATTTTTGCATCCTGATGGGTTCTGCTTTTTATGTTAACAGCTTATAAAATAATCTATTTGCATGGTGGTTAGAACTTATAAAACAATCTGTTTGCATGGTGGTTATTTGTGCATTGTGGACTCAATTCTTTGGTATTAAATTTAAGAGCCTATCAAATCTTCTTTTATTTCTACAAAGGATTTTTCTTTTTCTTTTTTGGATCGGTGAGAACTCATAATATGAGTGTTTATAAAAAAAAAAAAAAAAAAAACACCCAATTAGTCATATATATATTATTAAAAGTTCTATAGCATTATAAATAAAGCAATTTCCACTAGTAAGTCAGTTTTGCTGTAAAATTTAAGTTATAAACCTTTAAATTCATTATTTGCAGGTCTGAGGAAATTTATCTGTATCTGAGGAAATTTTGCCTGTTCTAAGGAAATCTCACAAAGCGATAGTGAGAGCCCTGACCCTAACCGTCCTCAGTCACCAACATGGCGTGGTCGGGAACAAACCGTGCGTTCACTGTCGAAGCTTTCTTCACAAACAACAGTTCCGTGATCGCTGTGCGGAGGGCTTTCTGAAGACGTTTCAGTATTCCACAGAACCAAAACGCTCCAGATCGGAAAACCATCTTGCAGTGGGTTGAGAATTTCAGGGCAACAGGCTCAGCTTTAAAAAGAAAATCACCTGGTCGACCTAGGAGCACTCGTACACCTGAGAATATTGAAGCATTGAGACGATCTGTTGTGCAGTCTCCGAGACGTTCTGCGCGGAAGCATGCTTTAGCTGTGTGGATATCCCGGGAGACTGCAAGGAGAATCTTACACAAAGACCTTTACTTCCATCCATGCAAAATGATGGTTGTGCAAAAACTCAATGCGAGAGACTGGATAAGCCACAACTCGAACACCTTGAGCTTGAAGAACTCGATGTGTGGTTTCAGCAAGATGGAGTTACGGCACGCACAGCTCGAAGATCATTGGAAGTGCTGAGGGAAATGTTTCCGGATCGGGTGATCTCGTGGCGATGTTGGGTGGCCGGCTTGTTCCCCTGACCTCGCCTCTTGAGATTTTTTTCTGTGGGGCTACCTTAAATTACGAGTGTATACTCATCGACCTCAAACTCCTGAAGTCCTTAAGGTTGCTATTCAGCAGGAGATAGCCGCTGTTCCACCCGACATGACCCGTCGAGCCATGGCAGCCTTCAGAAATCGCCTCCAAGCGTGTATAGACAATGACGGCCACCATTTGGAGGATGTCATCTTTAAACATGATGAAAAAAAACTGTAATGAATGAAGTTTCATGTGTGCAAATAATATTTTGATTATCTTTAACCATTTTTTTCTCATTTACCTTTGAAATGTGGGAGTTTTTTCTGGGTCACCCTGTATTTTCGCAAGATTAGCTTTCCTTTGTTTCTTCTAAGCCATAAATTAAGTTTGGAGGGCAGGCAAGTTAAGGGAAATACATTCAGAAAAGGAGAGTATTGCCGTCTCGGACTCTGTCCAGTGGAAGACTGCAAGATCTAGGGAGTTTTATCCGAAATTTAAAGAAAGCCAGTCATCACCTCCTTGGACGACTGTACAGTACAGCTGCTAAAGTGGCGCCTCTAGTGGCGAAGATTAGAACTACTGTATTTAGAAACATGCCAATATGGTGGGAAAATTGGTAGTCAATTACCGTGGATTTTTTTTTTTTTTTTTTTTTTTTTTTTTTTTAAATAACTTCTTCAACAGGGTCATAAGTGCGCGTCAACACGTGTGGCGAAGCAAGTGCTGCCAACATGTAAACAACACAATAACGAGCAAGCTGCAAACATGCTTGGAACGCAGCGTCCAGATCATGTTTGCAACACAGGATGAAATCTCAGCTGCCCCTATGTACACACTTTTCACATCACCTCTGCTGCCAGTAAGGGCGTAGGGGCCTGGGGGTAGGCAATTTGGTCCCGACGTTTAAGATGAGTGACCAGCCTCACTCATCCTTGAGTGGCATTACGTGAGCAATAAACCACAACCACTCCTTGGATATAAACCTGCACATGTCCAATCAGATTGGAGCGCCTTAATTACCCACTAAACCACCAGGCGCCATAATATGGTTATATGATTACCACCCAGCTGGTGTACTGGAAACCATTTGCCTTGTCACTCTGCGCAGAGTCACCCGTACACAGAAGGAAGAGGAAAGAATGAAGGAAAGAATGACAGAAGAGGAAGGAAGGAAAGGAGAAAGTGGTCACCCGAAAGCAGCACTACATCGAATGAGTGGATGGTGAGTGCCCCACCTTCATATATATATATATATATATATATATATATATATATATATATATATATATATATATATATATATATATATATACATATACATATATATATATATATATATATATATATATATATATATATATATATATATATATATATATATATATATATGCAGCAGTAGCAGCAGCCATTTGAATATGCACTGCAGGACCGGCCTATCCCGACCGAAGTCGGGACGATACAGCCAATGTATCTCTACCATGTGGCTTAGGCTGTCTGGTAGAGATTGTATGTAGGGTGAGAAGTGCTTGTAAGTGAAACTGTTGTGTTGGACTGGCTTTGGATGTGTGTGTAGTCTGTGAACCAAGTATAATCGGCCCACGCAAGCCGACTGGGAGCAAGCATACTTTATAGTAAGCAACAGGGGTTCAACCACAGCACCCCTTGTGTCCGCCAATGCAGTACGTGGCCGGGTGAACACTCCCAAAGTTTATTACCCTGGCGGGGCGCTAACCTTGGTTCACCCGTGTACGAAACCCACAGTCTACCACTGCACTATATATATATATATATATATATATATATATATATATATATATAATGTGTGTGTGTGTGTGTGTGTGTGTGTGTGTGTGTGTGTGTGTGTGTGCGTGCGCGCGCGCGCGCGCACACATTTCCTTTCCATCACTGTATCGATCACCCGCTCATTCACTGGTTTACGATGCTTCATTCACCAACATAATATAACAAGAGTTAATTTATCTCATAAACCACCGCTTCATCCCGTTCCACACCTTCAGTAATGCGGACGGCTCTCCTTGGGATAAAATTACTGTCTGCAAATGGCAAGAATAATGCAAAATTTACATCACCTTATTGAAGGGTTTGATTATTAATTTTTTTCACCAATCACCAAACAAATCAAATGGCGAATATGCAAAAGATATCATAACCAGGTTATCATATCGGAGTTCGCTTTTTAAATTCACATTAGTTTGACTGATACGAAGTATTTGGAAAATGCCTTCATATGTATTATCTGAATCAGCTTATACTGACATGAATGGATCTTATGGGCCTGGATGAACCTGAGAGTATTCAAAAGACCTGTTTTGTCATATGTAATCGATCAAGGTGACATTTGGCTCACGCCTTTATGTACACGACCTGAATCGATCTTACTGGCGCGAATCAGTCTGGATGACTTGAAGCGACCTGAATGGATTTAAGAACTCTAGTATGAATTAAGCAAAGCTTATGTGATCTGCTTGGGTCTGAACATGACTGAGAGAAATTCGAATTATAAGAATGGCTCTGGCAGATTTGAATCACTGTAAATGAAATGCAAATTCCCTTAATGACAATTTGAACAAATTAGCACCGAACAGACCTGAACCTGCATGGACCTGACTGCACCGACATTGTTGTAAAGGGCCTCGTATAGACCTAAAATGCCATTAATGGATCTAACTGGCCTTTAGTGAGCCTAAGTGACACTGAATGGCCTTGGAATAACCTTACTCACTTGCCTGAACTTAAATGGATGAGAGCTGCATGGGTGAACAGAAAAATTATGACCTTTAAAATTCTTGATTACTTTACTGCCCTATTTGAACTTGAGCTGACGTGACAACCTAAACTGATATGACTAGTCCACAGAGCATAGGTATGGCCTGAATGAACCCAACATGATATAAATGAACCAAATAGGATCTTAATGGGTCCCGATTGATCTAAATGGAGATAAACGTGCCTGAATTATTCTAAACTGTGCAAAGAGAACCCCACTGGACCCGATTAGAAATAACAAGATCTGAGCAGCTGGAATGAACTTAAATGACGATCGGCCTTACTATAGTAGATACAACAGTACCAGAGGTCACCTGAAAAGTAGCGTAGCTGACCTGGTTGGACCCCAAATAAATGACGGGTTTGAGTGGGCCTGAAGTGGGCTAAGTTGATCACAGGACTCATTCTTTTCTGATTAGGTCACACGCGAAAATAATGGGCCATTCTGATAATTTTGCCGCTAGCTAGACGCAGATGCATGGTCGACTAACGTGCTTATTATTTTTATCATGGAGAGTTTATACGAGGAGTTAACCATTTTTCTCTTTTCTTCCATACAGAAATAGCTTATTAGTACTATTTTCCTCCTCTCTCATGTACAGTTAAACTTTATACAATAACACTAATATCAGAAGTCCTTCTCTTCAGGACTAACAATTTCTGCAAGTTTCATTTCATTTGAAAAATATTCAGCACCGCTTTTGCAAATCGAAACTGATCACTTTACCAAACTCCGTAGTAATAATCGTACTTATCATAGTCACATTTAACTAAAAACTAAAAAAATCCTGTGAGAAGAGTTAATAGTTAATCAAATACGAAAAAAGAAGTCAATGTGAGTGTACACCCACAATCAAAAGTTCGTCGACAGTCCCTGTCAGGCATATGTTTCTACAGGCTGCCGATAGGTGGCGCAACGATCTAGCACGAGCGTAGTGGAAAGTGGAGTCAGTCAACGAATCTTGAGAGGGAGAGGGAGGCGACAAGGGAGGGGTACGAACCTGTGGCGCTCGGAATACAATGCATCTCGTGTGTTTTGCTGTTATCAATAATACATTGTTATATCCAGACTATTATACAAAACTTATTATAATTCACCTTAGTTTACGTAAATAGATCTTCCACAGCTGAAAATACAAACAAATTAGTGGTGTCTCGAACAAGATTCCGACTCATTCGAGGCATCTCTGCTGCAATTACCGTAGGTTGACCTGGGTCTTTTGCAAAAGGCGGCCCGATGGTAGGAGACTTCAAATTAGTATTTTTCTCGGCATGTGTGTCTAGGGCCATTTCAGAGCAAGTGTCAGGCATGCGAACTCGTGTCTACCTTATTCTTTCTCACTCGTTTGTGTGTGTGTGTGTGTGTGTGTGTGTGTGTGTGTGTGTGTGACGCTTTTTGCACTTCCTGTCTGTGGTTGAGCCTGAAAGACGCTCATGTAATAACTCTTAAACTTACAAGATTTTTGTTTTTTCATGATATTTGAATATTGCCATAAAAATTGCAAAGCTAAACTGAACATATCTTTATCTTAAGCTAAAATGACATAATATTTTTTAGTACCCGAAGCGAGCGAGCACAAACTAGAATATGTCACAGTCTTGGAATTTACGTCTGCGCCTTACCCATTAAATGGCTGATATGATTAGATACCACTATGGGATCGATATGTCACTTGTGAAGTTTGCAGTATGTGCTATAGTCAAAGGTTTTAAAGCTATAATGTTACCAAATTGAGAGGTTATTGTATGATATATTAAAGTGTCATGAAATACTGTTTGTTTTTATAAGACAATAGTAACAAAGAAAAAAGTAATTCACAGAAATGAACAGTGAAAATTATATAACTGTATAACATTTACATACAGTATAATATATTAGTAGGTAACATTGTTGGATTATACAAGCAGTGCATATTACATATTATATTCTATTAACCAGAACGAAAATATTGCCAAATTGTATCATCCGAATCATGGTTGTCACTTTTCCATTTATCAACTCCGTAGCCCAAATCACTCAGAGACTTTGGATGATTTAATAGGACGACCATCCTCTTTTTGCATCAATCACTTCATTGAGTCTGTTTGGCATTGACCTCACAAGATTGGTGCATATATTTGGACGTCGACGTATGCCTTCCCATACGTCCTGAGCGTGACGCACAATGGCAGCTTTCGTGCGCTCTTGCCCAATATCCCACTCCTGAACCATCATTGCCCACACGTTTTCGATGGGGTTCATATCACATCCTTTGGCTGGCCAGTCGATGAAGTTACATTCGGGATGAACATCAATCCACTCTCTTACCATTTTGCTCATGTGGACGGGGCTGCGGTCATGCACAATATGGATGGTGTGAGGGGATGGGATTGCCATCACATGCACTGTGGGCAGGAGAACATCCTCAACAATTCTTATATATTGTTCACTTGTTAATTTACCATTAATTTCCAACAGTTCTCCGGGTCCGTAAGCCCACATCCAACCCCACAGCGACGTAGATACACGTCCACTTTTTGCTTTGGTAAAAATGTGTTTCTCTAAGTATCTCGTTTTTGTGACCCTCCAGCACACCCCAGGCCCTGCCTTTACAGAAGAAAAACACTTTTCATCTGTAAATATTACATTCTTCCAAAATAACTCGTCTTCTGTTGAGTACTGTAGGGCAAACCCCATTCGATCATATTTGTTGTAAGGGATCAACACTTCTTTTACAGCAGGCACATGACACTTCATATTAGCTGCGTGGAGCCGTCGACGCACAGTGGGGACACTGCAGGCCAGGTGCAAATCACGTGGATAGTTCACGACAGATGAATATATATATATCCGTTTGATGAACGATTTGCACCATGAAAACCTTAAAAATGCATGTTTACATATATATTGCTTTGTATTTTCAATACCAGACAAGATGGCAGAGGGTCGAGCGAATTCTTCGCGAATCATCGCCGATCGTGGGCGAATAATTGGACTATGGGAGGGCGGCATGACTCCAGGTGCCATTGCTCAAGAACTCGGCCTGCATCGGTCTACAGTGCATAAATTGATCAAGCGCTGGCAAGAACAGAGGTCAGTCGGCACAAAGGCTAGTAGTGGACGGCCAAAAGCAACAACTCCCGAGCAGGACGAGGCAACTGTGGAGAGAGCACAGGAGCGACCGTTAACACCTGTCGTGAACTATCCACGTGATTTGCACCTGGCCTGCAGTGTCCCCACTGTGCGTCGACGGCTCCACGCAGCTAATATGAAGTGTCATGTGCCTGCTGTAAAAGAAGTGTTGACCCCTTACAACAAATATGATCGAATGGGGTTTGCCCTACAGTACTCAACAGAAGACGAGTTATTTTGGAAGAATGTAATATTTACAGATGAAAAGTGTTTTTCTTCTGTAAAGGCAGGGCCTGGGGTGTGCTGGAGGGTCACAAAAACGAGATACTTAGAGAAACACATTTTTACCAAAGCAAAAAGTGGACGTGTATCTACGTCGCTGTGGGGTTGGATGTGGGCTTACGGACCTGGAGAACTGTTGGAAATTAATGGTAAATTAACAAGTGAACAATATATAAGAATTGTTGAGGATGTTCTCCTGCCCACAGTGCATGTGATGGCAATCCCATCCCCTCACACCATCCATATTGTGCATGACCGCAGCCCCGTCCACATGAGCAAAATGGTAAGAGAGTGGATTGATGTTCATCCCGAATGTAACTTCATCGACTGGCCAGCCAAAGGATGTGATATGAACCCCATCGAAAACGTGTGGGCAATGATGGTTCAGGAGTGGGATATTGGGCAAGAGCGCACGAAAGCTGCCATTGTGCGTCACGCTCAGGACGTATGGGAAGGCATACGTCGACGTCCAAATATATGCACCAATCTTGTGAGGTCAATGCCAAACAGACTCAATGAAGTGATTGATGCAAAAAGAGGATGGTCGTCCTATTAAATCATCCAAAGTCTCTGAGTGATTTGGGCTACGGAGTTGATAAATGGAAAAGTGACAACCATGATTCGGATGATACTATTTGGCAATATTTTCGTTCTGGTTAATAGAATATAATATGTAATATGCACTGCTTGTATAATCCAACAATGTTACCTACTAATATATTATACTGTATGTAAATGTTATACAGTTATAATAATTTTCACTGTTCATTTCTGTGAATTACTTTTTTCTTTGTTACTATTGTCTTATAAAAACAAACAGTATTTCATGACACTTTAATATATCATACAATAACCTCTCAATTTGGTAACATTATAGCCTTAAAACCTTTGACTATAGCACATACTGCAAACTTCACAAGTGACATATCGATCCCATAGTGGTATCTAATCATATCAGCCATTTAATGGGTAAGGCGCAGACGTAAATTCCAAGACTGTGACATATTCTAGTTTGTGCTCGCTCGCTTCGGGTACTAAAAAATATTATGTCATTTTAGCTTAAGATAAAGATATGTTCAGTTTAGCTTTGCAATTTTTATGGCAATATTCAAATATCATGAAAAAACAAAAATCTTGTAAGTTTAAGAGTTATTACACGAGCGTCTTTCAGGCTCAACCACAGACAGGAAGTGCAAAAAGCGTCACACACACACACACACACACACACACACACACACACACACACAAACGAGTGAGAAAGAATAAGGTAGACACGAGTTCGCATGCCTGACACTTGCTCTGAAATGGCCCTAGACACACATGCCGAGAAAAATACTAATTTGAAGTCTCCTACCATCGGGCCGCCTTTTGCAAAAGACCCAGGTCAACCTACGGTAATTGCAGCAGAGATGCCTCGAATGAGTCGGAATCTTGTTCGAGACACCACTAATTTGTTTGTATTTTCAGCTGTGGAAGATCTATTTACGTAAACTAAGGTGAATTATAATAAGTTTTGTATAATAGTCTGGATATAACAATGTATTATTGATAACAGCAAAACACACGAGATGCATTGTATTCCGAGCGCCACGGGTTCGTACCCCTTCCTTGTCGCCTCCCTCTCCCTCTCAAGATTCGTTGACTGACTCCACTTCCCACTACGCTCGTGCTAGATCGTTGCGCCACCTATCGGCAGCCTGTAGAAACATATGCCTGACAGGGACTGTCGACGAACTTTTGATTGCGGGTTTACATACCTGCAGTTGGGCGGATAGAGTTGTGCATTGTTTTGGGCGGAGTAGGGCGAGTATCGGTCCAGGAGCCAGATCATCACCCCGGTCACCACCAGCGCTGCCACGATGGACACCCACACTTCCGCACGCAGCACCATCATGAACTTGAACAGGTTCTCCTCGCGCTGCCTCTTCCGAATCACTGAACCGCAACCACCAGGCACACGCACACATACACGGACCAGAAAATTTGAGAAAAAGAAATGTACAGTAGACAGGAAAAGTAGGAAACACAGTAAAATAAATTATTTTGGTAATAAAAGGGTATAAGAGAGAATGTTTTCTACATAGACCATCCACGTTATGAAAATTGACTAAATGAGGAGGGAGCTGAGGTTAGACATGTCTTTCTCTTTGTAATAGCTTTGAAATATGGTGATCCATCTACCAAAAGGTTGTGTTGCAAGAAGCCTTGTACCTCCTCCGACACAAGGAGAGAAAGTACTCGGTGTGCTTTTTTCCCCCTTTGATCTGTGTTCACAGTGATATTCGGGAACACTGCTCTCGACCTCCACTAGCCCATTAGGACGTGAGAAGTTGGCTGATGATGATGATGAAAATGATGAATCACATATCACTAACTCTACTACCCGGTGATGTCTTAGCAAAGCTGAATAAATTTCGTTAGCATTATCCCAAATCCTATAAGTGCTCGCCGTGAGTGCTCTAAGCTTACGTACTGCACTCTTTTTCTTTTAATGTTCCTTCCTGTGGGTCACAGAAGGGTGATGAGGGGTCATAAGGAGAGGGTGGTGAGCATTCATGAATAGAGCCAAGTGCAAAGGGGGAAAGAGAATACAGTGCTGGCAGGAAGTATACATATGACCGGAGAATCAGTCAATTTGACATTGCGTTATTTGACTAGATCACTTGAGTCATGGTGGAGCTAGAGAGGTCAAAGAGATCTGGATATATATATATATATATATATATATATATATATATATATATTTATATATATATATATATATATATATATATATATATATCACCGTGTGTGTGTGTATAGGTAGATAAACTGATAGATAAATCCATAGATGGATAGATAGATAGAAAGATGTAGTACTACACTACTTTTGTGCAACTCACCGATAGAAATGCCCGTCTGGTCAAAGTAGGGGTTCACGAAGTCGACCACTTCTTCTCGGTCCGCGTTCATGATGAGCGCCGCCACCACTATGTCTGTCCCCTGCACCAGACCCAAATCACATTCATTACACATGGCATTTCAGCACCTTCCTTACTCTGTCTTTTTGACATCAGCTGCATTTCTGTGAGGAGTTGTCGTAACAAACTTTTTCCAGTCCCTACATAATAATACTTTTTCCACAACACAGTCACCAGTGTAGCTACTGTACATTTGCTTCTTGGACAACCTCCTTTTCCTCTTTCAACTGACCAACTCCATTGCACTCTTAATATTCAGTTATTTCATGCATATTTTCAGATAGCTTGACAAAAATGCTTTCTTACTCGTAGGTGCAAATTACTTGCAATTAATTCATTTGTAGCCCGTTTAGAGGTGGGTTTATTCAGCACTCTCACACGAAGCCTTCACCCCAGCACAAGAGTACCGAACGAGTCCAAGAAACAAGTACAGTCGACAAATACATCTGACAGTGACAGAATTTTTGTAGTAAAGAGAAATCGGATGACTTCCGTCTTTGCAGTACTTCTGTCACCCAACAAGCCACTGTAAGCAATTAAATCTTGTTATTTGCGTTGTTAATGTAAAGCACTGGTGACAGAGCGGAACACCTGCATATGGTGGCATCGATATAACCAGGCGGTTATACAAACGTCGCTGTCCCTGGAAAGAAAAACTGTAAACAGCAGAAAGGCAACTGAAACCTGTAGTCCGGTGGGTAAATGTTGAAGATGAGCTTGGGGTCAAAACATCAACAATATAATGGACATAAATGTCTTAGAAATAATTTAATATAACAAGCTTTAACAGTCATATTACTTTACCGTGATAAATATGGCTTGGAGAGTAACTGAAACACCGCTGGGGCTGAATCTGCTCCATCTCTTTTAATGTAATAGGTTCTGGTTAGTGACAATGAAGAATAAAGTAATGCTCATGAGAACGAAGAAAGGCTGGATTTTAGCCTTACTTCCTTATGAATCAAACAAAACTTACCCCATTGGCAAGATCTGCAATCAAGCCATTCCAAGAGCCGTTGGCCTGCTTGTTACCATACTGACCGTCCGCAGGAAATACAAACTTGTAGTCAAAGTTCAGTTCCTGGGACAATCGATTGCACAGTTCCACGCAGTAGCCTTCATAATCTTTCGGATCTGTACTATTTGGATTCACTGACTCTAACTTTCGGTATATCCACGGTCGTACCTGTAAACGTCACAAAAATTCCTAGGAACAGTATGAAAATATATATATATATATATATATATATATATATATATATATATATATATATATATATATATATATATATATGTATATATATATATATATATATATATATATATATATATATATATATATATATATATATATATATATTGCTATACATACTAAAAGGAGAGGATTGACAAGATATTTGAGAAAATTTGCCCCGTAATCATTAGTAGTTAACAACCTAGTGCAAAATGCTCACATTCTTAGCTATTTCCTGAGAGATGTATCACTCATGATATGAAAACTATTATATTGTTAACCAATAGGATAAGGGTAGTAGTGTATCTTTGGAGATGTGAGAAAAATAGATATTAAATGCTATGCCGTGGGACTAGGTTGACGTTTTATATCTGGAGATGTGAGGAACGCTCTTGTAACGTTGACATGTCTGTCTGATTTTCCTTCTAACTTCAGGAATCAGTTCCTGTCATTACTGATATTGTAAATTCTCTCCTACGCTCTCGAATATTCTGGGCTGTCTTGGCAGGTGAAGCCTGAGGGGGCTGGGGTATGTAAAGAACTGTACCACTCCTGGGATAGTTGAGGTGAATTAGCCAAACAGTAAAGAATGGAGCGAGAGAGTGCACGATGGCCAGTGAGAGGGTTTAGTTCAGTTCAGTTTTAGGTATTGACACAGGATCAGAGAGAGAGAACTTTAGTGTGGTGAGTCATGGGCTGCCTTCAGAGACTTTGTAGCAGCTGTGTGAAGTCACAGGGTACTGTGCTTAGGTTATGGGACCAGTGGGTGTCAGAATGAGGCTGTGATGGAAGGAAGAGACTCTGGCAGTGTGTGTTGCTGACATTGGGGATCCCTGCATCCTGGACTTGGACTGCCTGATGTCCCGATATTGCCTGCCTGACTTCCACCCAGTGTGAATGCGACTAGGACACTGGTTCTCAAACTGGGAGCCATGGCCCATAAGGGGGCCACGGCAGGATTTTAGGGGGACCATGGCAGGCTAGTGTAAGTAGTAAATCAGAGTGTCTGCCTTACGCTCAGGTGAGGGCCACGTGTTTAAGCTTGTCGCCTTGCTCCCTTTCGCTCCAGCGTATACTTCCTACGTTTCGACACCGCTAGACCACTAAATGGGCAAGAAAAAAATATGACTAAGTAGTACCATTTTGTATGCAATATGCAGGAGTGAACTTGTTGTCGAGCAAACCATACTCGTATATGAAGTCCTGTTGGTCTCTATACAAGGGATTCTTCCAACAGGCTTAGGACTGTACAGGGTGCAGGTGTGTCTCCCTTGCTCCCTGCTGTAACCTCCCTCTTGGCCACGACCCCAACTGACGCCAGTAACTGTAACTTTGTGAGAAATATATACTGCTTTCTGTACCGTATTCTAGTGTTATCTGCTGGATATTTAGCTGATAATAGTACTGTGAAATTGACATTTTTTTTCTGTCTACCCACCTATAGATATATTTAGATATATATATAGTTTTATAATTTATGTAATCCTCCACTCCCTTCCCAGCTCACTGGTGGTCTATCACACCTCTACCTTCGATATTGCTCTCACATATTCTCTTTTTAGTGTCATTTCCGTTCGTTTTCTCATTCATTTGTTTTCTATTATCATAGGGTACTTGCACTAAAAAAGTACAGCACTGCTATAAAATATACGGCGAAATTCAACTAATTCACTTTCACCAAACGATCCGAATTAAAATTAATCAACTAAATTACATTCATACAACGATCTGAATTTAAATCAATGCTAAAAAAAAAAAATCACCGTGTTACACTGAATTCAAATCAAACAGCTTTCATGAAACCCGATTTCAATTCAAATTTAGCAGCTCAGACTTGAAATTTATGACAAACAATGCGAGCTTTTATTGTAGGTTAGAGTCGGCTACAAATTTAATACAGTGCTTTTTGCTACTGTCTCACTATCCCCCGCCTTTTAGCAAGGCGGAACGACAATGTTTTTGCCCGCCTCTGTGTGTGTGTGTGTGTGTGTGTGTGTGTGTGTGTGTGTGTGTGTGTGTGTGTGTGTTCCCATTATATCTAATGAACGGCTTGAGCCATCAACATGAAACCTTCAGAACATCAAGATATGGCCAAAATCTTGGACGAGTTCGAAAATGGGCACTCGCGATCAAGGTCAAGGTCAACAAAATGGCTCCCAAAGGTCAAGCAGTTTGTATCGGCCGCATTTAGCACCATTATGGATCATGAACGGCTTGAGCTATCATCATTAAACCTTCAGGGTATCAAGATAAGGCCAAAATCTTGGACGCGGCCAATATCATATTTTGGCGGGGGGATTAGCATTCGGCTCCCGGATGCTTTTCTTTCAAAATTATCGATGTTTTTGGATGATTACGCATTCATGTGTGGTATCTTATGTTTCTCTTGTTGCTTTTGACACTTTTTGCCTTTTTTTTTTTTTTTTTTTTTTTTGCAAGAACATTTACTGTTTACTGTCAAAATTTGCGACAGTGCGAAAATGATACAAAGCTATTCAAGTTGTAATCCTGTGTTTAACAATCTCATACGACGTTTCACACTGTTTGAAAGCGCTGTAACCATGACTTTACATAATGTTTGCATAGATAAAGGCGACGATGGAACCCTTCTACCACACACGGAAATTGAGAGAAATTAATAGTTACTAGGGTGCCAGACGAATTTTGCTTCAATTGCGCTGGTGGTAATATTTACATTATTAACTCGAATGTTTCTTTAACGAAACTTATTGTTACTTATTAGAAACAAAAGATAACGAACAGATGCATATAGTATTGTCTGCAAAAATAATCAAATACTGAAAACTTCGGACTGCATAAAATATAATTCACTTGAGTGTAGTTAAAAATACATCATGTTTGTTTCGTGAAAGACGTTTGACGCTGGTGATTTTTTTTTTTTCCGACACTGATTTAAGATCAGTGTCGTGAATCAGTTCATTTTGGAGCAAGTCGTCACATAATTATAAACTTTACCATTCGCCTGTTTCTATCTGTTTGGCTTTTTTTCTTATGGATTTACTATGGCTGCCAGAGTTGCTAAGAAGTGGAAATACAATAATGAATACATTAACTACGGATTTATATAAATCCTCGCTGTTGGCATCGAGAAACCTCAGTGCGTGATGTTTCAAAGTGCTGGGGAATGATTCTATGAGGCCTAGTAAGCTGAAGCAACACTGGACGATAAACAACCCTTAACATGCGGAAGATGAAAAATAAAAGAAAAAAAGTTACTTCAAGGTTTCTTCAAATGCCATGAACAGAGTTTGGGAAAACAGAAATTGGATGGGAGTGATGCTTTCCAACAAGAGAACATCAGTGTAGTAGAGGCATCTTACGAGGTTTCCTTTGAAATAGCAAGGAAGAAAAAGGCCCACACGATTGGTGAAACTTTAATTAAGCTGTGTGCTGTAAAGATGGTCACGCAGGTTCTTGGAGATTCTAGTGCACGTAAGATTCAGCAAATTATCTTGTCAAACGACACAATGAAACTGAAAATTAGTGAAATGTCTGCTGATATCATAGAACAGGTAATACGGGAGATTGATTTGTCTCCAACTGGTATGTACTCAGTACAGCTGGATGAGTCAATGGATGTGAGTTCTTGTGCACAGCTACTCGTGTTTGTTAGGAATGTATTCATGCATGAGATGAATATCTATTCTGCACACAGCTTGAAACTATCACAAAAGCTTTCGATGTGAGGGAAAAGTTGACTTCTTTCTTCACAACTAACGGAAGAGCCTTGGAAAATTGTTGTGGAGTCTGTACTGATGGGGCTCCGGAGATGCTTGGATCAAAATCGGGGCTACAGAAGTATGTCAAGTAAGCAGCTCTGAATGCGGAAGTGGTTCACTGTATGATTCATCGTTTTGCACTGGCGTAAAGAAAACTTCTTTGATGCCCTTTGCAAAATCCTGAAGACAGTGGTACAATGGGTCAACTTTGTGAAAACAGGAAATTTGAACTCTCGCCTTTTCCAGAAACTCTGTGAAGACATGAGTTCAGGGCATGAATTCCTCCCCTTTTACTCCATATTGCGATGGCTCTCCAAGAGCAATGCTGTGAACAGAGTATAATTAAGAGCTTCGTGGAGAGCTTAAACTTTTCCTGGAAATGAAAGGGAAAGATGATTTATTAGGTCTCTTCAACCAGGCGTTGTGGGAGTCACGGCTCACATACCTGGCAGACATTTTTGAGCAGCTAGACAGGCTGAATTTCAAGCTACAAAGAAAGGAAGGAAATGAATTTCACTTCATTGATTGTATGCGCGCATTTCTTGCTAAACTCCAGAATTGGCAAAGGAAAGTGAGTACAGAAAATATCGCCATGTTTAAGAATCTTTCAACACTGTTCTTGACGAGATTGAAGAGGATCGCCTACTTGACTCATCACTCAAAAGTGAAATAATTCAGCACTTGAAATCCTTGGATAGCGAGCTCGACAGATATTTCCAATAATTCCAGAAGGAAGACGAGAAACTGGTGAGGAATCCTTTTTCTGACACTCTTGATATTGTTATCATTCCCGATGATGTTCAGGACGAATTCCTTGACCTCAAGAATGATTCTGCTGCCAGAGACCTTTATAAAGAAAAATCCCTGACAGTGTTTTGGTACTCCATGTATCAGTTAAATCTCTGACAGTGTTTTGGTGCTCCATGTATCAGTTATATCCAAGAATTTGTGAAATCGCACTTAGAGTCCTCTTGCCATTTTCCGCAACATATTTATGTGAACCTGGTTTCTCCACTCTTCTATACATAAAAAGTAAAACTGAAACCGGTTGGATATGGACGCACATATGAGATGTGCATTATCAGTGAACCTCGAATCAATCGACTGACTGAAAGCAAACAGTGTCATCCATCCCGTTGATATGTAACAAAATATGCTTTCTGATTGACAGCTGTAAGCATTAAAACAAATGAAGAGCACCAAAACAGTTTTGTTATTTGTGAGAAAACTGAAGGAGGGTTACGAGGATGTTACGATCCCCACAAGTGGGGAATGAAGTGAAAATTTGAAAAACACAGTACTAGGAGGAAGGAGTGTTCTGATGAGGGCCATGGAGCATGGAAGTCTACTACTGATGACCAGACGGACTAAAGCTATGCCCCTGAGTCGCAGAAGCTGCTACCCTGCAAGATCTACGACACGGTGCACACTGCCCTGGGTTTTGTGGTGCACAGGAGCCATGGCATGGTGGAAGAGAAAGTGATAGTGGGCAGGATCTTGTTTGACTCTACGGAAGAAGAAGCATCAGTAGTCATAGCCAACATTTCACATCGTCCTGACAACATACATCAGAACATAATTGTGGGGTTTTGCCAAACGATCAGTCTGGAGCCACCGAGTAGTGCATCCAAGAGGAGTTTTGTTAAGCCCCAGGAAGAACTACCTGACCATGGAGAATCCTCAGTGTCTGGAGAAGCACCGATGGGGAACCTGAGGAGTCTGTTGGTGAAGTGCTCTGATGTATTTTCCATAGGGGATATCATGGACCTGGGAAATGCCCTTAGAGTAGATTCGTGGACCTGCTGGACACTGATAATGAAAGGACGGCTCAGGAGAATGATGGAGTTGATAGTATTGGCTATCCAGGTCTTTATGCAATGGGACCGAGACTGCAGAGGCGACCGTGACGACCCACTAGCCAAGAAGTGTATGCTGTAAATACTTGTAATAGATAGGATCAGGTGGTTGTGTCGGGGACGACACATTACTGAGGGAGGGGCAGTGTTATGCCGGTAGGAATAGGTTAGTGGTTTATATCTGAAGATGTGAGGAACATTCCAGAAATTAAGTGTTATGCTATAGGATAGGGTTAATGTTTTATAATTGGAGATGTGATGAACTTTCTGTTAATATGTCTGCTTGATTTTCTTTCAATCTTACCTTAGGAATTAGTTCTTGTCATTATTGTTAAGTGTATTGTTAATTTACATGTATTGTTGCATGAGAATGTGAGTTCTCTCCTAGGTGTTAGAATATTCTGGTCTGAGCTGTTAAGTGAAGTCAGGGGGTAGACCATCCCACTCCCCGGACTGTTGAGTTAATTTAGCCAGAGGACGGGACGGAGCACAGTGTATATACTAAAAAAAAAAAAAAAAGACAGCGAGTTCATGCGCAGTTTCCCCTCCTACCCGGGATAGACAACTCCTTCATCCCACAGTGCTACGTCACTATAGGGAGAAGTCACGGCGTTGAGGTGGCGGTTGGTGCCTCATCATATTAGTTTATTTCTGTATACGGCTAATTATATTCTGCTGTACAATATCTGTGCAAGCTAAGCCGATTTTAGGAATATTTAAACAACGCAGAAGAGAATATTTAAGTGCAATATGCATGAATATATACGAGTACAAGCACAGATATCAGTAACTTGCAATCAGACTGGTAACTGCTCTTCATTTTCCAGTGTATTGGCTTAAAAATTAAATATCGGATAGGATTTGGCGGAAATATTGGTATTAAGAACAACAGTTATGTCCCCAAACCAACAAATATATCTATCAGAATGAGTAATGTAAGAGTAATCACCAGAAAATAACCAGGTTTCCTTATAAACTTTGGCATTGCTTACCTTGCTTTCCAGATAGATGAAGATCAGGGATGGCATCAGGCTTTAATCTTCTAAAATTTCTTGGTGATGGTCTTTTTAAAAGTTCACTTTTAGGTCTCGAGCATATTGGTGTTAATTAAAATGTCTCTCAAACACTCGGCCATGAGAGGACACCTTGTCTTTCTTTCCACACCTGCAAATCCACTGAAGTCTGGTGTTTTTATCTTTAGGGAAACTAAGGTGTTTCAAAAAGCCACCCTCAGGTGCATTACCTGTACATCCAAATACACTGCATCACACCATGTTTTCCGTGTTTCCCCAAGACGTACATAGAAAAGAATAACCACTGTACTATGTACCATGTAGGCCTAGTAAATGCAACCTGTGTGCGACCCAAGCCGCACCCTTCTACCATACCTACGTCACCACTCACAGCGACCAATCACAGAAGACATGCGCAGAGCGAGGTTAATTTAGTCAAAAAATGAACTCACTGTTTTGAGTATATACACTGTGGGACGGAATGAGTGAGTGTGCAGCGGCCAGCGAGTGAGTTCAGTTCAGTTTTAGTCAGTAATGGACAGTGAGTTAGTGCATGGCAGTGGGAGTTTAGTGAGCGAAAGCCAGTCAGGCAGTGAGAGTCAGTAACGAAGTCAGTGAACAGTCAATGAGTCAGCCAGTGAGTCAGTGGCGGATGAACAGTGAAAGAGTGAGTCGGGCAGTGACAGCTAATCGTGAAGGACGAAGTAGTCAGAGAGTCAGTGAGTGAGTCAGTCAGTCAGTGAACGGACAGTTAGCCAGTGATGGGTGAGGTTGCACGAGAGAGTGTAAAGCCATAGTGTTTTACAGGTGTTTCTCAGCTGTGCCTAGAGGTACCTCAGCTGTGCTTAGAAGGAATAAAACCCTGAAGCATACAGCAACCTTTTATTAACGCCCCGCCCTGTCTACGCGTCATTCTTGACGTGTCCACGAACCCTAGGTTTCGTTTTCGTTTTCGTTTTCGTTTTTAAAGGCTCCAACATGCTTGCATGTGTCGGCCTTGGTCACCTAATGGCGGCTCTCCACGCTGCACGATCCATTGCAGCCTCCCTGTTCAGTCCCTTAACCCTTAGGTCACACTTAATGACCTCGTCCCATGTCTTTCTCGGTCTACCCCTCATAACCCCACCCCCAATATTAACACTTCTCACCTTCCTCACTCAATTATCATCCCCCATCCTCTCCACAAGTCCAAACCACCTCAATCTACCTCTCCTCATCACAACACCAATACACTCCAGTCCCATCCTACCTCTCAACTCTTCCATTGTAAACCCAGCCCCTCCAGGCCTTGGACGCAGGGACGCACTGCACATCCACCTAATCATTGTCATTTCTGTACGTCTGAGCCGGCGAATGTCTTCCTCCTTCACTGCCCAGGTCTCACTGCCATACAGCATTACACTCCTAACACACGCTGCATACAAAGACCCCTTAGCACGTAGTGAGAGCCCCCTCAATGTCAGGAGAGGCAAGAGCTCCCTGAACTTCTTCCAACCACTTCTCACCCTAGCCACAGAGCTAGCTCCAGCCCCACCTCCAGCACACAACATGTCTCCTAAATAACAAAACTCTTCCACACACTCAAGAGATTCACCAGCAAGTTCAATCCTTTCACGTCTGACGATCTCCACCTGCTCACCCCGGCACGCCGTACACATAAAATCAGCATTATCTCGCAGTCTACCTCTGATACCACTACATCTCTTATGCACCCATTTATCACACACACCGCACAAGATGGAATTACTTCCCACGCCCTTGTGGCAAACTGCACATGGCCACTCTCCCTCGTCTTTGACAGTACCGCCACCAACCCTAGATATCATCACTTTTGTTTTATCTGCATTTACCCTTAAACCCTTTTGCCCCAAGGTATAACAAAAATTAATGGACAAGTAACCTAGTCAGTGTACTGAGACTTACATTCCAGCCCTCACTCCCCCGTGGGAGAGCAAAATGGTTATACGATGACTAGGAAAAAAAAAAAAAATGTTTTCATCAAAGACATTGGGGAGATACATGCCTAATCGATTTTTAAAAATTACAGTTGTCGCCAACGAAATGTTAATTTTCTTTTTCAGATAATAATTTCCCTCAGAGAAAAATAATGAGTTGTGACAAAGAGCTGCTTAACCAATATAATTTGTCATGGTTGCCTTTAGCTGAAGGAAAAACAAAGATCAACATATGTTTCGTAGTAATAAATCGCAAACGCTAATTTTTTTGTTCCGATCACTACTGTATAACAATCACACATTTACTGTATCAAAATACTCTTACAATGTTGACAAAAAGAGAGTGAATGATTAAAATGAAAGAAAATTCAAACCACAAAATTTTTAGAATTTCCTTCAATGAATCCCATCCACATGGCAAGGAATTTTGACATGATGAGGGAAAACCTTTGCATGCATTATGTCACGGTATCCATAAGGCCATGTTCACCTAAACGAATAGCTGTTATTATAGAAATAGGCTACAATAATACACACACACACACATATTACATATATATATATATATATATATATATAATATATATATATATATATATATATATATATAAAATGTGTGTGTGTGTGTGTGTGTGTGTATACATACAAAAATTTGTGGGACCAAATAACAGCAATTCCATTACAAGATGTTTGCAAAGAGCATATTCTTTGTTTCCAAACCGTTATCGAGCCACAATGACCAAGTCTGACCAAAATGTAGAAAAAAGTATTTTCCCATATTCTCGAGTGTTGGGTTTTCCAAAATTTTCGAGACTTCGCGTCGCGCGCGATCATAATATATATATATATATATATATATATATATATATATATATATATATATATATATATATATATATATATATATATATATATGCAGCCTGTGTGATACAGTGGTAAAGTGTGCATTTTCGTACACAGAAGAACGAGGGTTCGCGCCCTCCCAGTGTAAAAAACTTTGGGAGCGTTCTTCTGGCCACATACTGCTTTGGCGGACATAAGGGGTGCTATGCTTGAACCAATGTGGCATACCATAAAGTATGCTTGCACCCAGTCGGCTTGATCAGGCCGATTACACTTGGTTCACAGACCGCACACACATCCAAAGCCTCTCCAACACTACAATCACACTTTTTTTTTTTTTTTTTTTTTATGTGACCGACTCTGGGCATAGGCTTCACAGCCTGCTTTCAAGGCCCAGTAGTCCTCCTACGTACCGTACACCTCTACATGTCACCACTTCGGCGCTAACACCCACAGTCCATACTGAATACATGCTAGGGCTATCTCATACAGGACTAGTGTATTGGTATTAGCGGGGTATTTTTACGACATGTCGGCGGGTCTTCTGGTAAATGAGTAAAGTCTGATTTTCCTGAATTCAAATCCTAAACTGTTCCCTGCCCCCAGCAGGATTTGAACCCGGGTCCGTTAGGACTGTAGGCCAACTCTCTACCAACTGAGCTACCGCCTCCCCCAATACACTTAAATACAAGCACTTCTCACCCTACAATTGCAATCTCTACCAGACAGCCTAAGCCACTTGGTAGAGATACATATGCTGTATCATCTTCACTTTGGTCGGGATAGGCCGGTTCTGCATACATATGATACTGAACACACCCCGACTTAATGTAGAAATATTTAGTTAATGTCTGTTACCGATCTCGTGATAGAGGCGAACGAACAAACGCACAGACAGTCACACAAATACACATCTTCACTTTATTATCCATATATATATTCAAATAAAAAGTTATATATATATACATATATATATATATATATATATATATATATATATATATATATATATATATATATATATATATATATTGTTACACAGCCTATGATTTCATCATCCTTTGTATAATTCTAACGTACAGTATGCTGCATGTTTGATCACGATTCGCCTCGTGGCTTCCATAGTGCGTGTTCTACCTCACTCCCCCCCTCCTCCCTTAAAGTAGAGTAAGTCATTCTTTCTGTTGTTCAGAGCAGGACTGTCAACTCTTTGTCCCCTATGGCTTCATTTGCGCGTCCTTCTTACAAATTGTATCAAGCTCTGCTGGCCCCTATATAATGAGCTCAGTCTCTGCATTAATTGCCACTTAGATCTACTCCTCATTTTGTTCACATCTCTGTCCTCCCCTGTATAGTTGTTATTATTTTTGTGAGTGCTCAGGAAGTCTCCAACCATCTAGCTGCTGTGTAATTTGAGTATAAGTGTTATTACCTTTTTTCTTGTACTGTATGGCATAAGGTGTTAATTCGTAGGCCTAGTGAGGTTTTTGTGATTAATGTAAAGTTTTTACTGTCAGCCAGTAGTAATTATATTTTGAATCTGTAATAATATATCTTGCATTAACTGAGCATTATCCGGTTTTCTCATTTTATCAGGGCTGACTTAGATAAATTTACTCTTGCTAATTTCGTGTTAATAGAGGCTATTGCAGTTAATCATATATTTAACCTGTTTTTTGCCATTACATTATCCTTATGAGTCCTGAATGTTTAGTTGTTAATTTGAGCATTAAATTTTAACTTGTAATTTTACCTAACTCTTTTGTTTTGAACCTGGAACTTTGCGGGACAGTTTTCTCTGTTCCGTAACATAAATTTGGCGACCTCTTATAAGGATATTCAGGATATTATCATAAGGATATTGCTTGATATTTTGTGACTGTGATTTATTCATGATGTCTACTATTACTACTCTTGATGAAGCCAAAGATTTTTTGTCAAATGTGCAAACAGTGTGTGATGTAGAAAACAGAACAAAGAATGAACTTAAGCTTGTTGCTCAACAATTGAATTGCTGTTCCCTCTCATCATTCTAAAGATCAAATTGTTGACATAATTAATAGAAGCTTGTTTAATGTAACTCCTCCAGATGAGCAAACGCAGATTGAATTAGCTAAGTTACAGCTAGCCCTGCAGGAGGCTCGTGCTAAGGAGGCTGAGTTTCACGCACAAGTTGAACTTGCTAGGATTCAGGCAGACCATGAGAATCGCATGAAACAATGTGGAACTGGATCATCTAGCTCTGATGATTTTGATGTGGCTAAAAATGTTAAACTTGTCCCTCCTTTTAATGAATCTGATTTAACAAAGTATTTTCAGTTGTTTGAGAGGGTAGCTACAGGTTTTAATTGGCCCAAAAAGTATTGGCCAGTACTCCTTCAAACTGTTCACACCGGTAAAGCTCAAGTAACTTATGCATCTTTGCCTCAGGATCAATCTGATAATTATGATGTAGTTAAGAGCTTGATTCTTAAGGTCTATGAGCTTGTTCCTGAAACCTATAGAGTAAAATTTAGGACAACTTATAAGCAAGATAAGCAATCCCATGTTGAGTATGCAAATATCAAAGAAGATCTGTTAGAGCAGTGGTTGATTTCTAAAAATGTGGATTCTGATTTTGATAAATTTAAGCAGATGATTTTGCTGGAGGACTTCAAAAGGTGTATTAATAAAGATGTCAGCCTATATCTTGATGAGAAAAGAATAGATAATTTGTCTGATGCTGCTGTTTTAGCTGATGAATATGTTCTCACTCACAAGAGATATTCTAAAGAAAAAAGGAAAGCTGAGAGTAAGTACGTTGCCTCTACTCAGAGTACAGGTAACAGGAAAGAGAATAAAGATGATGTTTCTCAGGAAGTAAATACCAGCTTCACCTCTAGATTTCAGAAAAGTAAATGTGCTTATTGTAGCAAGCTTGGTCATACGACGGAGAAATGTTTCAGGAGACAGCGTGATGTGAACAAAAAGGAGTCTTTAAATATTCAGTCAATTGGTCTAGTGTCCACCCTTGAGAGTTCCTAGAATTCTTTAACTGAGTTAACTGAACCTGCTTTGAGGGGTAACTTAAATTCTCATGATGGAGCTCCTCTTTTGAGCAGTAACGTGGGTGACACTCTCAAGAGTTCATGTGCTAATTTCCTGTCTGATGGTTTTGTCAGTCCTCTGGACAGTAATGACAGGAAATCAGTTCAAATATATCGTGATACAGGTGCTTGCCAATCACTTATGCTGACCAGTGTTCTAGGCTCTAATGTTAATTCCTCTGATGAAACTGAAATCTTACAAGGTGTAGGGAATAATTACTTCTCTGTCCCTCTGTGCAGAGTGAATTTAGAGTCTGGTTTTGTTAATGGTTCCGTTATGGTTGGGTTGGTTGAGACACTCCCAATGTCAGGTGTGACTTTCTTACTTGGAAATGATATTGGTGGAAGTCAAGTGTGCCCAGCTCCTCAGTTGTCTAATGAACCAGTGACTGCGACCCAGGATTGTGATATCCCTGACGTGTTCTCTGCATGTGCTGTCACTAGGGCTAAGTCTAAAGTTACTGGTGACTTAGAGGATAATGATGATGATGATGTTATCCTAGCTGACACTTTTCTTGCTAATTTGGACTACTCACCAGATGAGGCAGTACCCCGTAGTGTTGATAATTTGTCTCGTCAAGAGTTCGTTGAGTTACAGGTTGCTGACCCTGAGTTGAAAGGTCTAGCTAACTCTGCTTGCAGTGAGGAAGAGACCGCTGGTGCTTCTACTTGTTATTATATAAAGTCAGGAGTACTTATGAGAAAGTGGAGACCCCCAGCAGCATCAGCCGACTGTGAATGGGAGGTTGTACATCAAGTTGTCATCCCTCGTGTTTGTAGGCAGGATATCATTAGAGTGGCTCATGATTCTAGTTTGGCAGGACACCTTGGAGTGAGGAAGACTGTGGCACGCATTTTGAAACACTTCTACTGGCCAGGTGTCTTCAGAGATGTTTCCTGGTATTGTAATTCTTGTCACACCTGTCAGGTTGTGGGGAAGTGTAATCAGACCGAAAAGGTTGCACCTCTAGTTCCCATTCCTCCTTTTGAGGCGCCATTCACCCGTGTGTTGGTGGATATTGTGGGCCCTCTTCCTAAGACTTCTTCAAGATTTTCTTATGTGTTGACCCTGATTGATATGACTACTCGTTATCCTGAAGCCATTCCACTTAGAAATATCTCAGCAAAG
Organism: Coenobita brevimanus; assembly: GCF_032717465.1. Lineage (NCBI taxonomy): Eukaryota > Metazoa > Arthropoda > Malacostraca > Decapoda > Coenobitidae > Coenobita > Coenobita brevimanus. The sequence goes on from NC_137046.1 coordinate 22,508,346, forward strand.
AACGTGGTTAAGGAAATGCTGGGGTTCTTCACCAAGTTTGGTCTGCCCAAGGAGGTACAGTCAGACAGGGGAAGTAATTTCATGTCAAATGTTTTCAAGCAGTCTCTGAAAGAGTTGGGCATCACCCAGATCACGTCTTCAGCTTACCATCCCCAGACCCAAGGAGCGTTGGAGAAATATCATCAAACACTCAAATCGATGCTCAAGAAATACTGTTTGGAACATCAGAAAGACTGGGATAAAGGTCTTCCATTAGTTGTATTTGCCGCAAGAGAATCTCCAAATGAATCACTGGGCTTCTCACCCTTTGAACTACTGTTTGGCCATGAAGTAAGAGGACCCCTTAAGCTACTCAAGGAATGCTGGCTGTCGGAGGAAGATGACGTCAACCTGCTGGAGTATGTGATGAAGTTCAAAGAACTACTGTCCACTGCTTTACAGCTGGCGAGAGAGAATTTAGGAGCTGCGCAGGAGAAGATGAAGACTTGGTATGATAAGAACTCCAGGTTACGCCACATTCAGCCAGGAGATCAGGTTTTGATTCTGCTACCGGTGCATGGGCAACCTCTTCAAGGCAAGTTTAGTGGTCCTTATTTCGTGGAGAAGAAACTCAGTGATGTCAACTATGTCATCGCCACACCAGATCGTAGAAAGAACAAGCAACTTTGTCACATCAACATGCTAAAGTTATATCACAGGCGGGACGAAAATTACCCAGTCTGCACTGTAGTTGTTCCACCCGAGTCTGCAAGTGAAGTTCTCCCATGCAGCATGAGCCTGAGTGATAGTTTGGGGAAGAATCCTGATATCATGAATGATCTCCAGACTAAGCTTTCTCATCTAGCTCCCGAGGAAAGGCAGGAGTTTTCGGCATTACTGCAGGAGTACCCGCACGTGTTCCGTGCTACTCCAGGAAAAACCACTGTGTTGATGCATGATGTCGATGTTGGAGACGCAAAGCCAATTAAACTGCCTCCTTACCGTGTGAACCCAGTGAAAGTTCCTCTCATCCAGAAGGAGCTTGGCTCCCTGTTGGACCACAAGATGATTGAGCCCTGTCAGAGCGAGTGGAGTTCTCTTGTCACTCTAGTCCCTAAGCCAGGTGGGTCACAGCGGCTTTGCATCGACTACAGACGTGTTAATCAGATAACCAAAACAGACACTTACCCTCTCCCTAGCGTGAAAGATTGCATAGACAAGATCGGAAAGGCTAGGTACATAAGTAAGTTTGATTTGTTAAAGAGATACTGGCAAGTACCTATGACTGAACGTGCTAGGGAGATCTCATGTTTTGTAACACTAGGAAAGACTTTTGCATGTTCTGTAATGCCATATGGTATGAAGAATGCACCAGCCACATTTCAGAAGCTCATGAATGTTGTAACAGAGGGTTTGACAGGGTGTGTTATTTATATTGATGATGTATTAATCTTCTGTGACAACTGGAAAGATCACCTATGCCATATCAGTAAATTTCTTGAGCGTTTGGTTCAGGCTAATCTTGTAGCTAATTTATCAAAGTGTGAGTTTGGTCAAGCTAAAGTTCAGTACCTTGGGTACGTAATTGGTGATGGACACGTTGCACCACCAGCAGGTAAGGTTCAGGTTATAAGTGATCTTCCCAGACCTAAAAGTAGGAAAGAGCTACAAAGATTTTTGGGAATGGTAGGTTATTACAGGAGATTTGTTCTTAACTTTTCAATTCTTGTGTCACGACTTACAGACCTACTGAAAAAGGGAGTTAAATTTGTCTGGACCGATAACTGTGAATCCTGTTTCAGTAAACTTAAAGCTATCCTATTAAGTCAGCCAGTGCTCGCTACTCCAAATTTTGCTAAGCCTTTTAAGATGGCAGTTGACGCAAGTGATACAGGAGTTGGGGCTGTTTTGCTGCAAGAGGATGATCAGGGTATTGAACACCCTGTATCTTATTACAGTAAGAAGTTCACTCCACCTCAAAAGAACTACTCAACTATTGAGAAAGAGCTTTTGGCCTTGATTTTGGGTTTACAGCATTTTTCATTTTATTTGTGTTCTGGTTTTGACCCCATAGTCATTTATACCGATCATAACCCACTGAAATTCCTTAGTAAGTTTAAAGATAAAAATCAGAGATTGACAAGATGGAGTCTACTTCTTCAGGAGTATTCATTAGACGTACAATATATCAAGGGGAAAGAAAATGTTATTGCAGATTGCTTATCTAGACTTTAGACAGATTGTTTTAGAGTAATAAGAAATTTCCTTTGTAAATTTCTTTTTCTTTGTGGGGAGGTGTTACATAGCCTATGATTTCATCATCCTTTGTATAATTCTAACGTACAGTATGCTGCATGTTTGATCACGATTCGCCTCGTGGCTTCCATAGTGCGTGTTCTACCTCACTCCCCCCCTCCTCCCTTATAGTAGAGTAAGTCGTTCTTTCTGTTGTTCAGAGCAGGAGTGTCAACTCTTTGTCCCCTATGGCTTCATTTGCGCGTCCTTCTTACAAGTTATATCAAGCTCTGCCGGCCCCTATATAATGAGCTCAGTCTCTGCATTAATTGCCACTTAGATCTACTCCTCATTTTGTTCACGTCTCTGTTCTCCCCTGTACAGTTGTTATTATTTTTGTGAGTGCTCAGGAAGTCTCCAACCATCTAGCTGCTGTGTAATTTGAGTATAAGTGTTATTACATTTTTTTTTTTTTTTTTGTACTGTATGGCATAAGGTGTTAATTCGTAGGCCTAGTGAGGTTTTTGTGATTAATGTAAAGTTTTTACTGTCAGCCAGTAGTAATAATATTTTGTATCTGTAATATTATATCTTGCATTAACTGAGCATTATTCGGTTTTCTCATTATATCAGGGCTGACTTAGATAAATTTACTCTTGCTAATTTCGTGTTAATAGAGGCTATTGCAGTTAACCATATATTTAACCTGTTTTTTGCCATTACATTATCCTTATGAGTCCTGAATGTATAGTTGTTAGTTTGAGCATTAAACTTTAACTTGTAATTTTACCTAACTCTTTTGTTTTGAACCTGGAACTTTACGGGACAGTAGTGATTTTTAGTATTCTCACTTAAAGTGTACATTATCTTTCTCTGTTCCGTAACATAAATTTGGCGACCTCTTATCAGGATATTCAGGATATTATCATAAGGATATTGCTTGATATTTTGTGACTGTTACTTATTAATTATGTCTACTATTACTACACTTGATGAAGCCAAAGATTTTTTGTCAAATGTGCAAACAGTGTGTGATGTAGAAAACAGAACAAAGAATGAACTTAAGCTTGTTGCTCAACAATTGGGAATTGCTGTTCGCTCTCATCACTCTAAAGATCAAATTGTTGACATGATTAATGAAAGCTTGTTTAATGTAACTCCTCCAAATGAGCAAACGCAGATTGAATTAGCTAAGTTACAGCTAGCCCTGCAGGAGGCTAAGGCTAAGGAGGCAGAGGCTCGTGTTAATGAGGCAAATGCTCGTATTCAAGAGGCACAGGTACAGGCTCAGGCACAAATTGAACTTGCCAGGATTCAGGCAGACCATGAGTATCGCATGAAACAAGGTGGAACTGGATCATCTAGCTCTGATGATTTTGATGTGGCTAAAAATGTTAAACTTGTCCCTCCTTTTAATGAATCTGATTTAACAAAGTATTTTCAGTTGTTTGAGAGGGTAGCTACAGGTTTTAGTTGGCCCAAGGAGTATTGGCCAGTACTCCTTCAAACTGTTCTCACCGGTAAAGCTCAAGTAACTTATGCATGTTTGCCTCAGGATCAATCTGATAATTATGATGTAGTTAAGAGCTTGATTCTTAAGGCCTATGAGCTTGTTCCTGAAGCCTATAGAGTAAAATTTAGGACAACTTACAAGCAAGATAAGCAATCCCATGTTGAGTATGCAAAAATCAAAGAAGATCTGTTAGAGCAGTGGTTAAATTCTAAGAATGTGGATTCTGATTTTGGTAAATTTAAGCAGATGATTTTGCTGGAGGATTTCAAAAGGTGCATTTATAAAGATGTAAGCCTATATCTTGATGAGAAAAGGATAGATAATTTGTCTGATGCTGCAGTTTTAGCTGATGAATATGTTCTCACTCACAAGAGATATTCTAAAGAAAAAGGGAAAGCTGAGAGTAAGTACGTTGCCTCTACTCAGAGTACAGGTAACAGGAAAGAGAATAAGGATGATGTTTCTCAGGAAGTAAATACCAGCTTCACCTCTAGATTTCAGAAAAGTAAATGTACTTATTGTAGTAAGCTTGGTCATACTAGGGAGAAATGTTTCAGGAGACAGCGTGATGTGAACAAAAAGGAGTCTTTTAATATTCAGTCAATTGGTCTAGTGTCCACTCTTGAGAGTTCCCAGAATTCTTTAACTGAGTTAACTGAACCTGCTTTGAGGGGTAACTTAAATTCTCATGATGAAGCTCCTCTTTTGAGCAGTAACGTGGGTGACACTCTCAAGAGTTCATGTGCTAATTTCCTGTCTGATGGTTTTGTCAGTCCTCTGGACAGTAATGACAGGAAATCAGTTCAAATATATCGTGATACAGGTGCTTGCCAATCCCTTATGCTGACCAGTGTTCTAGGCTCTAATGTTAATTCCTCTGATGAAACTGTAATCTTACAAGGTGTAGGGAATAATTACTTCTCTGTCCCTCTGTGCAGAGTGAATTTAGAGTCTGGTTTTGTTAATGGTTCCGTTATGGTTGGGTTGGTTGAGACACTCCCAATGTCAGGTGTAACTTTCTGGCTTGGAAATGATATTGGTGGAAGTCAAGTGTGTCCAGCTCCTCAGTTGTCTGGTGAGCCAGTGGCTGCGACCCATGATTGTGATGTCCCTGATGTGTTCCCTGCATGTGCTGTCACTAGGGCTAAGTCTAAAGTTACTGGTGATTTAGAGGATAATGATGATGATGATGTTATCCTAGCTGACACTTTTCTTGCTAATTTGGACCACTCACCAGATGAGGCAGTACCCCGTAGTGTTGATAATTTGTCTCGTCAAGAGTTGGTTGAGTTGCAGGTTGCTGACCCTGAGTTGAAAGGTCTAGCTAACTCTGCTTGCAGTGAAGAAGAGTCAGCCAGTGCTTCTACTTGTTATTATGTAAAGTCAGGAGTACTTATGAGGAAGTGGAGACCCCCAACAGCATCAGCCGACTGTGAATGGGAGGTTGTACATCAAGTTGTCATCCCTCGTGTTTGTAGGCAGGATATCATTAGAGTGGCTCGTGATTCCAGTTTGGCAGGACACCTTGGAGTGAGGAAGACTGTGGCACGCATTTTGAAACACTTCTACTGGCCAGGTATCTTCAGGGATGTTTCCTGGTATTGTAAGTCTTGTCACACCTGTCAAGTTGTGGGGAAGTGTAATCAGACCGAAAAGGTTGCACCTCTAGTTCCCATTCCTCCTTTTGAGGCGCCTTTCACCCGTGTGTTGGTGGATATTGTGGGCCCTCTTCCTAAGACTTCTTCAGGATTTTCTTATGTGTTGACCCTGATTGATATGGCTACTCGTTATCCTGAAGCCATTCCACTTAGAAATATCTCAGCAAAGAACGTGGTTAAGGAAATGCTAGGGTTCTTCAGAAAGTTTGGTCTGCCCAAGGAGGTACAGTCAGACCGGGGAAGTAATTTCATGTCAAACGTTTTCAAGCAGTCTCTGAAAGAGTTGGGCATCACCCAGATCACGTCTTCAGCTTACCATCCCCAGACCCAAGGAGCGTTGGAGAGATATCATCAAACACTCAAATCGATGCTCAAGAAATACTGTTTGGAACATCAGAAAGACTGGGATAAAGGTCTTCCATTCGTTGTGTTTGCCGCAAGAGAATCTCCAAATGAATCACTGAGCTTCCCACCCTTTGAACTACTGTTTGGCCATGAAGTAAGAGGACCCCTTAAGCTACTCAAGGAATGCTGGCTGTCGGAGGAAGATGACGTCAACCTGCTGGAGTATGTGATGAAGTTCAAAGAACGGCTGTCCACTGCTTTACAGCTGGCGAGAGAGAATTTAGGAGCTGCTCAGGAGAAGATGAAAACTTGGTATGATAAGAAGTCCAGGTTACGCCACTTTCAGCCAGGAGATCAGGTTTTGATTCTGCTACCAGTTCATGGGCAACCTCTTCAAGCCAAGTTTAGTGGTCCTTATTTCGTGGATAAGAAACTCAGTGATGTCAACTATGTCATCGCCACACCAGATCGTAGAAAGAACAAGCAACTTTGTCACATCAACATGCTAAAGTTATATCACAGGCGGGACGAAAATAATCCAGTCTTCACTGTAGCTGTTCCACCCGAGTCTACAAGTGAAGTTCTCCCATGCAGCATGAGCCTGAGTGATAGTTTGGGGAAGAATCCTGATATCATGAATGATCTCCAGACTAAGCTTTCTCATCTTCCTCCCAAGGAAAGGCAGGAGTTTTCAGCATTACTGCAGGAGTACCCGCAAGTGTTCCATGCTACTCCAGGAAGAACCACTGTGTTGATGCATGATGTCGATGTTGGAGACGCAAAGCCAATTAAATTGCCTCCTTACCGTGTGAACCCAGTGAAAATTCCTCTCATCCAGAAGGAGCTTGGCTACCTGTTGGACCACAAGATGATTGAGCCCTGTCAGAGCGAGTGGAGTTCTCCTGTCACTCTAGTCCCTAAGCCAGGTGGGTCACAGAGGCTTTGCATCGACTACAGACGTGTTAATCAGATAACTAAAACAGACACTTACCCTCTCCCTCGTGTGGAAGATTGCATAGACAAGATCGGAAAGGCTAGGTACATAAGTAAGTTTGATTTGTTAAAAGGGATACTGGCAGGTACCTATGACTGAACGTGCTAGGGAGATCTCATGTTTTGTAACACTAGGAAAGACTTTTGCATGTTCTGTAATGCCAGATACAGATTGTTTTACAGTAATGAGAAATTTCCTTTGTAAATTTCTTTTTTCTTTGTGGGGAGGTGTTACATAGCCTATGATTTCATCATCCTTTGTGTAATTTTAACGCACAGTTGCTGCATGTTTGATCACGAGCGTGTTCTGCCTCAGTCCCCCCCTTCTACCGTTATAGTAGAGTAAGTCGTTCTCTCTGTTATTCAGAGCGGGATTTTCAGCTCTTTGTCCCCATGGCTTCATCTGCGCGTCCTTCTTACAAGTTGTATCAAGCTCTCCTGGCCCCTATATAATGAGCTCAGTCTCTGCATCATTGCCACTTAGATCTGCTTTTCATTTTGTTCACATCTCTGTCCTCCCCTGTACAGAAATTATTATTGTGAGTGCTCAAGAAATCTCCAAACATCTAGCAGCTGTGTGTAATTTGAGTATAAGTGTTATTGCATTTTTTTTTGTACTGTGTAGCATAAGGTTAATTCTTAGGCCTAGTAAGGTTTTTTATTAATGTTGGGTTTTATGTCAGTCATTTTTGATAATAGTTTGTATCTGTAATAATTTATCTTGCATTAACTGAACATTACCCGGTGTATTTTCATTTATCAGGGCTGACTTAGATAAATTTACTCTTGCTAATTTCGTGTTAATAGAGGCTATTGCAGTTAACCATATATTTAACCTGTTTATTTGCCATTACATTATCCTTATGAGTCCTGAATGTTTTGTTGTTAGTTTGAGCATTAAACTTTAACTTGTAATTTTACCTAACTCCTTTGTTTTGAACCTGGAACTTTACGGGACAGTAGTGATTTTTAGTATTCTCACTTAAAGTGTACATTATCTTTCTCTGTTCCGTAACAATATATATATATATATATATATATATATATATATATATATATATATATATATATGTGTGTGTGTGTGTGTGTGTGTGTGTGTGTGTGTGTGTGTGTAACTACGTATTTATTAATGTATTTATTTATTTAATTGGAGACTTTTCATCTTAAATGTTTTTCAGGTTGTAAGTTTTGTCTTACCAATTATTGGTAAATAAAATTATTGCTGAGTGAGAATCGTTTTGATTTTTTAAAAATAGCTCTGACATTGTCATCCTGTTAATCATCTTCCTCATTTTGCCGCTGCAATGGGATCAGCATATCAGACAGGCTTTAAAACCCCATATTGCAATACGAATCTATGATAAACCGGTTAATTCTTAGACTTGGAGATTTATATTCTTGCTACTTGATTATGTCTTATTTTAATACATTAGATCAGGGCACCTCTGGAAGGGAAAGTGGTCCTATGCCAACACACACTATTGGGTCTAGCGCTGGGGTCCCCAGAGTGATCAATATCGACCCCCAGGGGTCAATGGGACTATCCAAGGGGTCGATGAATGGCTGAGGGTTCAAAAGGGGGTCAATAATTGGCTGGAGGTCAATTGGAGTCACTGAATGGTGGAAGGTCGACTGAGAATCAATCAGTCTGCTGGGGTCGAAAACTGAAATGCGTATCAGAAATTTAAAGTAAGCACATACAATATCATGCAAAAAATTACGAATCATTGCTACATGATTTATGTATAATCAGTCTGTATCATATACTTCACATTAGTTTTACTGAACCAAAATGATATCTTAATTTATCTATCATTAGCCAGAGTCACATGACGTGACCACACCATTACAATGCCTCTTTCACATGGATGAGTTACTCTGATTTTCTTTAGTCATGTTCACTATTTTTACTAATGCTGGATAAACATGTTAACTGTCTTTACTGTACATAAGAGCTTCATAACTCTTGTCCCGCCTACTTCTTGTATATCTGTACCCAGTCCCTCGTACCTCCCATCCTCCCTATTGTGTTTGTCACCTTCCCTGTCCCAGGAATGATATACGTACATGTAGAATTTCTGTTTACTTCCTGTACTGAGCGTACTCCCCCAACCACATACGAACCGAGACTCTGGAGAGTCAGACAGTTTCATCACACATGACAGTAGAAGTCGTGTCAATGAAATGACTGCTGTGTCTTTACTAACAAACATAATGCCAGCTGCTGATACCAAGAGGAAGTGCCAACAATATTTAAAAGAATATTTGAAATTTGGATTCATCATTTCGTTAACCAATGAAACAATACTTGTGTGCCTATTATGTGAAAAGACTTTCAGTAATGATGCCATGAAACCTGCAAAAATGAAAGACCACCTTGAAAGAGTTCACTCTGATAAGGAAAACAAAGATCTTAATTATTTTAAGGCACTGAAAGGAAAAAGAAAATATCGACAAAGTTTTAAGGTTTTTCAAAGCACCTGCCAATGCTGGTAATGAACGAGGGCTGAAGGCAACATACAATATCTCCCTCACCATAACAAAGAAAGGAAAATTGCATACAGTTCGTGAGATCATAATACCATCAATTATAGAGATGGCTGAAACTGTTATGAAGGACTCTCAACCTGCCCTGAAATGTCTGCCATTAAGAACCAGTACATTGCAACGACGAACTGAAGCGATGACTGATGTGGGGAAAAAAAATTGACAACTGAGCTTCAACACTGCAAGTTTTCTCTCCAACTCGATGAGGCGACTTTCGGCAGTTCAGATATTCTTATCGCCTATACGAGATATTACAGTCCAAGTCAAAAGTGCATTACTGACGAGTTTTTGTTTGCCAAGTATCTTAAAGCTGATGCAAAAAGTGGGACAATTTATCTCTGTTTGGAGGAGTATTGGGGGAAACTCAGTATACCCATCAGCAATACTTTGGCAGTGGCTGCTGATGGTGCACCAGCAATGGTCGGCCGCTTCAGAGGATTTGCCTCTTTACTCAAGGAAAAGGTACCTGATGTACAATACGTACTGTTCACTGTGTATTACGCAGACACCATGTTGTAGCCAAGAAACTCAGTGGTGAACTGCATGATGCCTTGCAAGTGTGTATCAGAACAATTAAGAAAATCAAAGCACATTCACTCAACTCGTGATTGTTTGCAATGCTGTGTGAAAAGAATGATGAAATTCTGAACCAATTACTTTTGCACACTGAAATAAGGTGGCTGTCTAGGGATGGTAGCTTGCAAAGACTTGGAGATTGGTAACGCAGCTGTGCAATTTCTAGCAGATGTAAACCCATCACTATGTGGAGTTGAAAAAGTGTAAGAATTCTCTTCTCTATTTGGTAGACCTATAGTCACAATTTAATGAGGTACAGAAATGTCTGCAGAGTAATGGTGTTAAAATTATTCAGGCCAGAACAATTCTATTTGGCTTCCAAGCCAAAAAAGGCCATTTCAAAGTTTCACTGGGACGCAGAAAGTTTCAGTATTTTTTCAAACTTACGTCAATTGGAAGAAAATGAAAACATTTCAGATACAGGACAGACCAGGAAAGATACACAATGCACCTTGACAAATTAAGGGAAGGCTTTAAAGTAAGCTTTGAGGACCTGCAGAAAATGCTCGTGCCCGACTAGATTCTTACACCTTTTGATTTGGAAATAGAAAATGCAGACAATGACTGTCAATTACAAGAAGAACTTATAGAAATGACTATGAATCTCGAAGCAAAAGCGTTGTTCAGATGCAAAAGCCTCACTGACTATTGGAGCAACGTAAATACTGTTGCTAAATACCCCTGACTATGTGTAGTGGTTGAGCCATTTTTACTTGCATTCCCAAGTTCTTACATGGCTGAAGTTGGTCTTAGCCATTCAAAGAAGAGGAACAGACAGAACCTGTAAGAGCGTGGTGGCTTACGACTAACATTCGCCAATCTCCAACCAAAATATCAGTGCACTTGTTTACGCACATCAAACGCATCCTTTCCATTACTGATTTAAACGATTTCAGTATAAAAGATATGTTAATTTGTTTTAATATCACCTATTTATTATTAAATTATTATTATTATTATTATTAAATTATTATTATTATTATTATTATTATTATTATTATTGTTATTATTATTATTATTATTATTATTATTATTATTATATTTTTATTACCATGATGATGATGATAATCATCATCATCATCATCATCATTCGTAATACTATTAGTTAACTAAAGTAGTATTTATTAAATTACTCTCATATAATAAATGTTTGGGGGTTGGTGAACAATCTGAAACTGGAGGAAAGGGTCGATGAGTGAGAAGGGTTTGGGACCCCTTGTCTAGCCAGTCACCACAAATTTCGTCAACCAAACTTGATATTGGATAATGCTCTTTAAATGTATACAACCATATACAGCACATGTAAGCTGCTGAGATATATAACGAATTCGATATAATTCACTCGTTTTAAAGCGCTGCAACAAATATGAAGTATCGTCAGCATCTTGATAATTTCGCTTTGCGTTTGAACGCACAGGCGGCATCATATGCTGAAAATGCATGCAGTGCCATCAAGTTAAAGTGATACTCCTACTCATGCTGTGTTATAAAAGCTGTGATCACGAGAATTCTTTAATTATTTCCCACTACTGACTTTGGCTGTTCCAGTGGTGCATTGCTGTATAACGATGTCACCAAGTGAATCCCTCACAAGGATTCATCACATCAGATGTGTCTTCTGCATGTTGACAGGATTGTGGTGCTAGTTTCCTCCTGACTGGGTTATAGCTAACTTCTCTCATCTTTGTCAGAAAAAGAAAACGGGAGAGTATGAGAAACTTCAAAAACTATACGGCACTAGCAACACCGGCCCATCTCTAAACGATATAGTTGGGTTGGATTTCAGCAACAGTAGGGGTAACCGAGTGTCAGTTTCAATGCAAAATTCCTGCCTAGTAACTTCTCACTGTACAGTTAATTAATGGGAACCGCTAAAACCATTCCCATAAACGCTGCCCTCTATCCTACCCAACCAGTGGAATGCATCGAGAACAGGCTACCTCCTGTGACCATGGCACCACAGGAGGTACCGCGTCACTCCTCTAAGCTTTGTCAGAAGGATGACTCAGCAAGTTTCCATACAGAAGAGAGAGAGAGAGAGAGAGAGAGAGAGAGAGAGAGAGAGAGAGAGAGAGAGAGAGTGAGAGAGAGAGAGAGAGAGAGAGAGAGAGAGAGATCAAACGGTTAAGTCAGTACATCACTAATGAGGATGCCACTTCATTTTCATTAATGCATGCACATCAGTAAACACAAACTCCTTACCATCTCCCAATACACATACTGTAGTTGATACCCAAAATATCCAGGCAGCTGGTGTCCTTTTTACTGTGTACACTGGGCAAAACCAGAACCGACGCTGTGGGCCTATCAGATCACAACCATGCCTCACTCCCAATGGCCATCTACGTTATGGGCTCACTTTCCCCAAATCGTAGATTCAGTTTTGCTGTCACTTTCTCAGGTTCCGTATCGCTGTGCTGGGTAACAGCCACCCTAAAGATACCCTGGTAAAAGCTCAATTCAACTGTAACACCAAACAGTGCAGTAATACCGAGGTGGATGGACTGCTGGTGATAGGGGGAGCTGGAGCTCCTGTTTCATTAACCCTCAGGACTAGCTTCTAACCATCCTCTTTCGCTGACCTTTGTCATTGTTTCAGTAACACGGAGAGTAGGCCAGCATATCTACCCACACATTTTTATTTACTTGTCCATATCAAGCTGCGTGCATAATACACATCACATCATGTTTCAAAATTTAAAAAAAAAAAAAAATATGTATCAAGAGCCTACCTCGAGTCCCCAGGATGGAACCATGAATGTCCCCACCATCCTCTCCCCTCCGGGTGATAACCAATGGAGATGCGCTGATCTTGCCTCTGACATTTTTCCAATTCACTTCTGTAACATCAGCTGCCTTTCCTCTCATTTCCTGTTCACTGAATACCACCTTTATTCCTCAAAACTTCACCTTCTTTCCTTCACTGAGACAGCTGTCTGATGCAACTGATATCAAACCTTTCTCTGTATTCTTCTACTTTCTCTTTTCTCATTCAAAAGCCAAATTTAGTTATTATATGTTACCCTAACTTGTTCTCATGTTCCTTAACTTGATTCTTCAGAATTCTCTGCATTCTGGCTTCGACTCTGTTGTCATTCTCTGACTAAATACTTCAGTGCTGCTTTTTTTTCCTTGTCTCGTAATTCTACTGACTATACAAAATTCTTTGACTACCTAACTTCTGAAGTGCAACACATTCTTTCCATTTATCCCATTTCTGAAGTCTCCATCTAAGGTGTTTTCAGTGTTTACCACCACCTCTGGCTCTCCGTTTCATTCAGTGATCCACCTGGTGAACAAGTCTACATCTCTTTTCTCCTTAATGACCTAGTGCATCCTGTGCAGCACTGTATATGTATCCCTGATCGTCTTGAAGAGAGAGCTGCATACTTGACCTTTTTCTAACAAATAATCCCCGTGCTTACTCTGTCAATCTTTTCTCTCAGTTGGACTCCTGCAATCACAACATTATATCAGTAACATGTCTCATTGTTCCTGTAAGGCCTATGGACCCTCCTAAGAAGCACTGTCGTTGGTATTTTGGCGCTGCAGATTGGGAGGCTGTCGGTCGGTACTTTTTTTCCCTGGAATGATTACTGCTTCCATGGCCGCGAGCTATGTGAGTATAAATTACATTATGGAGGTTATTCTATCAGGCATGGAAACATGCATTCTTTTCCTTTACCTTCTGACTAACGCAAGAGAACCCCTGGTTTAATCACGGAAGTTCTAATGTTGTCCACAACGTCAAGGTGGCTTACAAAAGGTACCGTAGTCAACTGACCTTTGACTCTCGCTCTTTAAAGGTTTCTGCCCGGAATCGTGCTAAGTCAGTTCTTCGTCTTGCTAAAAACAATTTCATTCAGTCCAAATGCTCTGAACTTTCCAACTCAGATTCTTCCCACTACTTCTGGCATCTTCCCTAAAGCCTTTTAAATAAATTAACCCCATCCTTCTTCCCTTCTCTCTTCCGTTCTGATGGTTCTGTAGCCTTTTCTGCTGAAAAAGGAAACTATTTGCCCTGACTGTCTCCTCTATTCCATTTTGGACGATTCCGATGCCATCTCTCCGTCTCCTTTCCCCTTTCACTTACTCATGCCTGTCATTAAAATTTCTTCCATGGATGAATTTTCTGCCCTCGTTAGTCTCAACACTCACAAGGCATTCGGACCTGATGAGTTAAATCCTGAAGTTTTCAAAAACTGTTTATCTGCTATCACCCTGCCTAGATATACTTTTTCACCTTTGCCTGTTAGCAGTATTTTTTTCTTGCCAGAAGTTTGCTCTCATTCAGCCTCCCGGAAAATGGTGACTGTTCCCAACCTTGTTCCCAACCTTTAATATCATGTATTTCTAAAGCCTTGATTCTGTCCTAAGCATGAAAGGTTTTATGCATCATTCTTCTCATAATATTCTTTCTGACAGTTAGTACGGGTTCTGCCAGGGACACTCCATTGTCAGTTGTCTCACTTCCCTTTCAGAGTCTTGGACATCCTTTCGGCTCTTTGGAAAACCTTTGTCAGCGCACCTGATATCTCAAAGGCTTTCGATCGAGACTGACACAGATCCATTTTTCCCACATTGTCCTCCTACGGTTTCTCTCTTTCTGTGCCTTCATCTCAAGCTTCCTCTCTGATTGTCCTGTAGTTGTTATTGCAACTCGAAAATTTTTGAAGGTATCTGCCAGCCTTCTATCAATCTTTCTGCATGACAGCTACATCGAGTCCTTATTCTCTGAAGTCTGCACGACAGCACTGACGAACCAAGGATTGTTGACATGCTTTCATCTCACGTCCACAGAAGTCCTTGTTTTGACTTCTCCATGTCTGAGGCCAACAACTTGACCAACTCGGCTATCCTACAACAGCAACAACACTGGCAGCAATACACAGAACACGGGTGTGTCCAGAAAATTTGGAAACTGAAGCAGCCGGTCAACCTTCCAGTTTTTCACTGCATGGCCTGGAGACAGAGGCCTCTAGCTGAAACCTTAACTCAGGTATGAAGCTGAAACCAACTACACTCCAGGATGACCAGGAAACATCAGATCTCTGTGGTGAGGACTCAGTTACTTGTTCGGCCTTATCAAAGTTGGCTCATTGACTCAGCTTACTACCTTGGGCAAAGGTGTCCCCACCATCCATTCACTTGATGTAGTGCTACTTTCAGGTGATTCTACAACTAGCTACGAGCCAAATGGTTCCTTGTAAATCAAGAAGTTTACTATGTTCTGTGGTAACAAGATAACCAAATGGATACCTGGTGGTCTGGTGGATTGAAATGATCCTGCTAGTTGTGACCCATAAGGATTTATATCCATCAGGTTGTTGGCGCTTATTATATTACTCACATAATGCCACTCAGTGGAAGGGCGAGTATTCAATCGGGCTTCAATGTCTAAACAAATTTGCCTAGCCCGAAACCCCTTCATTCCTGATGAGCCAAGAAAAGACTGGAGGATAGCAACACCGACAAGGGCAAGACGCACCACTTATTCAGAGCCATCAGGTCGTCAACTGGATGTTTAGAGACCAAAAGCGACCTTCTGTCCTGACTCATTCATGAGCAAGAAGTCAGCCTTCCTCCTTGCCAGTCATCATCAGCGCTCTGCCCGTATCACCATATCTCCGTATCCCACCATCTGAAGCCAGTCATACACGCCATTTCCATCTCATCCCTATGCCACTGGGACCTGCTGCCTCTGAATCTATCTGAACATCTTGAACCGTGATGTCGAGGCCACCTCGTCAAATTTCTGATGCACTTGCACACCACACTACACCTATTCCACCACGATGCCAAAAATTCTGTCAGATCCTCCGAATATCCCAGGAACACACACACACACACACACACACACACACACACACACACACACACACACACACACACACACACACACACACACATATCGTTTTTTTACTTATCTGCATAACTTTATGAGTGCAGGTTTTGTGTAGTAATCATAACTGAGCCATTATGCCTCCTCTCAAATTGCTGTCTAATTAAGAATCATTGTCCGACACAATTATTATCTCAAAGAAACGTCTCATAAAAGTAATTACCCTACGCTCTTAAACTCAGAGATAAATTGGTCAATCACAGGATATGAAACAAAATAACTTCTCCATGCATGCATATTTTACTGCAAAGTATAATAAACACAGGAATCAAGGTTGCCAGATATCTCTAAAAATACTTAAGGAAACACGTGGCCAATTGTTCATATATTGCCCACACCACTGGATACGCTTATAGTTCCTCTGTCCTGTTTAGCTCTTCGTCTTTGCGGATTACTGTGACAGATTCATATTTAGCTCCCAGTGCTTTGTACCCAAGACACAAAGCAACCATTCGAACAGTCAAAGCACAACGGTAATTATCTATTTTTCCCATCAAAACATTGTTTCCAACCGCGATAGCGAAGCTGGTATATTTTCCGTTTGTCTGTGTGTCTGTGTCTGTGTCTATGTTCTGTTAGCACAATAATTTCAGAACCGCTCAAGATATCATTACAAAATTTTACAGGTGTGTAGTAGGGGAAAAAATCGATCACGAATTTGAAACTGGTGAAAGTAGATCGAGGGGTGTGTGTGTCTGTTACTAGTAAACCTTAACTTCGCAACCTCTCATGTTATCACCAAAAAAAATTTACAGGCGTGTAGTTGGGATAAGAATCTCCTACAAGTTCTAAACTGGTGAAAGTAGGTCAAGGTCAAGGTCAAGGTCATATTCCGAGCCGCGCTAGATATGTATCGGCTGATGGATTCCTCAGTGACATAGCAGTAAAAGTAACCATTAATGAACAGAGAATTTTACCATTAATGAACAGAAGACTTTTACTGTTAATGAATAGAGAAGAAATTAGCAATTAACTAGAAAGCACTCAAAGAGCACATACCTCCGCCAATGCCATTTCCATTAACAGGGATCCGGATCCGGATTAGGATCCGCCCCACAATTTAATCAATTCTTTCTTGGTCCATGACCCACCTAACCACAAAATTTTATTGAAATTCATTGAGAACTTTTGGAGATATTGTGCAGGATACTTCGGATCCGGATCCTCCCGAAAATTTAATCAGTTCTTCCTTCGTCCATGACCCACCATTCAACAATATTTCATCAAAATCCGTTCATAACTTTTTGAGTAATCCCGGATCCGGATCCGTGGATATAGGATCTGGACACCCTCCACCCCACAAAAAAAATAAACAATTCATTCTTGGCCCAAGGCCCACCTTCCGCAAAATTTTACTGAAGTTCATTGAGAACTTTTTGAGATATTGTGCGGGATACTCCGGATCCGAATCGCGATCCGGACCAAAATTAACCAACTTCTTCCTTGGACCATGGCCCACCCTTCTACAAAATTTAATCGCAATCCGTTCGTAACTTCTTGAGAAATCCTGCTAACAAACTGACAAACAAACCAAGGCGGGATAAAACATAACCTCCTTGGCGGAGGTAATGAACAGAGAAGAAATTTAACCATTAATGAACGGAGAAGAATTTTTATCTTTGTGATAGAAAAAAAAAAAAAAAGGTCTGCTTTTGTTATGGTCTCTCTCTCTCTCTTTCTCTCTCTCTCTCTCTCTGTATGTGTGTGTGTGTGTGTGTGTGTGTGTGTGTGTGTTAACAAATAGCACAGTCAGTTTTCATTTGATTTTAATGAAACTTGATGAAAGAGTTGAGAGACAGCCGAGGGATTATCCTTTTTTTTTTTTTTTTTTTTTTTTAACAATAAGCCAGAGAACAAGGTCGCATCGGTGATATACAGGTTGAAAATAAATGTCAATAGTATTTCTGCACCTTACTCTGTAATATCCTATTTTATACATTTTTGCCATGATATTTTGTATTCTTTACATCGACTCAGTTTTTTTTTCAGTTGAACGAAGACACATGAGGTCAATATATTACCAGTGAATCCATATATATTTTGTGATATTTATCCACATTTCTAAAAGAAAATATTTTGGGTAATTTAACAACTTTATCATCAGGGTCCCTAAGGGGAGGGCGAATGCTTGGTGTGAGAGGAGACAAGGAGATGCCTGGTCTCTCTTTGTGTTTTGATTTCTAGGGAGCAGGATCACGGCCCCTTGTCTGGAGCTTTCCTTCTCCTAGCCTCATTATAAGTTAGTGTATCGACTTCTAATCCCCTAAACGGTATTTTGATTGTACTGTACCTATATTAGTAATGTTTTGAAAGTGAAATCTGCCCTGGAAATTGTGATATATGAGATGATTACAGAGCAGCTGTGTTTTGAGGAGAGGCAGAAACAACTGCTGTCAGCAGTTTGATGACCTGGGATAAGGCCAGCCAATCACGTACACCACCGTGATACTAAAAACTTTTTGTAATTATGAAGTAAGGTGACGAGTTCTTATCCTATGCTGTACCACCTTAACACCTAGGGGTTAGGGTGGTCAAAGGACAGCTGCATTATCTAATTCTCTGAAATGTTCCTATGAAAAACTTTATTTTTTCTCATTACTCTAGCTGATTCAGAGGAAAGATTGAGACAGTTGGTAGAGGAGTTTGGAAGGGTGTGTGAAAGGAGGAAATTGAAAGTAAATGAGAATAAGAGTAAAATGATGAAGTGTATGAGGTTGGTAGACAGTAGGAGGATGAATATAGGTTTGAATGGTGAGTTGCTTGAGGAGGTAGAGTGTTTTAAATATTTAGGGTCACATGTTGCTGTGGATGGAAGAATAGATGCAGAAGTGAAGTTTAGAGTGAATGAAGCAGGAAAGGTGCTGAGAGGAATGAAAAAAGTGTTTAGATGTCGTTCGCTTAGAATGGATGTAAAGAGAAGGCTGTATGAGGGTGCTGTGGTACCGACGGCGACTGCATTATATGGGGCTGAAACATGGAATATGGGTGTAGCAGAGAGGAAAAGTTTGAATGTAATGGAGATGAGGTGTCTGCGGAGTATGTGTGGAGTGACGCGTATGGATCAAGTGAGAAATGATGAAGTGCGAAGGGGAACTGGAGTTGGGCGGAAGATGGCTGATTGAGTTGAGCAGAGAGTGTTGCGATGATTTGGGCATATGGAGAGAATGGATAATGAGCGATTGATAAAAAAGATAACTAGGTCTGATGTGAGAGGTGTAAGGCTGAGGAAGACCACGAATAGGATGGATGGACAGTGTGAAGAGAGCGCTGGATGCGAGAGGGATGTCTGTTGAACAAAGAAGAGTGGCTGTGTGTGATAGAAATGAATGGAGAGAAAATGTGAATGAATAAATGATGACGCAGCCCTGAGGGGATATTCTCTCGCATTTGTCTGATCAGTTGATCAGGTCAGGTGCGGGTAAGGGGATGGGTCTATTATGATGTGGCAGGGATAAACCAGCTCTGCTGTTGGGCCCTGCTGTGGATGTCACTGATTGCACTGCGCAGTTGACCCTCGTGTGGTGTGGTGCGGTGAGGATCTGTCCCTTCTCGCATTTAGGGCTAAGATGCGAATCAATGTGTTTGAATGGATAAGTAAATTGGGAGTGTGTCGTCCTGTCTCGGCTACCTCCCTTTCCTTGGGGGAAACAGCCTAGGTATATAGATAGATAGACCTTGCTTGAAACTACCTGAAAGTTCTAACACTTTCAAGAGTACAAGTCTTGGACCAAGTCTTGGTGCAAGTCTTGATATAAGTCTGGGAGTGGAAATCAACCAAGTTCTGGCAGAGTATTTTACTTCTGACACTGGGTCCAGCATGGCCATTGTCAGGTTTTTAAGTAGTTTTCAAGTGTTGCCTAGACCTGGAACAACTCTAATCTCCCTGTTGTCATCTAGCATGTATGGAAAAGCACCACAGAAATAAACGACCAACATCTGCAGTCAGGTGTTTCGTCGACCTCCTGCATGACCCTACTCGCCTTCCCAGAAAATGCAGTTGAAATTTTCAGAAGCCAAGAATTTGGAGATAAGTAAACTGAAGCGTCAGAGCTACCATGTATGTCATGTACCCTTCATCAAGTTATAGCGATGACACCCTTGTATATCAGGTCCATTTATTTATTCCGTTTTAAAATATATTACTAATAACAGGTCCTAAAATATTTCATATATTCATAAATCCTTAAGTTTAAATGTACTGATCACTTATTTTTCGTAAGTGGTTGTTTTTACATCAGTACAGTAGGTCAAAGTCTGATTTAGAAAGGTTGACCTAAAAGTCTTTATCAAATATAGATCAAACTTGGGGGAAGTGTTCAGGATAAGGCAAGAACGAAGAGATTATATTTTGAGGAAAAATAAGTACATGGTTAAGATCCATGGGCAAGGTCATAGTTCGAACTGTGTGTTTGTGTTTAGATAAAACAGCTAAAAGTTTTTTTGTTTTTTTTTAATCTTAACTGAACCAAACATATGGAAGCACTAAGGATTGGCCAAGGGGCTGACCTTTTTTTTTTTTAGAACAAAAGGTCAAAAATTAAGGTCACACGGTATGATCAACGTTTTTAATTTATCCTAGTCTAGTCACACCAAATTTTGTGGAAGGCTTCAGGATGAGACAGGCATAGAGGGATTCAATTTTGAGAACAATCAGTAAAAAATAAAGGACACAGAGAAAATCTACTCAAAAAGTTTTGATCTTATTTCAACCCAACTTTGTGGAAGAGTTAAAGATCAGGTTAAGATGAAGTAATTTCACGATTTTAGACCAATCAAAGTCAAGTTCACAAGGCAAAGTCATGTGTTCGGCCTTTAGACCAATAGGTGGGCTCCGGTGTTGCACCCTCCGCTGCTTCTTCTAGTTTTTCTTTGGGGCCACCTGAATAAGGGGAAATCATTTAAAAACAAGCCTAGTACACTCAGTGTGATTAACAGAGACACTAGGAAGACTGTAGTCATCCCACAGGATATGTTTCATAGACATTGAGTGTGACGGAACAATGTGTCTGATTATGCTTAAGCGTTGAAGCGAACGACTTTCAGCATCTGATGTAAGTGTGGATGAAATGTAATGAAGCTAAGAAATTAAGAACCGACATCTCTGAAACGTATTCATTAATAGAGAAAATTCTGACATTAAATGTCGGGCCTTAGGATGGTGAATTACTCTGTATTTAACGAGTATTCATATTCTGTAAAAAGATCATCTTGGTACCTAGTTTGATCTACCATTATGTGAGGGGCGAGGGAGAGAAGAGAAGAGCACCATTATCCTAACTGGCTCGTCACCTAAAGACTGTTAAATGATAATTGTGACAATATCTATAGGCCTCTGCGATAGGCATACAGTGTGGGTATAGAACAGGATATAGAAAAAATCATTAATATCAAAATCTGAAGCTAACCTGGACTGTGCCGATCTTGAAGTGGCGTCTGATGGGAGAATGTCTGTAGTCTGGTTTGAGGTCCAGTCCCGCCCGGGTGCTCCAGTTGCCCACCTTCTGTATACCGGTGCTGCTGATGGCCTGGATGTTAAACATGAGCTGTGGAATCACCTGCCGTCTCTCTGCGTTCCAGTCCACTTGTGACCAAGATTCCAGCTCCTGTGTCAACCCATACAAAAATATCCTGGACAGTTATGTATAACCAGTAAGGTGAGCTTTGTGAGCGCGTGATGTGCAAGCGAGTGCCATGTTATCACAGTTTCCCTCTGATATATTATTTCTTCATGACTAGCTGAACAATGAAAGATATACAGGAACGAAAGACATTCTCATATACACCCCCTTCACACACACGCGCGCACACACGCACGCGCGGGAGGGGGGGGGGACTCGAGATTCCAAGGGGTTCCTATGCCTTTATGGGTGAGTTTTAGTTGATAGAATTTATTAAATGAATGTATTACATAAAAAAAAATTCAATTCTACTTCACAGAGGAGAAAAGCTATTTGCTTCTGTTTAGTGTGACGGTCGGGTCGGGCCTGTCCGTTTATTTCCATTAACTACGAGTAAACATCGCTCGCTCGCTTCACTTGCTTCTTCGTAATCAGAGTTGCGTATTCCCTCACCAATATATGCATTAAGGCACACACCGCCGACTAGAGCACTCACAGATTTTATAGTCACACCAATCTCTGACAAAATATTGATATGTCTTTGCAGTTTATCTTCTTCCTAATTCTGCTGGAAATTCAACATTTATTGACTGCTTTACTACGAAAGTGGACAACATTTTTTCATTTTCTTTTTTTCACAGATATCTCCATTTTAGGAGACATTTACTCTCACCGACAACTATAGATTTCCCGTTCACTCGCTTATCCACCTGGTGAACACTCTCAGCTTCTACTTCATCCTCTTTTGAATCCTGAATGATACAGAGAAATGTGTACAGCATCCTATCCGATTCCCTAACCGACCTGTAGAGTTCCGACATAAGTGACATTTCATCACAACAAATTTTTCTTCATGCTTTAGCAACAGCATTTGTACATTGGGCTACTCAGATAGTCGTTAATTCAGTAGTTTGTTGTGTCAGTCCAGTCAGATATATAGATTCTCCCGAAAAGGGAAATCTGTGGCACTAGGCCGGTGTCATGTGCGTATTTTCTGCATATGGATGCCACATGCAGAAAGTTAATCATGCAGGAAGTACCCATTAATTAATGCAAATGCATAAACGAACCTCTAGCACGGATCACCCAGGACATATGACGTTTACATGCACATGTTCAAGCATACCTGCAGTACGTGCGTGAATGGAAATGAAAGCACGTCTCAGCAATGAGACATATTTACTAATTTCCACCTACCTGCTTTGACTTTGTAGTTTCCTAACTCTAGATACGACATCGATCTATCTTTCTACCACATAATAAGATGGAGTAATGCCCTGTGTGGCATAACTCTGATAAAAACCAGAGACTTTCAACATGGGAGCCATCTGAAAGCCATGTATATGGTACTGAACATGAGCATTGCAACTGACGTTTGCACACTGAGTGCAGTGCGAACCTCCAGTGCATATGACACCTCAGCATTAACTATTGCCTCCATGCCCGAGAGCCCTCCACTTGTGGAGAACGTACTGTGGAGGTTTTCACTTCGAGCACGAAAGCTTAGATTCTTTTCTCTTATCTTCAAACTAATGTCAGAAAGGTATGTTTAATAATGCTTAATTTGATACGATACGTAACAAGACGGTGGCTTTCACCATCATCATCTTACCCAAGAATTGCGTGCATTACGTCTGCCTCGAATCGTACCAAATCTTATTCTCAAGTTACCGAAAATATATAAATAAATGAATGTGCTGTTTCAATTCTAGTTCTTACCGATCTTTCTGGTACCTATTACCTGTCCATCAAGGCTACTTCTTCCTGATTTCCCTCTCTTTTCTATTTTAATCAGCTTTCTTCCAGTCACTTCATCTAATTAAAATGAAAAAAAAATCAAAATTTAATTGTCTCTGACTCCACCCTAGACGATTCTAGTGTTATAACAGCCTCCTCTATTATCATTTTATGCCTCGGGGGCGGATGCAAAAAATGTGATAGGAGGCTCGGTGTCAGAAAGACAAATGGAAAAAAGGAATATATTCATATGGTATACAGAGGGGACAGAACAGACAAATGGAGAAAAGGAAGATATTCATATGGTATACAGACAGGACAGAACAGAAACTGTCCCCAAATCTCTAGTTTGGTACCTAGGCCTTGGCCGCCACACCCAGTCACTTGGTTTAGTGCTAACCTCGGCTGCAGTGAGTGACAAACCAAAATCTCTTGTAACTCTGGCAACGTTTCGGGTGGTAACTAGATAACCAAACTGACGCCTGGTTGTCTAGTAGGATAAGACCCAGAAGGGCTTATATCCGAGTTATGGCTGGAATTTACAGTACTGAATGCCACTCGGGGAAGAACGACTGGTCATTCACTTTAACTGTCTGGGCTGAGTAGCCTACTCCCAAGTCCCTACGCTCCTGATGGGACAATGAAACAGGACTGCATAACAGACAAATTATCTATCTGTCTATTGCCAGACGCCATAATCCCGTAAGGGGTGGCCATTTGACTTTGAGTTATTTGTTTTAAGGGGAGGGGCACTAACCCTCCACCAACCCACTTGTTGACACGTAGGGAGCACGTGTGGTTTGGTTATATGGTTACCACCCAGCGTTGTAAATGGTTTCTTGGCTTACAGGAAACTATTTGGCTTGGCACGCAATGTAAAGCCACCTGAAAAGGAAAGAAGAGTAATAAAAAGTGACAGGAAAGATGGGAGAAATAGGAAAAGAGGAGGGCAGGCACAGAAAAGAATGATAAAGGTTAAGGAAGAAGTAGGCAGCAGTACATCAAGTGAGTGGATGATGGTCGCCACCACCTACCACCAAGACAAATTGATGGATGCTTAATAAATAACTGAATGTGAACATTTTCTTTCATGTTTATAATTATCGCTGACATAAGTTTATTGCCGACCCTTCAAAAGAAAATCGAGCAAGAGGTTGTGTTGAACACATTTGGGTGTGCTCAGAGCGCCGTGTAGGTAATGGATGTTGCGGCTGGCCTCATTCTATCACTTGCACAATGAAACCATTCTTCAGGTGGCCTTCTGGTGGCCTTTGTCAAGCCAGAACTATACTCCATTTCACCGAGTCTGGCACCTTCAGTGATGTCCTCAACACCTGTAGCACTGATAAAGGTCCTTAGAACTGGATATACCGTTTTGTATTGCCGTTTTACATTGGTTCTCAAGGTAATAAATAGGGGATAACCTAGTGCAGAGGACTTACGTCAACACTAAAGGCGTTGACGACATCACTGATGGTGCCAGACTTGGTGAAATGGAGTATACATACTAAACTGCCACCACATACTGATCTGTATGCTGGCTGTCATCTACTAAGTACTTATAGATACTCCTTGCTGCACCTGTATTTGTTAAGACTTCATTCATTTGCTTGCCATTAGTCAGTACTGCTTCTATCCATTGAATTCTACTTTCTCTATCCTGGAACATTCACATTCACAGGAAAATGAAACCAGGCAGTCAGCCTGATTTTCAACCCAACGATGAAATACAAGATTACTCCAGTATGAAGACTGTGTGGTGTCGCTTCTCACCGTGATGAGGGTCGAGTAGAATGAGGTGGTGTCGGGTGGTGAGGCGGGGACGCTGCCACAGGTGCCGACCACGTTCTGCCGTTCGTCCCTCTTGAGGGCCTTAACCAGCGTCAGCACTGCGTTACGCGTCAGCTCCCGGGGAATCTGATTGACAGGCAAGAGAGGGAGCAGTCAGGAGGTTTGAAAGAGCTGCAGTGTGTATAAATGCTATAGTTTAAAAGTACAGTACAAACTGACCGTAAAGGGTCAACAGCTACAGTAGCTAGAAGCTCCAATGGAAGCTTATATTGGTTAACTAGTTTGGGCAGTTCATAAGAACGAAATTTAGATGTTTCATGCATAACACCAATGCAACTAATCAGGAAATTTTAAGAAAACTAGGAAAGATATGCATCATGAAAAAAATTAGGAGCAACAGAGTAACAGCGAAATCCATGCTAATATGCGTTAGTTACAACTCCACCAGACTGAGAAGAGATGAGAGTTAACAGAAACAACAAATGATGCCGCACGACAGAAGCAAGACTAACAAGGTTAAAAGCACCACAGGCAGCCAACTCAGACACCTGTAATTAGTCACCACTTCTGAGAGAAAAGCATCGTGCGGAGACAGGCAGCACCATAAAAGAACAGCATCATAATAAGATACCAAAATAACTACCTCAAAATAGCTTAAGCAGAGGCCTCACAAATATCCGAACAAAATACAGCCATATCAACAGCCACTCTATCTATATACCTATACCTTTTCCAAGTACTAACCAGCAAGGCGTGTGCTGCTTTGTAATAAGACAGACAGACAGGCTAACAGATCTATCTATCTATCTATCTATCAATTGCCAGACGTCTCAATCCCGTTTGGGGTGGCCACAAACAAAACGCCTCCACGTCGCCCTGTCCCCCTCCATTTCACTGCCCTGCCTCCAACTCACACCCCCCTCTCTCATATACCTCTCCACCCCATCCCTCCATCTCATCCTCGGCCTCCCCCTCCCTCTTCTCCCCTCCACCTCACTCACATACACTCTCTTCGCCAGTCTTTCACCCTCCATCCTCGCCACATGGCCAAACCACCTCAGTGTGTTCCTCATAACGCTTCATATCACATCCACATCCACACCACAACGCTCCTTTATATCCTCATTCGTCAGCCTGTCTTTTCATGTGACTCCACAAGCTCCTCTTAAATAACTCATTTCCACTGCTCTCACTCTTGATTTGTGTCTTTACAACAACGTCCAAGCTTCACTTCCATAAGTTAGAATTGGTATCACAATACTGTCATGTAGTAACTTTTTCACTTCCATGCTCACTTCCCTGTTTCTTATCACTGTTTTCAAAGAAGCAGTAACCTTTCTTCCCTGCTGTACCCTTTCAAGCACTTCACCTTCCAAACCTCCATCCTTACTCATCACACTACCCAAGTACTTAAACGTACTCACATTTTCCAATTCCTCACCATCCAACCTCGCTGTACATTCACTGACTTCACCTCTCTCAAAGACCATCACTTTATTCTTCCCTGCATTCACCTTCAGATTCCGTTTCTTAAACACTCTCCCAAACTCATCCACCAAGCCTTGCAGCTCCCCTTCGTCTTCACTCAACCACACAGTATCATCTGCAAACAACAGTACAGGGAGTTTCCAAACACTATCCTCTCTCACCAGGGCCACTCCAACATCCACTACCCTACCTTGTACCTCTTTTATTACCCCCATCCATGT
>NC_137046.1:22537448-22634948 GCF_032717465.1 Coenobita brevimanus
TGTTGGATGTAGAATACAGAACAAAGAATAAACTTAAGCTTGTTGCTCAACAATTGGGAATTGCTGTTCGCTCTCATCATTCTAAAGATCAAATTGTTGACATGATTAATGAAAGCTTGTTTAATGTAACTCCTCGAAATGAGCAAACGCAGATTGAATTAGCTAAGTTACAGCTAGCCCTGCAGGAGTCTCGTGCTAAGGAGGTTGAATTTCAGGCCCGTTCTAAAGAGGCTGAGGCACAAGTTGAAATTGCTAGGATTCAGGCAGACCATGAGTATCGCATGAAACAAGGTGGAACTAGATCATCTAGCTCTGATGATTTTGATGTGGCTAAAAATGTTAAACTTGTCCCTCCTTTTAATGAATCTGATTTAACAAAGTATTTTCAGTTGTTTGAGAGGGTAGCTACAGGTTTTAATTGGCCTAAAAAGTATTGGCCAGTACTCCTTCAAACTGTTCTCACCGGTAAAGCTCAAGTAACTTATGCATCTTTGCCTCAGGATCAATCTGATAATTATGATGTAGTTAAGAGCTTGATTCTTAAGGCCTATGAGCTTGTTCCTGAAGCTTATAGAGTAAAACTGAGGACAACTTACAAGCAAGATAAGCAATCCCATGTTGAGTATGCAAAAATCAAAGAAGATCTGTTAGAGCAGTGGTTAAATTCTAAGAATGTGGATTCTGATTTTGGTAAATTTAAGCAGATGATTTTGCTGGAGGATTTCAAAAGGTGTATTAGTAAAGATGTAAGCCTATATCTTGATGAGAAAAGAATAGATAATTTGTCTGACGCTGCAGTTTTAGCTGATGAGTATGTTCTCACTCACAAGAGATATTCTAGAGAAAAAGGGAAAGCTGAGAGTAAGTACGTTGCCTCTACTCAGAGTACAGGTAACAGGAAAGAGAATAAAGATGATGTTTCTCAGGAAGTAAATACCAGCTCCACCTCTAGATTTCAGAAAAGTAAATGTACTTATTGTAGTAAGCTTGGTCATACTACGGAGAAATGTTTCAGGAGACAGCGTGATGTGAACAAAAAGGAGTCTTTAAATATTCAGTCAATTGGTCTAGTGTCCACTCTTGAGAGTTCCCAGAATTCTTTAACTGAGTTAACTGAACCTGCTTTGAGGGGTAACGTAAATTCTCATGATGGAGCTCCTCTTTTGAGCAGTAACGTGGGTGACACTCTCAAGAGTTCATGTGCTAATTTCCTGTCTGATGGTTTTGTCAGTCCTCTGGACAGTAATGACAGGAAATCAGTTAAAATATATCGTGATACAGGTGCTTGCCAATCCCTTATGCTGACCAGTGTTCTAGGCTCTAATATTAATTCCTCTGATGAAACTGTAATCTTACAAGGTGTAGGGAATAATTACTTCTCTGTCCCTCTGTGCAGAGTGAATTTAGAGTCTGGTTTTGTTAATGGTTCCGTTATGGTTGGGTTGGTTGAGACACTCCCAATGTCAGGTGTAACTTTCTTACTTGGAAATGATATTGGTGGAAGTCAAGTGTGTCCAGCTCCTCAGTTGTCTAGTGAGCCAGTGGCTGCGACCCAGGATTGTGATGTCCCTGATGTGTTCCCTGCATGTGCTGTCACTAGGGCTAAGTCTAAAGTTACTGGTGATTTAGAGGATAATGATGATGATGATGTTATCCTAGCTGACACTTTTCTTGCTAATTTGGACCACTTACCAGATGAGGCAGTACCCCGTAGTGTTGATAATTTGTCTCGTCAAGAGTTGGTTGAGTTGCAGGTTGCTGACCCTGAGTTGAAAGGTCTAACTAACTCTGCTTACAGTGAAGAAGAGTCAGCCGGTGCTTCTACTTGTTATTATGTAAAGTCAGGAGTACTTATGAGGAAGTGGAGACCCCCAACAGCATCAGCCGACTGTGAATGGGAGGTTGTACATCAAGTTGTCATCCCTCGTGTTTGTAGACAGGATATCATTAGAGTGGCTCATGATTCCAGTTTGGCAGGACACCTTGGAGTGAGGAAGACTGTGGCACGCATTTTGAAACACTTCTACTGGCCAGGTATCTTCAGGGATGTTTCCTGGTATTGTAATTCTTGTCACACCTGTCAAGTTGTGGGGAAGTGTAATCAGACCGAAAAGGTTGCACCTCTAGTTCCCATTCCTCCTTTTGAGGCGCCTTTCACCCGTGTGTTGGTGGATATTGTGGGCCCTCTTCCTAAGACTTCTTCAGGATTTTCTTATGTGTTGACCCTGATTGATATGGCTACTCGTTATCCTGAAGCCATTCCACTTAGAAATATCTCAGCAAAGAACGTGGTTAAGGAAATGCTAGGGTTCTTCACAAAGTTTGGTCTGCCCAAGGAGGTGCAGTCAGACCGGGGAAGTAATTTCATGTCAAATGTTTTCAAGCAGTCTCTGAAAGAGTTGGGCATCACCCAGATCACGTCTTCAGCTTACCATCCCCAGACCCAAGGAGCGTTGGAGAGATATCATCAAACACTCAAATCGATGCTCAAGAAATACTGTTTGGAACATCAGAAACACTGGGACAAAGGTCTTCCATTTGTTGTATTTGCTGCAAGAGAATCTCCAAATGAATCACTGGGCTTCTCACCTTTTGAACTACTGTTTGGCCATGAAGTAAGAGGACCCCTTAAGTTACTCAAGGAATGCTGGCTGTCAGAGGAAGATGACGTCAACCTGCTGGAGTATGTGATGAAGTTCAAAGAACGGCTGTCCACTGCTTTACAGCTGGAGAGAGAGAATTTAGGAGCTGCTCAGGAGAAGATGAAGACTTGGTATGATAAGAAGTCCAGGTTACGCCACTTTCAGCCAGGAGATCAGGTTTTGATTCTGCTACCAGTTCATGGGCAACCTCTTCAAGCCAAGTTTAGTGGTCCTTATTTCGTGGAGAAGAAACTCAGTGATGTCAACTATGTCATCGCCACACCAGATCGTAGAAAGAGCAAGCAACTATGTCACATCAACATGCTAAATTTATATCACAGGCGGGACGAAAGTAATCCAGTCTGCACTGTAGCTGTTCCACCCGAATCTGCAAGTGAAGCTCTCCCATGCAGTATGAGCCTGAGTGATAGTTTGGGGAAGAATCCTGATATCATGAATGATCTCCAGACTAAGCTTTCTCATCTAGCTTCCGAGGAAAGGCAGGAGTTTTCGGCATTACTGCAGGAGTACCCGCAAGTGTTCCGTGCCACTCCAGGAAGAACTACTGTGTTGATGCATGATGTCGAGGTTGGAGACGCAAAGCCAATTAAACTGCCTCCTTACCATGTGAACCCAGTGAAAGTTCCTCTCATCCACAAGGAGCTTGGCTACCTGTTGGACCACAAGATGATTGAGCCCTGTCAGAGCGAGTGGAGTTCTCCTCTCACTCTAGTCCCTAAGCCAGGTGGGTCACAGAGGCTTTGCATCGACTACAGACGTGTTAATCAGATAACTAAAACAGACACTTACCCTCTCCCTCGTGTGGAAGATTGCATAGACAAGATCGGAAAGGCTAGGTACATAAGTAAGTTTGATTTGTTAAAGGGATACTGGCAAGTACCTATGACTGAACGTGCTAGGGAGATCTCATGTTTTGTAACATTAGGAAAGACTTTTGCATGTTCTGTAATGCCATATACAGATTGTTTTAGAGTAGTAAGAAATTTCCTTTGTAAATTTCTTTTTTCTTTGTGGGGAGGTGTTACATAGCCTATGATTTCATCATCCTTTGTGTAATTTTAACGCACAGTATGCTGCATGTTTGATCACGAGCGTGTTCTGCCTCAGTTCCCCCCTTCTACCGTTATAGTAGAGTAAGTCGTCATTTCTGTTATTCAGTGCGGGATTGTCAACTCTTTGTCCCCATGGCTTCATTTGCGCGTCCTTCTTACAAGTTGTATCAAGCTCTGCCGGCCCCTATATAATGAGCTCAGTCTCTGCATCATTGCCACTTAGATCTGCTCCTCATTTTGTTCACATCTCTGTCCTCCCCTGTACAGATATTATTATTGTGAGTGCTCAAAAAATCTCCAAACATCTAGCAGCTGTGTGTAATTTGAGTATAACTGTTATTGCATTTTTTCTTGTACTGTGTAGTATAAGTTTAATTCTTAGGCCTAGTGAGGTTTTTGATTAATGCTGGGTTTTATGTCAGTCATTTTTGATAATAGTTTGTATCTGTAATAATTTATCTGGCATTCACTGAGTATTATCTGGTATCTCATTTTATCAGGGCTGACTTAGATAAATTTACTCTTGCTAATTTTGTGTTAATAGAGGCTATTGCAGTTAACCATATATTCAACCTGTTTTTGCCATTACATTATCCTTATGAGTCCTGAATGTTTTGTTGTTAATTTGAGCATTAAACTTTAACTTGTAATTTTACCTAACACTTTTGTTTTGAACCTGGAACTTTACGGGACAGTAGTGATTTTTAGTATTCTCACTTAAAGTGTACATTATCTTTCTCTGTTCCGTAACAATATATATATATATATATATATATATATATATATATATATATATATATATATATATATATATATATATATATATATATATATATATATGTGTGTGTGTGTGTGTGTGTGTGTGTGTGTGTGTGTGTACTGTATATATATATATATATATATATATATATATATATATATATATATGTGTATTTATGTATATATATATATTAAGCAGTGGGAGAAGTGCCCAGGAGCTATAAGTGATTGTAATGGGCGATATGAATGGAAGAGTAGGCACTGGTCCTGAGGATAGCATGATGGGTTGTGATGGAGTAGCCTACCAGGAGAAAATGATAATTGGGAGTGACTGAAGGATATGTGTCAGGAAAGGAGTTTGTGCATTTGTAACTCTTATTTCAAAAACAAAGATGCACATAAATATGCATGGTATAGAGGGAACGGGGGTCATGTTGAAAGGAGACTGATTGATTACTTGCTCATTGAGAGGTCGATGCTGAGAATAGTTGCTGAAACAAGGGCCGTGAGAGGACAATGTGGAAGTCTGTCAGATCATATGATTGTGGTATGCAAGATCGAGCTGAGTGGAGTGAGGTGGACCAGGAGAGTGAGGAGCAGTGAAGGAAAGAGACGGAAAGACGACAAGTTGAGGATCAAAGAAATGGCAGATGGATTCCCCACAGGACCAAAGTAGAGGAGGAGTTAGAATCAGTGAATTGGAATGAAATGGATCTGGACAGCCTGTGGAATGCATATAGGGACCTCTTAGTTAAGAATGCTAAAACGGTGTATGGTGTGGCAAGAGTAACAACAAAGAAGAAAGGTACGACATGCTGGGATCAAGAGGTTAAGAGAACAGTGAAGGAAAAGAGGAAGAAGTGGCTAGAGTGGTTAAAGGACAGGGGTTCAACTGAAATAAGAAATGAATATATTGAGAGCATGAAGCACGTACAGAGACTAGTGAAGAGGAAAAAGAAGGAGGTAAATGATGATCTAGGAAGAAAAATGAATGAAAACTATTCTGAAAATAGGAAGTTATTCTGGAAAGAGGTGTGGAAATGTAGAAGTGAAAACAGAAAGAAATGTGAAGGTGTGAAGGATGTATGTGGTAGATTATTAACTTATGAGGATGAAGTAAGGACCAGGTGGAAAGAATATTTTGAAAGCCTGATGAATCGGAATAGAGAGCAGAGCCACTGTAAATATGATTGGTTTGGGGGGAGTGCAGAGAAGGAATGCAGTGCCAGGAAGCGTGACACTCGCACAGGTGAAGAGTGCTGTGAAGCAGCTGAAAAATGGGAAAGCAGTTGGGGTTGATGAGGTGTATGCAGAGATGATTAAGTGTAGTGGAGAGAGAGGGATTACGTGCTTGATGGAGATATGTAAGAAGGCATGGATGAATGAAGCTGTGCCAGTAGAGTGGAAAAAGGCTGTGAATGTACCCCTGTACAAAAATAAAGGTGAGTGAAGTGAGTGCAGGAATTATCGCGGCATAAGTTTATTGAGTGTGGTAAAGAAGATATATGGAAGAATTATTATAGGGAAAGGAAGGGGGATATCAGAAGTCCTAGTGAGTGATGAACAGGGTGGCTTTAGGAGTGGCAGAGGATGTGTGGATCAAATATTTACAGTGAGACAGTTAATGGAGAAGGCTTGTGAGAAGGACTATAAGGTGTTTATGGCATCCACGGATCTGGAAAAAGCATACGACAAAGCAGACAGAGAAGGATTGTGGAAGGTTTTGTGCATGTACGGTGTAGATGGTAAGGGTAAGCTAGGTGCCATCAAGAGTTTTTATGATAGTGGTGAAGCATGTGTAAGGGTTAACGGTCATCTAAGTGAAAGGTTCACAATCAGTGTGGGCGTGCGACAAGGTTGTGTGATGTCCCCGTAGTTGTTCAATATATACGAGTATATGGATAGGGTGATGAGAGAAGTAAAAACACAAGTAACAGAGACGGGGATGGCGTTGGTAATGAATTGTGATGGATGGAATATCTCAAAATTGCTGTATGCTGATGATGCAGTACTACTTGCAAATACCGGACACTTTGTAGGCTAGAGCAGAGTTTTGCTGATGTCTGTGAGCGTCGTGCCTTGAGAGTAAATGTAGAAAAGAGTAAAGTGATGGTTACTGAGACAGAAGGTGACTCCCACTGCGATGTTACAGTGAATGGAGAGAGACTGGAATTGGTGAAAGAGTTCAAATACCTGGGGACTGTGATAGAAAAGGCAGTACAATGTGCAAAAGAAGTTGAAAGTAGAGTGATGCAAGGAAGAAAAGTAGCTGGTGCAATGAAGACCTTGATAAGAAACAGAGCCTTGAGTGTTGCAGCAGCACGAGGCTTACATGAAGGAGTATTAGTGCCAATTTTAACATATGGATGTGAGACTATGGTTTGGCATGAAAATAAAAATTCATAATTGAGAGCAGTGGAGATGGGACTGCTGAGGAATGTACAGTATGTGGAGTACAGAGAGTGGATAGGATACGAAATAATGTGATTCGTGAAATATGTGGAGTGAGGAAGTCTGTGGACACCAGAATCAAAGAGAGTGTACTGAGATGGTATGGTCATGCGGGAGAATGGATAACAACAGAGTGGTGAAAAAGGTATATCTGAGCGAATTTGAAGGAGGGAGGAGGAGAGGTAGGCCAAGGAGAAGGTGGAGGGATGTGGTGGATGAGTGCGTGAGGAAGTGGGGTTCGGAAATCGGTGAGGCTAGGGGATTGACAAGAGATCAAGCTGGCTGGATGAATATTATAAAGAGAAGCACATGATCAGAGATTTGGCACTCCTTTTTAACGTGACAGCATCCGGATTGACTCTATCGGATACGTTTATGTGAAGCTACGGAACGTGGTGGTTGTTTTTGGCGTATCAGATAGAGCCCGGATGCCGGAGGCTTGAATGATGAGTGAATGGAAGCGCGGCCCATTGGATTGGGCAAATTTGGGCTTTCTGGACATTGCCACTCTTCACCCTGCCCTAGGGTGGGAAAGGAGGGCCGGATGATGATGATGATGATGATGATGATAATATATACTGTATATATATATATATATATATATATATATATATATATATATATATATATGTACATAGAGAGAGAGAGAGAGAGAGAGAGAGAGAGAGAGAGAGAGAGAGAGAGAGATGTAAGTAAACTCTCAATTCTCCGGCGTAATTTAGCCAACCCCTACTCCTGAAATTGCAGGACATTGGATATTACGTAGTTCCTCCCCATCGGGTCAACATTCGGCATCAAGCCGGATATTGTGTTACTAAGCATCTCGACCCTCTATCCTAAACATTTTCCCACAAGTAAAAGATGAAAATTATGCATAAAATACAACACAGTATTGATACAGTACAGTATTACAGTAAATAGTGTACTATTGTATGTACCCACCAGGTGTTGGTATCAATGGAGGGTGAAGTTGTACACCATGTAGTATAGTACAGTGCACTTAATCCTGTTTGGTCTAGTGGCAAATGGCTCCCACAAAGATTAATCCAACTTCACCACTAAGGCTCGATATCCGCCGAGGGTAGTGGAGTAGGTAGTGCAGATGGAGTGGCAGAGGGTATCAAGAGGAGCTCCAATGAGGTCTCCGAGTGAGACGAGATCTCATGTGGAAACACCACTCTCGAAGGGGCTGAAGGTGGTGCCGTGGCCAAGATGCCTGGCTGAGGTGAAGAAGTGGCCGTGGTGTGCCTGGCTAGAATAAAGAAAGCCAAAGTGAGGAAGTAGAGAGTTGGGGTGACAGAGGGCAGTACAGGAAGTTCGAAGGCTGGGGCAACATAGGACGATGCAAGGAGATTAAGGGCTGTGGCGATGGAGTGGAAGGCTTCACTGGATAAAAAAGGACGTGGTGGAGGACTGCCTGGTGATCCTTCTCAGCTGCAGCTTTATTACATTCTCATAGCCCTATTGCAGGTAAGTGGCCACGGCATCAGTAAAGATGGGTAACCTAGTAGGATGCTCGCAGTAGTTGAGAAGGACGTCCACTGCATCACGGACCTGCTGGAGCATCGGGATATCTGCCACTTCGTTGTCATCATCATCATCCTCTCCTTCCTCCCCTTCTTTCTCGGTGCCCCCTGCAGTCACGGACTCTGCGATTACTTACTCCTGCTACTTCCATTCGCCAGATGAAGTCCTGAGCTTCAAAGCCGGTAAAGTCAGCAGTGGTATCTTCAACTATGAGGAGCTTGTTCCAACCATGCTCAAGCATGAGTGCAGAGAGTTCCCTCCAAACCTTCACCCAGTTGTAGATCGCAGACTTGAAGAAATACCTCTTGAAGTTGGGCAAGGTTCTCTCCCCCCTACCGTCCTCGCCTTTGACTGCCTCCTCCTCGTCCTAGAGGACAGTCATCACGTCTTCCATAAACCTCTTCCAGTAGAGCTGTTTTGTTGCATCAATAATACACTGGTCCTTTGGCTGAAAGACTGAGGTCGAATTAGGTGGCAAGAACATGACCCAAATACAACCTTCATCTCCAATCAACTCCTTCTCAGAAGGATAAGCAGGAGTGTTGTCAAGGAGCAGCAGAGCCTTCACTTGGTTGTGGGCATGACCAAAACTTTCCATTTGATAGGGGATAATCTTCATAGCGTGACTGTAGAACCACTTTCTAAAGATCTTGGCAGTAAACCAAGCCTTCAGCAAGTGGAAATAAATCACTGGGACACTATCCATTAACAGCCGGAGACAATGTAACTGTTTGGCATGTCCCACTACAAGTTTCAGACAATGGAAGCCCGTTGCACTGGCACAGGTACACGCTGTTTGCTCGCCTTATGACCTTATTGTCAGCCAAGGTATTAGTCGGGACAGACCTGAAGAACAGACCAGTTTCGTCAGCGCTATAAACCTGTTTGAGACATAACACTTCTTTGTCAATCAGGTTTTTAAGTTTGGTGTGAAACTTATCTATTCCTTTTTGTGTTTGCGTCCAACACCTCACCAAGGTAATCTTGTTAGACAGCCCATATCGATGTTTGAACCAAGTCAGATGCCTTGAAATACGCTATCCCCTGTCGCTCAGTGAACTTGGTGGCTTCAGCCTTCAGCTTGAAGCAATGTGCAATCATGCCACTCGCATGCTGTTGTCGGACCCACTTGAGGCAGGCCTGGTCGAGTTAGCTAAAGTGTGGCTTAGCCTTCAGTCTATACTCGTACCATTGCACATTCATGCCATGTTCATCCTGGAAGAGCATCCTGTTGGACTGCATGTTCTTCCACAAATCCTGCAATGTGGTCTGGGGCATGTGATTGTCCAGCCTTGCTTCATCTTCTCGACTATGTCCATCTTCATAGAGAAAACAATATGGCACCTCTGAGCAGGTAGTGGAGGAGCCATGGAGACAACAAACAGGACCATACACAAGACCAGCAGGACCTGCAGCAGCCAGGGCACCACCACAAAAGCCACAAACTCAGCCATCACGCAGAACTAGGGTCGAGTACAGTAAAGTAGTGAGCACTAGGGCACAGAGAATTTAGGGGCCACAAGCGAGGCACGTGGGACGAGCAAAGACACAGCACTGGGGGTCGGCACCAAGTGCATAGTCGTAATTTCACAATCACGAGCACTAGGACACGAAGAACTGAGCTCTGGAACAGCAAACAGTGAGGCATATTCGGCCACAGAGTAAATCACAGCACGAGGGTTTTGCCACTGTGTGGTCACAAGAGAAGAGTGCACAGATACGTCTTTACTTTACGAAATCTACAGGAGAATGAGAGAGCAACAGTAGGCTTGGTGCAACAGGTTAGCCACTCCCGCGACGCATTCTGATTGGCTGGAGCATTGCAGGCATTCTCAATGGCTGGTGTGCTGCAGGGTTTTCCCGGGCTCTGGTCGGCTACTGTGTATGAGCCGGCTGATACGCTTCATCGTCACCGGATATTGCATAGAACCACTTTTTGCTTCCCATTTCGGCACTGAATATTGCATAATTTCACTGGATATTGCTTTAACAGAGCCGACCAAAAAGCGCTAGATATTGCGTTGGGCTGGGTATTGTGACCATGGATAATTGAGAGTTTACTGTATACATATAATATTTACAGCATATCATGAAAGCATTTCCAGAAAGCTAGAATGGGAGAACAATGTATTAAACACATGTGGAGGAAGCTTAATCCTCGTAAGATTTGCATATGACATTTTTCTAATCTCAGAAACATCAGAGACATTGAAAGAAATGTTGAATGACCTAAACAGAGAAAGCCTCAAAGCAGGGCGGGAGAAGTCCCAGAGTAAACCTAGAATAATATTTACTAGATACACCAAAAAGCGCCATCAGAATAAGTGGAGAAACTCTTGAAGAAGTTAAGAAGTAAACTGCTGCTTTACTGAAATGCCTTAGAAAATAGAGCTTGTGAATTAGGTGTATAATTATCTTCAGACAACATGGGAACGAGAGCTATAGTAGTATTTATCACTTTTTCCAATTCTGAAATTTATTTTAAACTACAGTATACTGACATCCATTTCTGTCAAAAATCACTGGTTACTGCTATAACCTCCCACCATCGTCAACAGAAACTTTACAGAAGAAATTTCGATCAGCATCCTAAAAAAACTTAGTAACCTAATATCATCCTAGCCTAGCTTAAACTAGACATGTCTTGGGTATCCTTTGGTACTGACCTGAGTATCCTTCGTTTCTGATCAGGACATTCTTGACATGGGGGCATCAGGGAGCCCGTTCTAATTCACCGGCTACTCACACCACAGCAATGTATCAGCAATAACTTGAAACTCGACTAGCTTGCTTACGGATTAAAATGCCAAATATATCTCATTCATAATGTGTGACAGCCATAACTCCGAAGGAAATCGTATTAGATATGTCAAAACTACTTTTATCAGAGACATAATATGTATGATTCCCTTGTTTGTCTAAAGTAATTAATACTGTGAAGTACATGGTGCGGGGAAACATACTAGTCTGTATCGCTGGCAGCATGGCGGAAATGTTCCCTTCTGTAGCTAAGCAAACATTTGCTCTTGAGGCGATAAGTCATCTTCCTATCTGATGCAGTGCTGCATCATCATCATAATCGTCCAATCCCAACCTGACCCATATACACAGGAGCGTAGGGGCCCTGGGTTGAGCTACTCATTCCCGACATTTAAGGCAACGATGACCACCTTGAGTGTCATTACGCAAGCAAGAAGCCCAAAACCCTTACAGGTTCTATCCCGTTGAAGCGCCTCAACCCATTAGGTGTCATTTGGTTACATGGTTACCATCGGGCGCAGTACGAGTAAATAGCTTTCTGGATTGCAGGAAACCATTAGGCTTGTCACTAAGTATAGTCACTTGGAAAGAGAGAGAGAGAGAGAGACTACAAGGAGTGGGTGGAAGGCGCCCAGCCTACCACAGTGCAGTTGTAAATACCGTAAAATTTGTAATACCTTCAGCATATGGAGAAGATAAAGTTTTCACAGATACTCCTACTAATGCTATGTGAAGAGCGCATGAAGCCAACAAGAAATGACGATTAAAAAAAAAAAAAGGGATAAAACCAGCCCATTCACACTTATATTTCAACTTAATCCAATATAAATTTACAAAAGAAAAAAAAGCAGCCGAGAAAAAAATTACCAGTACAGCACCAAAAGCCAGATAAATACTTCAGTAGAGTTGGACACACCTTTAGGTTGAAGCTATCACAGAAGCCGCTCTTGTGGCTGTTCCTGACGGTATGGCACACCTCCTCGGCGGGAGTCACCAGTATCAGTCCATGTAAGCCCCTCAGTAGGTGTCGGCTGGGATGGAAAGGCAGGTAGAAATGAAAGCAGAAAGGCAGGTAAGTGAAGGTAAGAAGGTAGGCAGATACTAAACGTGGTAAGGTAGGCAAGTACGAAGATAGGATAGGCTTGTATTAAGGTAAGTCATAGCTGTTTTAAAGCCTATAAGTAGCAAGGTAACTAGCTATATTTAAAGGATATTACATGACAGGGATGAAAGGAAGGTGGACATAGAAGTGAAAAACTGTAGCTAAGAAGGCAGGCAGATAAGGAAATGCAGTGATCAGTAAGTTTGAGTAGGTAGGTGGGTGCTACATGCCTGGGCAATACTGCAAAGTGCAGAACAGTTTTCAAAGCATGAGAAACATGAGTAGGAAATAGGATTATTTGGCTTGACAAATGCGCATATCCTAATGTTATTCTTATGCTTTCAAGTGATGTAATTTGGTGTTGTTAAAGATTTTTTTCCTCAGTGCATAGCATTCCTAGTGCTAGGGTACATTATGAGACTGGTGATATCGCCATGGATGTTGAAGTCATTGTTACCAATTAATGTAAGACGCCACACAGAACGAAAGAACGTTATTACATTGTTACATGATCAACTCTTGGTTACTCTCAACCCTGTACTAGTCTCAAGAGAGGGAGGCTCTATTTCTGTTACAGTAAAACTGCGTTTTCGTGAGGCATTTTAAGACCACTCAAGACCAGTCAAAGTTTTTTGGACCTACTTGATTCTTGCGAGAATGGATTTTAGATCAGCACCATCCCTGATGTGCTCTTACAGTTCGGAAGATCGAGTGGGCAGAGTCATGACGGAATCATTTATGTAAACAGAGAGAATGGGATGATAATAAAAAAAATTAGCTATAACAGAGGCGTTATCAGCATACATAGTAGTGTTACTATGTCATATAAAAGAAAATATGACAGCTCGTCAATGTGTCACTCTTAGATTCATGATAATGAGTTCTCATTACACATGAAGTGAGATCAATGTGTTGCTTATTTTTCAGTTAAAAAATAACTCTAA
This sequence comes from Coenobita brevimanus, assembly GCF_032717465.1. NCBI lineage: Eukaryota > Metazoa > Arthropoda > Malacostraca > Decapoda > Coenobitidae > Coenobita > Coenobita brevimanus. Next base: position 22,550,707 of record NC_137046.1, read on the forward strand.
TAACCGGAGGCAAAGAATGCAGTACCCGTCCTTAAGGAATTATTACTGGGGAATAGTTGTAAGTGCCTTCATTACCTTATAATAACCACTCGTACTCCAGGTGGGGCCAGATGGACCCTAACACATTCTTTAAATGATGCTATGTAGCCCCTCATTGTTTTAGGGATCTGGCCAACCATGACGGTCATGGCCGATTGTATAAGCAAAGAAATTTTGAGTGAAAAGGCTCTTATAGTTCTGGAGTTAGGGGGGCGCAAAGTTCAAGGGGGTCGTCCGGTACCCCACCTAGCATTCCGCGTAACATTTTTTTTTTTTTCAAATTCTTGATATTATTGACTATATCACTGAATGCTGAGATGTTCTAGAGTCAGCGGGGAAGAATCGTACAAGATCCTCCCAATTCTGATGCTGATAATGACATATTAGTTGGTTTTACTGAATGTTTACCAGATTTGTAAATCATTTAGCTTTTTTTTCTGTATATACTGTAAATGTCAATCTTTTTTTAATATACAGTAAATGTAAATCTAGCTTACTTCATTTGTATATCATTCAGGGGTTTTTCTAAATATATATGTCAATCTTGTCTATGTTCTGAACATAATTCAACCTAATTTTCCCAGTCATTTTATAGCCATGATTTTTTTGTCTACGGTATTATAACTGATAATACATTTATTTTATTATGTTAAGAGCATGCTAAATGAAGAAGAATGATGTAACCTAAAAATATAAGCCATATTATTCATTACATATGCAAACTTCAAAATTTTAGAAGAAACTAATAAATTTTTTTTAACTAAAGAAAAAAGAAAAAAGGACATATGATGGATTGGCTGCACGTGCCTTGTCCTGAGCAAGATATGTGCAAAATTTAACATTTGCAACTTTGTGCATATGACAGAAATCCATCATTTAATTTGGGGTCTCTCAAACCTCCACATGGCGTTCCGGGTTACGAATTTTCACCTGGCGTACGAAGAGATAATCCATAGAGACTCACGAAATTTGCACTTCTCTCCAGACATTATCTCACTAATTCAACCATGACTGATCATCTTTTTCATTTCAGGTTTGAACATGTATTCATTAAAAGTAGCATCTACACATATATCATCGTCCCATGTCACTGCTGGCTGTTGTTTGTGCGAAATTCTATTTTTAAATAATATTTAATTTCAGTTCTGTTCACTGTCTTTGCTATATCAGCTGTTTACCCAAGACACGGGACGCTCCTGCCTGTCCTTGTGGCCCAGTGCTACCTGGCATCCTTTTTGTGCGCAGGACTACAATAGGTAAACCCAGTCGTGGCTCTGGGGCAGGACCGTTAGAGACCAGTCTTGACCAGTCTTATTTTTCTGAAACTGTCTCACCAGAACAACCATGGGACTAGTCTCGACCGGTCTTGACCGATCTAAAAGTTTCACGAACATGCGGTATAAGTTAGACATGACATTCAACGACCGGAAAAAAGAGTGCGATGCACTAGACAAATGTCAATACATGACCCTGAGCCTGCGCACTTTTCTAGTAACATAATTAAAGGACCCATCTTCGACAGAAGGTTTGGAAATCGTATATATGACTTACCCTATCGTATGCACAGTTAAATTTCTGGCACAGTTAGGCAGGACGGAGGGAGAGGGGGATACAAAAAATCAACATTCCCTCTCCCCCTTGATACAAAGCCGGGTAGGGTTTTGAAGCTAGTACTAAGGTAAATGTGTAGGTAGGTAGATATAGTTTAAAACGAAGGTAATAGGGATATGGAATAAAGAGATCTGTGCGTGTAGGTGAGTAGGCAACTAGGTGGGGATGGTGTATCATAAGGGTAAATAAATTGCAGATACCACCACCCGTACTGTGCCAGGGATCGAGCCTTGGATCATCTGATGACTGTCACGCAGCTTTCATCAGTTTTTGTCAAATGTTCCGGAGATCGATCCCTGGCACAGTACAAGCGAGTAAATGTCCAATATTTTTTTCCTGTGGCACTACAGATTATGTCACAGTTCTGTAAGTAATGTTTCAGCAAATTATTAGATAGTAAATTCTGTTCACCTATCATCCCAGCCCCCTCAAAAATAAATAACGAAAGAAGATTATCAACTTGAAGGATATGGCGTAATCTTTATTTCGTTACTGTTATCTCTAGACGATTTTATTGAGGTTAGAAGAAACATCTCGAATCTGAGGCATTACTGCAGATGTAGCTTTCACTGTTCCCATTGTATGAAAGATCTTGCACTGAATGAGTAAAATCGTCTGGAGATAGAAAAATTAACCAATAAAATGTGTCTTCGGGCTGAAGGAATAACAACTGAACAAGAGTGTTATGTAAAGACGAAATGATGGTATATCCACAGCAGCGAGGGTTGCCGTGGAATATTTATGCTGCCCTTCCTCCTACCACGCACATCAACGCCAGGCGACGGTGAATAACGGATGAGTAACACGAGGCTAGTACGATAAGGGAAAATTGGGTGGTGACTATTACGTTTCACATTCTCTCTCTCTCTCTCTCTCTCTCTCTCTCTCTCTCTCTCTCTCTCTCTTTCCAGACTCGCTTATACTCAAACACTCATTTATACCCATAGGCGTACGAGGAGAGGGGTCTGAGGAGTTGCTGTGCCCCAGGACCTAGAAAATGTCTTTTTTCTGGGAGGGGGGGGGGGCGAAAGCAGATGTTTCAGCACAGACCCTCTCCATGGTACGCTGACACTTTTAAAAGGAACTTGATTTCTGACCTTATTAAGAAGGCGTGAGGGTAAAATAATTTTATTGTTTTCGGTTTGTTCTTATACATCTTCATTACTCACTGTCAAATTTCATATGAGTGCAAATTTGAACAAGAAATTTGAGCACATTAATTACTCACACATAGATTACTTTTATACATAGTTATATATTCGTGCACTATGCAATTTTAGCAATAAAAATTGGAGATCAAGGCAACTTAGAGCATTTTCGGGCCAAAATCCTTCCTTCCGCCCCTGAAGTGAAATGTCTGACTACGTTTGTGCATATTTATATATACTCCCACAGTAAGCTACAGTTGCTGGAAAATATACCGACTCTACTTACAACTATCCAACTATAGCTTATCCCAAGAAAAAAACTCTGTAGGCTACGTTGTCCTCTCTGCAGCTCGAGGGGCTTGGTAATAGTGGTTGTATTAGAGATAATTGCAACCATCGGATTATCTGAACGTGATCTCAGGGGACGGAAGACTAAAGCTGACCTCTCCTGCAGTAAACCATCTTCCTTTTGGTAGACAGGGAGGGAGTTGAGGGTTGTGTGTATGACCAGACAGCTCCACCATCCAGTGCCACCGAGTGAAGGCACCTCCAAGAGCGAAATTTACTTAGAGCCCAAATGTGACTGCCAGTAGCAGGACGGCAGACGAAATTCTAGTCACTTGTCCTCATCTTCGTATCATTATGAGAAAGGATGAGGTCTTGAAGAAATGGAAAATTAAATTCGTTAACCTACTCCGTAACTAAAAACCCAGTTCTCCCAATTCTCCCAGTTCTCTCTTCTCTCACTGTGTATTCAGCTGAGGTTTTTAAGATTTTGAGAATACATCTTTATTCGTAACTGTTGTGGAAGAATCTCTCTCTCTCTCTCTCTCTCTCTCTCTCTATTGTATATATATATATATATATATATATATATATATATATATATATATATATATATATATATATATATGGTGATAGTAGTGGTGATAACCGTGCTGGTGGTGGTGGTGGTGGTAGTAACTATGATGATAATGGTAATGGTGGTGGTGGTGATGGTAGCTGTTCAGAAACGACAGGACCGCAAAGCACTTACTCCAAAACGAAGAGTGGCTCAGATACAGTTCTAATCTGGACAAGTGCTGAGTGACCTGATTGGGCCGCGCGGCTCGTGTGTGTGTGTGTGTGTGTGTGCATGTATCATGTATATATATATATATATATATATATATATATATATATATATATATATATATATATATATATATATATATATATATATATATATATATATATATATATATCGTCGGGCAAGGGGTCCAACAACTAGACCATCTACCTCTATTAGATCCCCATCAATTCCCTTCTTCTTAAACAGTCATGACGATAAGTGTTCTTTCATTATTTTCCCGAAAGCCTCATGCGAATAAATACTTGATCTTGAGAATATATTACGGTATGTATAAATAATTATTTCACAAGGGCATGATGTGTTTAATTTAAATTATCATTAATTATTAACTGAGAATGGCAGTAAGATGGATGTCTGCTGAATTACGACTCACATCTTTCATTTAGCTCACGTTTGGGTTGCCTTAGTCAATGAACCTCGAGCTGCAAAGAGGAGGTCTGGTCTGCGCATTTTCCTGTCGGAATTAACTTTTTAAAAATGCCGTCGAGAAGAGTGGAGAACCATTCACTGAATTAAATTTCTTTTCATTCCAGCGATCATCTCTGACCCATGATAATCGAATATGACTTAGTTATGGCTAATACCTATCAAACCACAAAGAAGAAAAGAGGGGAGGGGGTTCATGGTCAAGGATTTCAAAATTTAGTGCCTGAACTGTCATTCAGATAGACAAACTGATAGTGTTAAGAACAGCATTTACTTGGGCGGTAACTATGTAGATTCAGTCACATTAAGTCAAACCTAATAACATTCATTTAGTCACCAGCACCTACACAGGCTGATGCACATTCATCTGTTCGTACTCAGCCTGGCCCTCTCACACATAAAGTATCAGTTGGTGAAGATGACACATTTTAATCCATCACTGAAAAGTGCTGATACATGAAGCGCACTAACTGTCTATCCGTTTCAGGTACACCAGCTGACACGCACGTACTCAGGTTACACACACAAGCGAACGAACGATGCAATACTCGTACGCATTTACGACCGGCACGGTTTGATTAAAGTTTCATTTAATAACTTTCTCTCCTCTGTACTCACATGCCATCACCGCTTCAGTACGAGAACTCCTATAAGCTGTATAGAGCCATTTGACAATAGCACTAATAAAGACAGGTGTTAGTCCTTGGGGATTATGTCGAACCTTGCCTACGAAAGCTCTCACTAGACCGAACACAAACGTTTATCAGTGACGAAAATTACAAAAAATGACGTAACCATACTTACCCTAACATGCACATACATCCTTACTTAAGCACACTTACACAAAAGCACACACCCAGATGAACCAAAACACACACACACACACACACACACACACACACACACACACACACATGCACAGTAGTTGATACTTCCACCTGCCATGAATATCTGATGAGATCTTATACAAAGGTCCACTTTTGACACTCCAATTTTGCACTGGCGTGTGTCTTGCTAAACTATTGCTGCTGCTGCTGCTGCTGCTACTACTACTACTACTACTACTACTACTAGTATGCTTCTTTTAATTCAGTTTTTAGAGATTTTAAATTTTTAAATAAGGATGCTTTGTTTTTTTTATTTAAGTTATATTGCTGTCCAGGCTATGGATTATGCTTGTGGAACAGCAAGGCAACTTTTAGATCTTCTATCTTTAAGGCTTTTAATATTGCATATAATAATGCTTTAAAGAAAACATGTGGGGTACCTGTTTATGCCAGCAGTCATATAACTGCTTCCAACTGTAATCAGTTTTTGCTTAAACACCTAACTGCTCTAACGCAGTCAAGGTTTTATAAAAGGATACAGAGCTCTACCAATCCAATACTCAGGCTGAATATTCCATACTTCAAGGAGTGATTGTTTATGCAGAATATTCATACTGTATTAAAAACTGACTATTTAATAGATGTAAATAATGAGGACCTGGATGTGATAGCCTCCCGCTTGACTTGGGTCCAGAGACATGAGGACAGACGCGGGCCATGTAGTTATTTTGGATATTAGGGCATTATACTCCTTACCTAGTGTTATACGGAATCCTGAATTTCTTCATATTATCAGCATTATATATATTGTAATTTTTGAACTGATATTTTTAAAGACTTTTAATATTGCTTTTTATTTTTTTTTATTTTTTTATTTTTTTGTATACTGTACTTTTTTTAATACTTTTAAATGATTTTCTTTTGTTTACCATGTGTTAGCGTTTATATTTTATTTGGACCTTTTTATTTTTTTTTTTATGGATGCTAGCTTTTGTATTTTATTTGGACCTTTTTATTTCTTAGGGTTGCTATCTTCTATATTTTACATTTTGTTTGGACCTTTTTATTTTTTATGGTTGCTAGCTGTTATATCTTATTTGGACCTTTTTATTTGTTATGATTGCTAACTTTTATATTTTATATTTTTATTTGGACCTTTTTATTTGTTATGGTTGCTAACTTTTATACTGTATTTTCATTTGGATCCTTTATTATTCATGGCTGCCAGCTCTTGTATTTTATTTGGACCTTTTTATTTGTTATGGTTGCTAGCTTTTATATTTTATTTAGACCTCTTTATTTTTTATGGCTGCAAGCTTTTATATTTTATTTGGGCTTTTTATTTTTATTGATGCTAGCTCTGATATTTTGTTTGGACCTTTTATTTTTTACTGATGCCATCTTTTACATTTTATTGGACCTTTTGTGTTGTTTATTGATGCTAGCGTGTATGTTTCACCTAGGACTTCTTTTTAATTGTATTGATGACAGCTTTGTTTTTTACCTTGGACATTTCTTTTTAAATATTTTATTGATGCTATTTTTTCTCTAATAGGATAATAATGTGTGTGTGCATTGTGATGCCTTCAGGTTTTTTAATGTGATTTTTTCTTTTATATATAATTGTACAGTACACCAACTACTGTGTAATGTGCATATGTACAGTATTTTGTATAATTACCGGGTATGTATGTACTGCTGCTGCTGCTTATGCGGTGCTGTTGCTGCTGCTATTACAGTACTACTATCTTTATGATGGTGAAATGTATTATTTTCTATGTATCGAGAGATACGAAATAAAGCTAATTGAAATTGAAACTACTACTACTACTACTATTTCTGCCACTACTACCACTACTACTACTACTAATAATAAAAATGCTTAGTTGCGGTGGTGGTATTATTACAGTTGTAGAAGTAGTAGTAGTAGTAGTAGCAGTAGTCGTGTAAAAGTACTGGTGGTGGTGGTGGTGGTGGTGGTGGTGGTGATAGCAGCGGCAGCAGCAGCAGCAGCAGCAGCAGTAGTAGTACTGTAGTAGTAATGTAGTAGTAGTAGTAGTAGTAAAAGTAGTGGTGGTGGTAGCAGTAGTAGCAGTAATAGAAAGACTCCACGGTAAAGTGAGGGATAAGGATAGACGCCTAGATGCGAGAGATATGGAAATGTGGAGTGGATTATATCACCATGGGGAAGTGAATAGTAAAGCTGGGGATGAGAAACATCAGGAAGTTTATGACAGAAATGAAACTCAGGATGAAGACCACCATAGAGGAGGACATGAAACAGCGAATCATCCAGGTATTATACATCCCCGGAACGGTAGTGACACAAACAACGATGAAGTAGAACAGCCTCACAGGTGTATGCGAGGTCATCCCACATACTGGATGGGCAAATCCAGAGAAAATGCAGGAACCTAAGTGAACAAAACATATAATGAAATTGTTGGATGGCCGTCAAGTAACCATTTTGAACCTCCCAAATGCAACGTTACAATTAATATGATCAAGGAAATTACTTGCCTAATAGCAAATTTCAATAATAACTCGCTCATTGGCTCATTCTCTCTTAAGGTCCTTGCACTGTTACCAGATTTCTTCCTTCATAAAACCCGCCCAAGAGCAAACATTGTAGAAAGTATTTAGGCCATCCAGAGGCGGGCTGAAACATGGAAAAGAGGTGAAACTGACAACCTACTTCAGGATGCAAGGGCCTTGCAGACGAGAATAAGCAACCCAGGCAGAAGAAGCCAGACCACCAACGATGTGGCTAGGATTTTTGGCATTAAGATGAGACAGGGGAAGGTCTCGATGGCGACAAGATCCCTGTCAGCTGAGTCACCAAACAGAGAACTTGACTTAGGAGAAACCTTGCAACAACTATAGGAAAAACACCCGACTGCACGACAAACAAGTGCCCAGTCTAAGCTTGACGGGAACTACACTCCACCCAATCCTGTCATATATGACAGGATAAATGGAGATATGGTGTGGAAGATGGCAATGCACACACAGGGAGGGGCAGGACCGTCAGGCCTGGATACAAAATCTTGGCAAGTAATCCACAATAACATCAAGTTTAGGGAGGTAGAAACAGACCTTTGTAACACTATTGCCTCACTGGTGAGGAAGCTGGCTTCAAGTCAGTGCAACAACATTGAAGCACTGACGGCTGGCAGACTAACCCCCTTGATAAGAATCCAGGATGTAGGCCCATCGGGGTGAGTGAAGTCTTAAGATGGATTATAGGAAAATGCGTCATTGAAGTGGTGAAAGATGACGTTAAGCAGGAAGAAGTTCCAAGTGTCTGCAGGTCAGCAGGCGGGGGGGTGAGGAAGAGGACTGTAAGGCAGTATTACTAGTTGATGCCGCAAACACATTTAATTCTATCAACCGAGAGGCAGTGCTGCACAACATCAAGGTTAAATGCCCAGCATTTCACCTTGCCAACAACTGTGAGATTATCTTCACTAACTGCAGTTACGCTTCATGCTTGCCAACTACTCTTGACTACTTTCACAAGTACCGGAGCTATACAATCTGCGGTTACACGTCACTGACACTGAACTAAACTCAAACTGAACTGAAACTGCTCTAGTCTCTTCCCCATTGTTACATAAGCTTCCCATGTTATAGAATAATCTATCATATTCTTGGGAAAGCAACAGTTACAACAGTTACCAACTCAGAGACATCCAAAATATTTCAGAGTTTTCTTACACTGCATAACATTTTAATTATTTAGCATACAAACTGAGATAAAATTACATAATTTAACAAACAATCACATCAATAAAACATCATAGAGAAAAAGAGCACAAAAATTAATGTACAACTTACAAAATACCTCCTCTCACAAACAGCAGGCTAAGTGGCATCTCTGACACATAGAGGAAAATTTCGAGAATCGTCAGAAATACTCCAGCACTACCTAACTGGTAAATCCCTCTTCTCAACAATCTAGTGTAAAGCACAAGTGGATCTTCGTGATGCGGACCATCCCAGACATCGAGTTGGTGCTACAACCACTGGAGGATGCCATCAGAGATTCATTCCTCCCATCACTGATCAATGGCCACATCCCCACTACACAAGAGAGAAACCTTCTAGCAATACCAACCAGAATGGGAGGCCTTGGCATTATAAATCCAGCAGCCATGGCAAGCTGCAAACATAGAAATTCACTTGGTCTCACTGAATCCTTGTCACAGAAGGTTTGTGCTCAGGCTGAGACGAGTGAGACCGACCACCAAAGACAGAAAAACATAAAGATAATGATAAGCAAAGAGTGAGAAGTAAGACAAAAGGAACAGCTGCGGCACATAAACGAACATCTAACGCCAGACCAGTGCATAAGAGCTAACGGCACAGGAGGTTGGGGCATCAAACTGGCTGACAACCCTGCCTCTCAAGGCAAAAGGTTTCCACTTCAATGAACAAGAATTTACTGGCGGTATAGCCTTGAGATATGAGTGGCCAATCGAGAACCTACCTCAACACTGTGCCTGTGGCACTGTCTTTGATGCAAACCATGCAATGGTTTGCAAGAAGGGAGGCTCTGTTTGCGTTTGACACGATGAAGTATGCGACCTCACGGCGAAAATGCTGCAGGAAATATGCCATAATGCCACTATAAAGCTAGCTCTGCTACACCTAGACGGCGAGAACTTCATCCACAGAAGAGTAAATACATCAAATGATGCTAGAATGAATGTCAGTGCTCAAGGTTTATGGACATGTGGGCAGAGAGCTTTCTTCGACATTAAGATATCTGATCCTATGGCAGCATGCCATAGTGAACTATCTCCCGAGGCTGCACACAAAAGGAATGAACAAGAAATTACAGAAACTATCAAGAAAGGATCCAACATATGGACCATGGTCGATTCACTCCCCTTGTGTTCACGACATCATGTGGGATGGGTCCAGGGGTGATGAGATTCTACTCCAGACTGGCAGAAGTTCTTTCTGAGAAGAAGCGTTAACCATAGAATTCTGTTACAGCCTGGATGAGATGTCGACTGTCCTTCACCCTCGTGAGGTCTGCACTCCTATGCCTCAGGGGCACAAGATCATCAGCCCACAAGCCAGTCTCTCTGGCAGGTATGGATTACGAAGCTACTGTAGTCGAGAGTCGCACAGACCAGTGACTCCAATAGATTTATGTCATTAGTAGCACTGTAATGTTAATGCCTGACAACACTTCACTATTTTCACAAGTACCAATGATATACAAACTTCATTAACATTTCACTGTATGCCAACAACACTTCACTGTTTTCACACGTACCGAAAATATACAAACTGCACTGCACTGACACTGAAGTACATTCAAACTGCACGGAAAACTGACTGAACTTGCTCTAGTCTCTTCCCCATCCTTATATAAACTTGCATTGTTCTAGAATTGTCTATATTTCTCCACAGTTCTGGTGTATTCCAGAGAGACAGACAGCACGGTTACAACAGCTACCAACTCAGAGACATTCAAAACACACCAGAGTTTTCTTAGATTACATAACACTGTAAATTATTTAGCATACAAACTTAAATTAAACTGCATAATTTAACAATCACATATATAAAACATTATAAAGAAAAAGAGCACAAAAATTAATGCATAACTTACGAAACTACACTCAAAAACAGCAGGCAAACTGACAACTCTGACTTGTACCGGAACTACAGTAAATATCGGGAATCAGTGAGAAACTTCTCGACTACCTAACTAGCAAATCCTGCTTCTCAACAATATTTAGGAGTAGTGTTGGGCCTTGGGGGCTGGACTGATTTGTTGGTGCCAGTAGTCAGATAAATGAATATAAAATCGCATAATGGGGCTCAACAAACCTAAACTCCAAATATTAACTTTTTCTAAACTGAATAAAAAACTGAATTCTTTTTACTCAGACTTTTATACTCTAACTTGGACTGGTGCGCTGCACCACATTTCCAGTTATATTATCGCCCCTCAACTTCTTTTCTTCCCCCCATGCTATAGAACGCACATAGTCTGTAGTATTATTCTGCTGCTCAGTTACGTGAAATAAGCTGGTAAAAGAAAATATGGGCCACGTTAGGGTGAAATGAGTATTGTTTTGATAACTAAAAACCCAAAAACCCAAGCTGTTTATTGGCGGACCCTTGGAAGTTTTTGGCCTAAGTAGGAACAAACCAAACATGGCCCTCAAGAAGTAATTTTATACATTTAGCTTTGCGTTCATAAAGAATCTTAAGGTAGTTAAAAAAAGCAATTTAAGAGTATTGTGAATATCACTCAGATCTCTATGAAATATCACCTAGCATCCAGTTAGACACAGGGAAGGTTGCTGGAGCTGCTCAGCGGGCTCCAATCTGGCCCAGTGCACTTATAGTTACTACGAGGGACTCTCCTGGTTAAAACTACTGACAAGAGATGTTGGTTGCAATGCCCGGCAATAACAGCAGTAACAATAACAAAGAAAACAACTGATTTCTCACAACAGCAGCAACAATCATCGTCATCATCATCATCATCATCAAACAAAATGTTACTCACTCGAGCTGGTCTGCCTTGTGGTCTGTGGCAACGAGGGTCCAGCGAGAGTCATGAGTCACCAGCTTCCTTCTCCTGGCCTGGGGAAGTCATAGGGGACAAGGGTTACCCAGGGGGACGAGACAGTTCGTCAGAGGCTCCGAAAAGGTATAAAAAGTCAAAAGTAATGAAGCCACAAAGGTCAAAAGATTAATTAAAATGGGTAGTCATTACTAGTATCTCTGTGGCCCCAGGCTCAATCGGACATGAACCCGGTGTTAGTTTTCTTTCTCTACCAGTCCATCATCCTCCATCCTGGCGATAGGTAGGGAGCTGAGGGACTTTTGTGTAAACAGGCAGCAGAGTTGCCCGGTTATATTGGTACTTGTACATTAAGCTGTCCTTCTCCAGCATCACAGAGTGGCCATAACGTCTAGAACAGGGATATGTAACCTAACCTAATCCTACCCATCCTATTCTGAAGAAACGTACTAACCATCTTATTATGAGGGAAAACATATGGAACATTTGTTATAAAACAGTGAACTAAAACTTTTGTCTTCAGTTGCTTATCTTTTAAGACATAAGACCAACCCATATAATTCATTAGATACTTTTGAGGCTACTGGACAGTGTAAAGGCAATGGAATAATTATACTTGAAGTCGAAATATAATAAGTCTTGAAGAATAACTAAGATTACAGGAACAGATCTTAGATAGGTAGATAAATCGTTAACAGCTGACATCATTCAACTGAGCAAAGATCAGTCATTATGAGTTTTATCTTATCTGGTGCACATTTTGACTTGTGCTTCTCAAACCATGGTGGACAATATCGAGCATTAAGTTAAACCAATCATTACTTACCAAATGCCGTACTGCATTTAACTTTTTATCAGTTTTCCCTGCTTCAAAAAATATTCATGTGTACAGTACTTTTATATTCACGTTTGGAGAGTGAATAAAGTGAATTATTTTATGCGAGTGTTGGACAGAGGCACTGGGGTGTCATGTCTCCATAGTAGTTCAGTTTGTATATGGATGGAGTTATAAAAGAGACAAGTGCTCGTGGGCCCTTCGGGCTCCTCGCACTTGCTCCTGCGGATGGCTCTCGCGCTACCATAATATATTTTTAGTTCTAGTTATGGTCAAAAAATTCTATGGAGATCCTATGCCGGGCGCTGGGAGCAGCGTTTTTTGGTCAAAATGTGATCGCTCATTAAATATAGTAAAAGTCTTTCAATCGTGATGGGAACAAGTTTTTTCACATCAGCAAATTTTTTGCAATTTTTGTGCCAATTTTGGTGAGATTTGAATGTGTAGTTTCGGCTGCTCAAAATACACACACACACACACATACACACACACACACACACACACACACGGCTAGTGCTATAGCATATTAGATACTAGATAGGGCAGTGGATGTTGAAGTATCACTAAAGAGAGAGGGTCTAGTGTGGAAACTTCATACTCTGCTGCTTGCTGGCAGGACTGTATTGCTAAGTGAAGATGAAAGTGAGCTGCAAGACTTGATGAATGAATCTGGGAGTGCATGTGGGAAACGGAATCTAAAAGTGAATAAGCATTAGTCAAGTTACGGCTTGAGAGCACTGAAGCCACAGCATGCACTGTGAAACTGAATGGTGAGAAAATGGAGAATGAGAATCCCTTCAGGTACTTAGGCAGTGTGATGGTTAAAGATGAAAGTCTAGAGAATGAAGTTCCTGAAAGTAACAGTAGGGCAGAAAGATTGCTGGTTCAATGAAAGCAGTGAGCTGGAATAGGGTAGTGAGCAAGGAAATGAAGAAGTCGTTGCGTGGTAGTACTGCGATCCCCACTCTAACGTATGGAAGTGAAACTTGGATCCTGTTGGAAGGACGCAAGTCATGAATGATAGCATCAGAAATTAAATTTCTGAGATAGCATGTGAACTTTAGAGTTACATGAAGAGACAGATGAATGATGAAGTAAAGGAGCGCTGTGTTGTTGTGGATGTGATTGAAAGTGTTAAGAAAAAACTCTGAGATGATGTGGCCATGTGTAGAGGATGGAAAATAAGAGATTGACTAGAAGAGTGTATCTGAGTGAAATGGAGGGGAGAGAGGAAGAAGGAAAGACCAAGGATGAGATGGAGAAGGAGAGGACGAGGGGAAGACGAAGGATGAGATGGAGGGATGGAGAGGAGAGATATCTGGGGAGAGGGAGTGATGGAAGAAGGGCAGCCAAATGGTAGAGGACAGACCGACGTGGAGTTGATCTGTCTATGACACTTCTTACGGGATTAACGTGTCTGTCAATAGATATATACATAGACTAAGACCTTTCTCTGTACACTCCAAAGAAATTTTTACATGAGGACTACTGAGCAGGTGAACAATCTACGATGACATACGGAATATGTACACTGTAAAGTGCCCAAGAATCGTGTTACTGACGCCACTGTATGATGCCTTCAAAACTTTATATTATATATATATATATATATATATATATATATATATATATATATATATATATATATATATATATATATATATATATATATATATATATACATATATATATATGTACACACACACACACACACACACACACAATAAATAAAAGGCAAATGAAAACTTTTGTTGTTGCTATTTTTGGATAACACCAATCTCTCTGGCTGTGCAAATCCATCAACCGCAGGCAAGCAATCGCCCTTGCAGGGTTGTCCCATTGTACGGACCAATGTTCCCTTGCCGTGGACTATACCTCAGCACAGTGAAGTGCAGGGTAGTGTGGAGGTTTGGTTCCCGGATGGACACCGTATTTGCGTCTCCACTCGAGTTAACAGGGGCACCATAGTTGGCTTCACATCACCCCGTTATTTGGTTATATGATTACCACCCATCGTTGTAAATGGTTTGCTGGGTTACAGGAGACCATTTGGCTTGTCACGCAGTGTAGAGCCACCTGAAGTGAATGGAAGAGTAATAAAAAGTGACGGGAAGGGTGGGAGAAATATGAAGAGAGGAAGATAGACACGAAACAGAGAGTAATAAAGGTGAAGGAAGAATTAGGCAGTACTCGAAATTATGAAGTGAAAAGAGTGAGTTAATTTAGGTATCAGATAATAATCTGAAACTTGCCGAGTTATTTAGCGTCCACTTTTCCGAAAGCAAAGCTAAATATAATAGCAAACAGTTCGTCCTTCCTATAAGTATGAGACAAGAGGCTGGTTATTTATAGCCCCAGTATTAAGTTATCCTCTCTACATCAATTGTTACTTTTAGCGGAGCACTGTAAAGTAAATTGGCAATAGCAGTTATAAGAAGAGTATGGACGCCGTCGTAAATTGCTCGATATACCAGGTACCTTTCGGTATATTCACTGTTAGATGATATTGAACACGCCGTATATACGCCTAGAAATAGCAAGTTGTACAATATCCACTACAGTCTACTGTGTATAGTTGCAGTTAAAGTCCTAGCAGTTCATATTCCTTTAGTAGAGTAACAAGTGCTCGTGGGCCCTTCCGGCCTCTCGCACTTGCTCCTGTGGAGGGCTCTCACGTTTATGTGCTGTTCTAGTCTAACGTTGTCATTATCGGCCGTCAAGGCGACATCGAAAGTCCCATGATGGTCCGTTTATGTGCTGTTCTAGTCTAACATTGTCACTTGGATTTTTTGCAGCTAACCAATTGATCATGTTATTTGCAGCTTCGGGAATGGAACCCAAGTTGTCTGAATGCAAGTTCGAAATACACACACAGACACACCGCTACTGCTATAGCATTATTATTTTAGTTGTAGCTATGGGCAAAAAATTCTACGGAGATCCTATGCCGGGCGCCAGGAACGGCGTTTTTTTGGTCAAAGTGTGATCGCTCATTAAATACTGTATAGTAAAAGTTTTGCAATCATGATGGGACCAAGTTTTTTCACATCAGCGAATTTTTTGCGATTTCTGTGCGATTTGAATGTGTAATTTCGGCTGTCCAAAACACACACACACACACACACGGCTACTGCTATAGTATATTAGATTGCTACAGTCATAGTCATCCCGATAATACAATATTTGCGAACTCTCATATCTTCGAGAGTTGGATGATTATGGTACACCGTTTTTAGCAAGCTTTCATGACCGAGGAGTAGACTGTAGCACCAGTCGAACAGGGTGGTACTCCCAAGGTGGATGGATGGAAAGCTGATGAAGCTCCAGTTTCATCAGCCCTCGGGACTAGCTTTTGACCATCGCCCTATCCTGAACTTTTGCAGTTTCAGTAACACTGAGAGTAGGTCAGCATACTCTCCTATAGAAGTGCCACTAATTGTCAATAGCAAAGTGCATGCCCTTAAGACAACACACTTCCTATTCTAAATTTAAAAAAAAAAAAAAAAAAAAAGCATCCCAACACCCAGCCTTGGAGTTCCCAAGCGGTTGGGGATACCATAAAAGCCCCCACCATCCGCCCCTCTCCCAGTGACGGCCAAGGGAGATGCTTGGAACCTCTGTCTGACTCACTTCTTCATTTCTGCAACATTCGTGGCCATTCCTCTTCTTTTCTTTCTGTTCAACATTACCTCTCTTCCCCTAAACCTCACCTTCTCTTTCCCACCAAGACTCAACTGTCTGAGATGACAAATAGCAAACCCTTCTCTCTATCCTCCTACTTTCTCTATACTCATTTCAAAGCCAAAGGTGGCTGTTGTGTATATGTATGCAACAACATATCTTGCTCTCATGTTGCTGAACTTCAGTCTTCTGAACTCTTTACTCTCTGGCTTCAGCTATCCGGTCATCCTTTGACTAATACGTCTGTGGTATGTACTTATCCCCTAATTCTGCTGAGTATGAAAAATTATTTGACTATCTTATTTCTAAGATGGACCACATCCTATCAATTTCACCATTCTCTGAAGTCTTCATTCTAGGTGATTTCAATGTTTACTGCCACTTCTGATTTTCCTGTCTTTTCTCTGATCCACCTGGTTACAAACCTACATCTTTTCTATCCTTAATGACCTAGAGTAGCTTGTACAGCACCCTGCCCAAATTCCTAACTGCCTTGGAGAGAGTTATAACATACTTGACCTTTTCCTTACAAATAATTCCTTTGATTACACTTTTCTCTCTGTTCGGCTCCTCTGATCACAACATTATCACCTTAACCTGTCCTATCGCTCCAGTAAGGCCTGTGGACCCTCCCAAGAAGTGGTGGTTGTGGCACTTTGGAGTTGCTGACTGGGAGGCCTTCAGGCAGTGCTTCTTTGATTTTCCCTGGAATGATTATTGCATCCATGGGCGACATCCATCTGAGCGTGCCTTATGCATTACAGAGGTTATTCTCTCACGCATGGAACAATACATTCCTTTCTCTTATTCTGTGACTAATGCAAAAAAAAAATAATAATAATAACTTGGTTTAATCATGCTTGTCCTAATGCACTCTACAACATGAAGAGGGCCTACAAAGGGTACCAGAATCAACTCATTCATGAATCTCATTTCTCTTATATTTCTGCTCAGAATCATGCTGAGCCTGTTTTTCGCTCTATTAAAAAACAATTTCATCCATACTAAATGCTCTAAACTCTCCAACTCAAACTCTTCCCGCTTCCTCTGGCATCTTACCAAAAAACTTTCTAAAAACTTTATTTCATCATCTTTCCCTCCACTTTTTCACTCTGATGACTCTGTAGCTGTTTCTTCTACAGATGAGGCAGAACTCTTTGCTCAGACTTTCTCCTCCAGTTCCACCTTAGACGATTCCTGCTCTGTTCCTCCATCACTTTCCCCGTTTGGCTTCCACATGGCCAACATTATAATTTCTTCAATTATGTGTTTCCTACCATCACTGGCCTCAATACTAACAAGGCCTATGAGCCTAATGGGGTCCCTCCTACTTTTATCAAGAACTGTGCTTCTGTGTATACACCCTGCCTGGATAAGTTCTTTTGTCTTTATCGACGTGTACTTTTCTTTCTTGCTAGAAGTTTGCTCTCATTCAACCTGTCTCAAAGAAGGGTGACCATTTCCAGCCATCTATCACCAAATTGCTTTTACATCCTGTACTTCTACAGTTTTTTCTTTTAATCTATTCTTAAAAAAAAAAAAAAAAAGGGCTTGAAAAGCACCTTTTCTATAATATCCTTCTTTCTGACCATCACTATTGGTTCCGCCAGGGATGATCCACTGGCGATTTTCTCAACTTCCTTACGGACTCCTGGTCATCCTCCTTTCGTGAATTTGGCAAAAGCTTTGCCATTGCACTTGACATCTCAAAGATTTTCGATCGAGTCTTGCATAAATCTCCAAACTGCCCTTTTATTGTTTCTATTCTTCAATTTGTGCCTTCATCTCTAGCTTCCTCTCTGGACTTTCTATAGCTGCTGTTGTAGATGGCCACCGTCATTCTCCTAGAACTATCAATAGTGGTGTTCTTCAGGGCTCTGTCCTATCACCAACCCTCTTCTTTCTGTTCATTGATGACCTAGGCTGTACATCTAACCCTATTCACTCATACACTGATGACGCCACTCTTCAAATTTCCAGCTGTTTCTCGCAGTGTCTATCTCAGCAATTAATTCAACAATCAAGGGATGAGGCTATGGCACACCTAATGTCTGATTTGGCTCTCATCTCTGACTGGGATAAAAGTAATCTTGTTTTTAATGCATCGAAATCTCAGTTCTTATATCTTTCAACCTATCAAAACCTTCCAGATTAGTATCCTCTAATTTTTAACAATATCCAACTCAATTCCGCATTATCTTTGAAAAAACTAGGGGTTCCAGTCTCTCGGAATTTATATTTGAGAGATCATATTACCTCTCTTGTATAATCTGCTAAGCCGGTTCCGTGCCTTCTTTACCCTGCACAGTTGTTGACTTTATACACTGGTCTTATTCGACCCTATGTAGAATACAAATCTCATGTATCGGATGCGCTCCACATACAGCCCTTCTTAACAAGGTGGAATCAAAGGCTTTTTGTATCATTAACTCTCCTCCTCCTCTTACTGGCTCCGTTCAACCTCTGCCTCTTCTCCGCACTGTTGCATCTTTATCTCTTGTCTATCACTATTTCAATGGTCACTGCTCCTCTGAACTGTCTGCTTGCATCCCTTCACCTTTACGGCGTGCACGTAGCACCTGTCTAGCAGCAAACTCTCATCCTTTTTCTCTCTAACACTCTAGTGCAAGAGTTAACCATTTCTTTCATGTATGCAACAGGTCAACACTGGTACTGTCTTCCTCTGTTTGTATTTCCTACCACCTATGATCTCTAGTCTTTCAAACATTGTGTATCCAGGCATCTCGAAATGAATGGATCATGAATCTGGCTTTCTATTATCTTGTCTTTTTCTTCCTTACGTTTAAGAAATTCAGACGAGTCTAAGCTGTTTTGCACCTCCATTGATGATCGTGAGAATCAAATGAAACCGATCACATCCTGAATGCTGATCTTACTGGGTTGAGAGATGTGATAACTCGGCAATTTATTCACCATCTTAGCCATGATAATGGGGTTGGTACTATGCCATCATGTAAAATAAATCTGTAGCTAACGCTGCTAGTCAAAATCGATTATTAATTTATCTTAGCAAAGGTAACTGTACTCGTCTTTGAGGAATTCTTCTGTACCAGCGTTTCTCAGCCTAGAGAGTGGGAACAATTTCGAAGTGGGGAGCGAGACTATGGAAAAACAGAGTGACCTGAACAAGTGTGTGTGTGTGTGTGTGTAATTCACCGGGTCGGTCAGGATCACTTGATGGTCGTGATCATCAGCTTTTACCCTCCCGGAAGGGAGCTGAGAGCTCATATAGTCCGATCTAAGGGCAAGGCTGTGACCTTCACACACGCACACACCCGCCCCCTTGCTTAAGGGGGACAGTAACCACCCACTTCGTCAGTGAAACTTTTCGCAACCTGAGCGAGGCGCGAACTCCCGTCCACCAGTTGGCAAGCGGGAACGTTACCACCGCACCAGCGAGCGGTGTGTGTGTGTATGTGTGTGTGTGTGTGTGTGTGTGTGTGTGTGTGTGATGATGAACCATTGATTTATATTAAGTATTCATATTCTGTCTCTGTTCCAGCCTCCATAACACAATTTTCTTTGTATTCATGTAATATTTTTTCCTTCTCTATTTGTCACCTTCTCTCTCTCTCTCTCTCTCTCTCTCTCTCTCTCTCTCTCTCTCTCTCTTTCTCTCTCTCTCTATCTATCTGAAATACCCGCGCGGCGTGGTGAGCCCAACACCACCACCCCAAGAGGAGAGTACGAGTACAAGGGGATGACACCAACCCCACGAGGAGATGACGGGGAGGCTGTTTTTCCCCGACAAGCTGTCCAGGCAGGAGCAGCATATCTCTCCCGTGACCCGACGCCCCTCTTCCCCGCAGCCAGACCACCGGGCAGTGTACAGTGAAAGTATGCTAACTGCAGCGGAGGAAACACTCACCAGAATCGGGGTGGGACTTGCAGAAGCAAGGTCCCAAGCAAGCCGTCGGATGCTGCATCCATCGAATCGGCCTCCATAAAAGGAGAGGACTCAGGAGGAGCCTCGAGACTCTACA
The DNA here is from genome assembly GCF_032717465.1 of Coenobita brevimanus. Taxonomy (NCBI): domain Eukaryota; kingdom Metazoa; phylum Arthropoda; class Malacostraca; order Decapoda; family Coenobitidae; genus Coenobita; species Coenobita brevimanus. The sequence goes on from NC_137046.1 coordinate 22,570,963, forward strand.
CCTCAGGGGAGAAGCGGCACAGTAGCGCCCACTGGGTCTACTGTGGGTGGAGTGACCACCGGTTCTCCATCCTCTGCCACACACCGGGAGCCGGCACGTCGGCACGTCTTATAGACGACCTTCGCTGGAACTCCCCATGAGGGAGACGGGTCCAGGGGTAGACTCCACCGGAGATACCACTCGGGACAGGCCACTGGCCTTCCACCATGGGTGCCCCATCCCCGACGAAAGGAGGACAGACTCCATTGGAGCTGCAGCTTTGCCAAGGAGTGCCCACCAAGCCTCCCCCTCCCAGCATCCCCGGGACAGGCACCCCAGTTCCGACGGCGGAAGAGCAGGCTCCACCGGAGCTGCGGCTGTTGCCAGGAGTGCCCACTGGGCCTCTTCTTCCTGCCATCGCCAGGTTCTGTGACAACTTGAGGAGTCCCCTCAGACCCCTCCTCCGCCCCTGTCCCACGTGGGAGCTCAGGCAGTGCCCAATGGGGCTGCCTGGCGGAGGGAGTGTCTCTCGGACCTCCCGCTCGCACCCCGGACTGGAGTTTCAGCAGGATTTGTCAGGCCCACCAAGCCAGGGAGCAGGCCTTTGGCAGCCCTCCTTCCGTGAGTCTCGGAGCTCCTACCGAGGGTAGTGCCTCTTCCTCAGCCCGCCCCTCCTGTGGCAGAGCGAGGCGCCCCTCTCCCCCCCTCTCTCCCCAAGAGGGTGGGATCTGCTTCCCCGAAGGTATCCCACCAGAGGCCAGACTGGGCGAGACATCCCCGAAGCCAGGTGTCCTTTCTCTGTAGCCCCTTCTTCCCCGTCCCCAGGCACTGTCAGACTCCACTGGAGCGAGAGGCCGCAGTCCATCCCTGATGGCCTCCTCCCACAGGTGAGACCACAGCCCCCGGAGTCAGCGTGCCACCCCCGACGCCTGCCGCAGCAGCCAGACCTTCCCTGGCGCAGGCAGCCGCAGTCCTCTCCTGCTGGCTGCCCCTAACGGATGAGACCGCACCCAGCCAGGGCGCCGCCCTCTCCGCGGCTGACCCTCGTCCCGGGCCTCCCCAGGCCTGCCCCCAGGATCCCGACTATGACTAAGGGCCAGTTGCGTGCGGTGTGCCTCCTGGCCCTCTTTGGCCCTAGCCCAGAGAGCTCCACATCGCCCAGGGCCTCTATAAAAAGAGGGCCACCCACAACGCCACCCACCAACTCCTACGGGACTCGTGACGACCATACAGGTGACCTACCCCTGGACTACACTCTGGACGGCCAGCCCCCGACACCCGGACCCCACCTGTGGTTCCCAGCGTATGGGCCTCCTGCCTCCCGTGACCCGCGCACCCCTCTCCACCTGCCCCGTGAGTAAAAGACTCTGAGGTAATTTGTCCCCTAGTATCTGTGAGCCCCTACCCCCAGTGCACCAGCCCCCCCCTTCCCCCAGTGCTCCCAGTGTTCCCCCCAGTGCTACCTTCCCCGTGTGGAGCAGTGAACCCCCCCACAGAGAAACCCACGCACAGAGTGTGTGGCGCTAGGCCACGGGTTGTCCCCCAGGTGTGACTATCCCTCCCCAGTGTTACACCCAACAGACAGCACCAATGCCATGTGCCCTCCCCCTCCTTTGTCCATGTCAGTAAATCGAAGGTGGCATAAAAGGTATACTCCCAGCAACCACCCCCGTAAGAAAGTCTGTCACCACAGTGTTCTCCCTCTCTCCCCCTCCCCCCCAGCCCCTGTCGCGCAGATAGATAGTAAGTACTGTATTCTCCTGTCCTATGTCAGGCGCATGTAGCATGAGGATAGGGTATCGTCTGTCACACGGATGCATATAGCTAGCATAGGAGGCCGTTTATGTTATGTGAGTATATATATAAGGACCTGGGTATATTCTGTCGTCTATGTCATGCGCTTGGTTATACTGAGATGTACGTGGCTATATTTGCCATATACCTGAGACAGAGCGCACCTGGTGTATTGTGTGGACCATGTGTATAACACTGTGTGGAAATTATCCTATGTAAGGAATGGTAAAGTACTGTGTATTGGTCAAACTTGCTGAAGTAGGTGGAAATATTTATTGTAAGAGCTAGCCTACTGAGATTGTCTTGTTATTTTGTGTCACATAGTTTTGATCACAGATTGTGTGTGTAGTTGTCTATTGTTGATATATATGTGTGCCTTTGACCAGTTGTGTCTTGACTTTCCTTCCTTGCCTATGACTGACCCGGTCGAGAACAAAGAACCCAAGGTCGCACCGTACCTGAGATCGAGAAGTCGGGACTCAGAATACGCTGCATAACACTATCTTTTTTTTTCGAGAGAGAGAAATGTAAAGATGCCAAAATGTTATGTAAAGTAGGATGGACCACACCCACGCTATCCAAGTTTTAACATTAAAATGTTGGTTTTCGCTCTTAGTCTGTACATACATCTACCCTCTCAATTTCACTTTATTTAAAATTTCACAAATTTTAGATGCCAGTCGCTCGCCATATCCACAGGTGACAGCTTGCTGTCTCTCGAACTCACATTTTTTCTTCGATTTACTGATACATGCTAATGTGAACCAAGCAAAAATAAGTCTCGGTACTTCAGTAAATGAAAGAATGGAAATTGGTTTCTGTTTTGCAACAAGAAGGAAATTTGGCAAGTACTAAAGAGACTGCGAACATACATGAGTTGGTTTGATGTTTGTGACTGTGAAGTGCTGTTTTACGATCGTACTGTGATGTTCTTGGTAACGAACATGCATGTATTTATTTGATGTTTATGACGAAGTGCTATTTTATGACAATGTCGTATTTAGGGCCAAGTGATGATGTTTCTTGGTCATTTGGTAGCGTTTATGACTATGACCATGTTTTTCTGGTCCTTTAGTGGGTTTTATGATCTTTCTTGTGTTGGTGTTGATTTAATGTATTTTTGTGAGATAACGGTGTCCAAAACAAGTATCACTATGAGCACATTTTTGTTCTGTTTTGGTTGCTCTCAAGACCAAATACAGAGAAAAATTGAATGCTATGGTGATCTACATTGTTCTCTTTGACACGCAGCCTGGCATTCAAGATCAGCAGCAATAAATGTCTAATAAATTTTTGTGTCCTATGTACTATCCAGCTGCTTCTGTGTACATGGTTCAGTTACGAAGTTAATTAAAAGTAAAACAGGATTATTATTTCTCATTTTTAATAAGGTCTTCCTTCATTCTTTCCTCTCCCTTCTGCCTGTGGGTGACTCTACACTGAGTGACAAGCCAAATGGTTTCCTGTACACCAGGAAACTAATTACTACGCTGGGTGGTAACCATAAAACCAAATTTTAGCGCCTGGTGGTTTAGTGGGTAATTATTGTGCTCCAGTCGGATTGAACCGGTGAAGGTTTATATCCAAGGGGTGATTGGGGTTTATTGCTCATGTAATGCCAATCAGTGATGAGTGAGGCTGGTCACTCTCATCTTAAATGTCAGGACCAACTGCCTAGCCCTGGGCTTCTACGCTCCTCATGGGGCAACGTAGGATTGGATGATGGATGGATGGATGAATAGATGCAGAGGAGGAACGTGTTCACGTGACGGCACCAAATCTGGCAGCTCAGGTGCCTGGTTATACAAACGTCTCTCAGCAACCTGTTCCCGCATCTTCAGAAAAGGTGGGATAGTGAACTGCCGGAGAAGGGCTAATTCAGCCTGTATTCAGCTGTGTTAACATCCACTTGAACCCGTGGCAACAATAATAACAATAATAATTAAGGAGTAAGTTTTTAGAGTCAGATGACAGCAGGGGGAAGGTGGGGTGGAGGTATGGACCAAAGTTAAGGGAGGCGCGACCCAAAAAAGGTTGAGAACCGCTGTTCTATACCATATAAAGTGGTGTCTGTCTGTGCAGAAACTTGGTGCATCATTCAGCTGGTGGAGCCTAGCTTGTGACGTCACGACTTTCGGAGCTCATGTTGGTTGATCATAATGCGGGCGGAGCCAAGGGATGTGATGTCACAGGTACTTGTGCACGTCATTGGTTGGTTAGGATAGGAGGCAGAGCTTAGGTGAGCAATGTTACAAGTTTTGATGCCTCCCACTGGCTAAGCTTAATGAGAGGAAACTGTGTGGGAAACTTGCTCCCAAGTTCACGCTGACTAGCCTGCTTCCTAGTCATAATACCTCCTTACTGTCACTGAAGGCCTAGTACACGTATAGGGTAACTGAGTGGCTACCATTTTTTTTTTTTTTTTAATAACCAGTCCAGTCCCTGAGATGCTGGCCAGCTGATCTCCATGCACAGTAACTTCATACCGTTACTGAAAGCCAGCCCAACCATAGCACTTCCTGGCCAAAGATCCATACACCACAATTTTGAATCTTTCAGCCTTACAATAGTGGAAAAGTTATTTTGTGCAAGCTTCAGAGGTTGCTTAGAAACCTCGTAGAGCATCATGGAAACGATCAACTCCTATTGCTTCATACAGATAAACGTAATACAGTATGTGCATCTCTTCTGAGACAATTTTCTCACTAATTTTGGTGTAAACGAGCTGCTTTTTTTTTTTTTTTTTTTTTTCAATTTATGGCTAATTGATAATACATTCCAATTAGAATCTATATACTATAACTTTTTCGTGTCACTACTGGCCATCACATGGGCAAGTGCTCTTTTTTTATATTTATATTTAATTACCTCCGCCATCTTTATGCTATCAGATTTTTACCCTCAGTCATTGGATACAACTGGCTGTCCTTGTCGATCGGTTTTAATACGCAACGTTGTGAGAAATTAAAAATACGGATCGATCTAATCACGACTAGACTGGACTAGTCACGATCAGTCAGCCTCTCTAGCCATGACCGGTTATGCGACTGGCCCTGACCAGTCCATAAAAGTCGCAAAATCGGAGAAGTTCTTGACAAGGGTGTGGTATCCTTTTTTAAACTGGGTAGTCGTTGGATTGTCTAATTATGAAGTATATACATGCGGAAAGGTGTGCCTATGAGACAGTGTCAGAATTCCCAGCCTTGAATGGTGAATGAACGAATGCAAAGAGTGCGCCTCATTGCAGTGGGCATGCTGTTGACTAGTTCGTCCACTGACATTTTACTTGTTTTATGGACCCTTCCTCAACAGAGCGTGTTGATCTGGGGAGTAAAAAATATTTACTGAGAATTTTCCTGAAGAGGAGTGCTAAAAATATGACTTGCTCTTGGAACCTGAAAACCTGGTAAATAATGACAATATTTACCACACACACACACACACACACACACACACACACAGTTAGTCATTCTCCCCATTAGCAAATAGTAATACAAGTTTTGGCTTGCATTTGACACTTTCCTGGTCCAATCCCTCTGCAGTCAGCACAACCCTACACTTTCCCACTCTCCCGCTCTCCCTCCCTCCTACCCTGTCCCGCGCTCAAGTTTTTTTATTTTCTGGTCATTTTTTCACGCCGAAATAGTTGAATTAGAGGATTTGTTATTATGCCGTTGGAAAGCTGAGACTTTTTACAATAAAATGGAAGAAAAGGGAAGTGATATTACATAAGGTAAAATAGTTATGACGTGCATAATTTAAAAGAGCGCATTAGAATATTTATTCCAAATCCGTGCGCCTAAATTTTTGCTGTTCTTATTTTTTTCACCTCGAAATATTTGGATTAGCGGATTTGTTTTCATAACGCTGGAAAGCTGACCACCACCACCCAGACAACACCACCAACACCACCACCACCCAGACAACACCACCAACACCCAAGCAACACGACCACCACCACAGCTCAGACAACACCACCACCCCAAAGATATCACGACCACCCAGACACTATCACTATCACCTAGACACTACCACCACTGCCCAGACACCACTACCACCACCACACAGACACCACAACCACCACCCAGACAACACCACCACCACCACCCAGAAAACACCACCACCACCACCACCTAGACAACATTACCACCACCACCACCCAGACAACACCACCACCACCACCACCCAGACAACACCACAACCACCACCACCCAGACAACACCACAACCACCACCTAGACAACACCATCACCACCCAGACAACACCACCACCACCCAGACAACACCACCACCACCACCCAGACATCACCACCACCCAGACAACACCACCACCACCACCCAGACACCACCACCACCACCACCCAGACAACACCACCACCACCCAGACAACACCACCACCACCCATACAACCACCACCACCCAGACACCACCACCACCACCACCCAGACAACACCACCACCACCCAGACAACACCACCACCACCCATACAACCACCACCACCCAGACAACACCACCACCACCACCCAGACAACACCACCACCACCACCACCCAGACAACACCACCACCACCACCACCCAGACAACACAACCACCACCCAGACAACACCACCACCACCACCACCCAGACAACACCACCACCACCACCCAGACAACACCACCACCACCACCACCCAGACAACACCACCACCACCCAGACAACACCACCACCACCACCACCCAGACAACATCACCACCACCCAGACAACACCACCACCACCACCCAGACACCACCACCACCACCACCCAGACAACACCACCACCACCCAGACAACACCACCAACACCCAGACAACACCACCACCACCCAGACAACACCACCACCACCACCCAGACAACACCACCACCACCCAGACAACACCACCACCACCCAGACAACACCACCACCACCCAGACAACACCACCACCACCCAGACAACACCACCACCACACAGACAACACCACCACCACCACCCAGACAACACCACCACACAGACAACACCACCACCCAGACAACACCACCACCGTCACCCAGACAACACCACCACCACCACTCAGACAACACCACCACACAGACAACACCACCACCCAGACAACACCACCACCACCACCACTCAGACAACACCACCACCACCACAACCCAGACAACACCACCACCACCACCACCCAGACAACACCACCACCACCACCACCCAGACAACACCACCACCACCACCACCCACACAACACCACCACCGCGACTCAGACAACACCATCACCACCACCCAGACAACACCACCACCACCACCCAGACAACACCACCACCACCACCCAGACAACACCACCACCACCACCCAGACAACACCACCACCACCATCACCCAGACAACACCACCACCACCACCACCCAGACAACACCACCACCGCCACCCAGACAACACCACCACCACCACCCAGACAACACCACCACCACCACCCAGATAACACCACCACCACCACCCAGACAACACCACCACCACCACCCAGACAACACCACCACCACCACCCAGACAACACCACCACCCAGACAACACCACCACCCAGACAACACCACCACCACCCAGACAACACCATCACCCAGACAACACCACCACCACCACCCAGACAACACCACCACCACCACCCAGACAACACCATCACCACCACCACCCAGACAACACCATCACCACCACCACCCAGACAACACCACCACCACCCAGAAAACACCACCACCACCACCCAGACAACACCACCACCACCCAGACCACACCACCACCACCCAGACAACACCACCACCCAGACAACACCACCACCCAGACAACACCACCACCGCAGCCCAGACAACACCACCACCACCACACAGACAACACCACCACCACCACCCAGACAACACCACCACCACCACCCAGACAACACCACCACCACCACCACCACCCAAACAACACCACCACCACCACCACCCAGACAACACCACCACCACCACCCAGACAACACCATCACCACCACCACCCAGATAACACCACCACCACCACCACCCAGACAACACCACCACCACCCAGACAACACCACCACCACCACCCAGACAACACCACCACCGCCACCCAGACAACACCACCACCCAGACAACACCACCACCGCCACCCAGACAACACCACCATCACCACCACCACCCAAACAACACCACCACCACCACCACCCAGACAACACCACCACCACCACCCAGATAACACCACCACCACCACACAGACAACACCACCAACACCACCACAGACAAAACCACCACCACCACACAGACAACACCACCAACACCACCCAGACAACACCACCACCACCACCACCACCACCACCACCCAGACAAAACCACCACCACCACCACCCAGACAACACCACCACCACCCAGACAACACCACCACCACCACCACCCACACAACACCACCACCACCACCACCACCACCACCCAGACAACACCATCACCACCCAGACAACACCACCACCACCACCACCACCCAGACAACACCACCACCACCACCACCACCACCACCCAGACAACACCACCACCACCACCACAACCCAGACAACACCACCACCACCACCACCACCCAGACAACACCACCACCACCACCACCCAGACAACACCACCAAAACCACCACCCAGACAACACCACCAAAACCACCACCCAGACAACACCATCACCACCACCACCCAGACAACACCACCACCACCACCCAGACAACACCACCACCACCACCACCCAGACAACACCACCATCACCCAGACAACACCACCACCACCACCACCCAGACAACACCACCACCACCACCACCCAGACAACACCACCACCACCACCACCCAGACAACACCACCACCCACACAACACCACCACCCAGACAACACCACCACCCACACAACACCACCACCCAGACAACACCACCACCCAGACAACACCACCACCACCATCACCCAGACAACACAACAACCAACACCCAGACAACAGCACCACCACCCAGACAACACAACCACCACCACCCAGACAACACCACCATCATCACCACCCAGACAACACCACAACCACCACCCAGACAACACCACCACCACCCAGACAACACCACCACCACCCAGACAACACAACCACCACCACCCAGACAACACCACCACCACCACCACCACCACCACCCAGACAACACCACCACCACCACCACCACCACCACCACCCAGACAACACCACCACCACCACCACCACCACCACCACCCAGACAACACCACCACCACCACCACCACCACCACCACCCAGACAACACCACCACCACCACCACCACCACCACTCAGACAACACCACCACCACCCAGGCAACACCACCACCACCACCACCCAGACAACAAAACAACCACCACCCAGACAACACCACCACCACCCAGACAACACCACCACCACCCAGACAACACCACCACCACCACCCAGACAACACCACCACCACCACCCAGATAACACCACCACCACCACCCAGACAACACCACCACCCAGACAACACCACCACCCAGACAACACCACCACCACTCAGACAACACCACCACCACCACCCAGACAACACAACCACCCAGACAAGACCACCATCACCCAGACAACACCACAACCACCACCCAGACAACACCACCACCACCCAGACAAAACAACCACCACCACCCAGACAACACAACCACCACCACCCAGACAACACCACCACCACCACCCAGACAACACCACCACCACCACCACCACCACCACCACCCAGACAACACCACCATCACCACCCAGACAACATCACCATCACCCAGACAACACCACCACCACCACCCAGACAACACCACCACCACCACCAAGACAACACCACCACCACCCAGACAACACCACCACCACCCAGACAACACCACCACCACACAGACAACACCACCACCACCCAGAAAACACCACCACCACACAGACAACACCACCACCACCACCCAGACAACACCACCACCACCACCCAGACAACACCACCACCACCTAGACAACACCACCACCACCACCCAGACCACACCACCACCACACAGACAACACCACCACCACCCAGACAACACAACCACCACCCAGACAACACCACCACCACCACCACCCAGACAACACCACCACCACCACCCAGACAACACCACCACCACCCAGACAACACCACCACCACCACCACGCAGACAACACCACCACCACCCAGACAACACCACCACCACCACCACCCAGACAACATCACCACCACCCAGACAACACCACCACCACCACCCAGACACCACCACCACCACCACCTAGACAACACCACCACCACCCAGACAACACCACCAACACCCAGACAACACCACCACCATCCAGACAACACCACCACCACCACCCAGACAACACCACCACCACCCAGACAACACCACCACCACCCAGACAACACCACCACCACCCAGACAACACCACCACCACACAGACAACACCACCACCACCACCCAGACAACACCACCACCCAGACAACACCACCACCCAGACAACACCACCACCGCCACCCAGACAACACCACCACCACCACTCAGACAACACCACCACACAGACAACACCACAACCCAGACAACACCACCACCACCACCACTCAGACAACACCACCACCACCACAACCCAGACAACACCACCACCACCACCACCCAGACAACACCACCACCACCACCACCCAGACAACACCACCACCACCACCACCCACACAACACCACCACCGCCACTCAGACAACACCACCACCACCACCCAGACAACACCACCACCACAACCCAGACAACACCACCACCACCACCCAGACAACACCACCACCACCACCCAGACAACACCACCACCACCATCACCCAGACAACACCACCACCACCACCACCCAGACAACACCACCACCGCCACCCAGACAACACCACCACCACCACCCAGACAACACCACCACCACCACCCAGATAACACCACCACCACCACCCAGACAAGACCACCACCACCACCCAGACAACACCACCACCACCACCCAGACAACACCACCACCCAGACAACACCACCACCCAGACAACACCACCACCACCCAGACAACACCATCACCCAGACAACACCATCACCCAGACAACACCACCACCACCACCCAGACAACACCACCACCACCACCCAGACAACACCATCACCACCACCACCCAGACAACACCACCACCACCCAGAAAACACCACCACCACCACCCAGACAACACCACCACCACCCAGACCACACCACCACCACCCAGACAACACCACCACCAAGACAACACCACCACCGCAGCCCAGACAACACCACCACCACCACACAGACAACACCACCACCACCACCCAGACAACACCACCACCACCACCCAGACAACACCACCACCACCACCACCACCCAAACAACACCACCACCACCACCACCACCCAGACAACACCACCACCACCACCCAGACAACACCATCACCACCACCACCCAGATAACACCACCACCACCACCACCCAGACAACACCACCACCACCCAGACAACACCACCACCACCACCCAGACAACACCACCACCGCCACCCAGACAACACCACCACCCAGACAACACCACCACCGCCACCCAGACAACACCACCATCACCACCACCACCCAAACAACACCACCACCACCACCACCCAGACAACACCACCACCACCACCCAGATAACACCACCACCACCACACAGACAACACCACCAACACCACCACAGACAAAACCACCACCACCACACAGACAACACCACCAACACCACCCAGACAACACCACCACCACCACCACCACCACCACCACCCAGACAAAACCACCACCACCACCACCCAGACAACACCACCACCACCCAGACAACACCACCACCACCACCACCCAGACAACACCACCACCACCACCACCACTCAGACAACACCACCACCACCACCACCACCCAGACAACACCATCACCACCCAGACAACACCACCACCACCACCACCCCCCAGACAACACCACCACCACCACCACCACCACCCAGACAACACCACCACCACCACCACAACCCAGACAACACCACCACCACCACCACCACCCAGACAACACCACCACCACCACCACCCAGACAACACCACCAAAACCACCACCCAGACAACACCACCAAAACCACCACCCAGACAACACCATCACCACCACCACCCAGACAACACCACCACCACCACCCAGACAACACCAAAACCACCACCACCCAGACAACACCACCATCACCCAGACAACACCAACACCACCACCACCCAGACAACACCACCACCACCACCACCCAGACAACACCACCACCACCACCACCCAGACAACACCACCACCACCACCACCCAGACAACACCACCACCCACACAACACCACCACCCAGACAACACCACCACCCACACAACACCACCACCCAGACAACACCACCACCCAGACAAAACCACCACCACCATCACCCAGACAACACAACAACCAACACCCAGACAACAGCACCACCACCCAGACAACACAACCACCACCACCCAGACAACACCACCATCATCACCACCCAGACAACACCACAACCACCACCCAGACAACACCACCACCACCCAGACAACACCACCACCACCCAGACAACACAACCACCACCACCCAGACAACACCACCACCACCACCACCACCACCACCCAGACAACACCACCACCACCACCACCACCACCACCACCCAGACAACACCACCACCACCACCACCACCATCACCACCCAGACAACACCACCACCACCACCACCACCCAGACAACACCACCACCACCACCACCACCACCACTCAGACAACACCACCACCACCCAGGCAACACCACCACCACCACCACCCAGACAACACAACAACCACCACCCAGACAACACCACCACCACCCAGACAACACCACCACCACCCAGACAACACCACCAAAACCACCCAGACAACACCACCACCACCACCCAGATAACACCACCACCACCACCCAGACAACACCACCACCCAGACAACACCACCACCCAGACAACACCACCACCACTCAGACAACACCACCACCACCACCCAGACAACACAACCACCCAGACAAGACCACCATCACCCAGACAACACCACCACCACCACCCAGACAACACCACCACCACCCAGACAAAACAACCACCACCACCCAGACAACACAACCACCACCACCCAGACAACACCACCACCACCACCCAGACAACACCACCACCACCACCACCACCACCACCACCCAGACAACACCACCATCACCACCCAGACAACATCACCATCACCCAGACAACACCACCACCACCACCCAGACAACACCACCACCACCACCAAGACAACACCACCACCACCCAGACAACACCACCACCACCCAGACAACACCACCACCACCACCCAGACAACACCACCACCACACAGACAACACCACCACCACCACCCAGACAACACCACCACCACCTAGACAACACCACCACCACCACCCAGACCACACCACCACCACACAGACAACACCACCACCACACAGACAACACCACCACCACACAGACAACACCACCACCACACAGACAACACCACCACCCAGACAACACCACTACCACCACACAGACAACACCACCACCACAACCCAGACAACACCACCACCACCCAGACAACACCACCACCACCACCCAGACAACACCACCACCACCACCCAGACAACACCACCACCGCCACCCAGACAACACCACCACCACCACCACCCAGCCAACACCACCACCACCACCCAGACAACACCACCACCACCACCCAGACAACACCACCACCACCCAGACAAAACCACCACCACCACCCAGACAACACCACCACCACCACCACCCAGACAACACCACCACCACCGCCCAGACAACACCACCACCACCACCACCCAGACAACACCACCACCACCAACCAGACAACACCACCACCACCACCACCCAGACAACACCACCACCACCCAGACAACACCACCACCACCACCACCCAGACATCACCACCACCACCACCACCCAGACAACACCACCACCACCACCCAGACAACACCACCACCACCACCCAGACAACACCACCATCACCCAGACAACACCACCACCGCCACCCAGACAACACCACCACCACCCAGACAACACAACCACCACCACCTAGACAACACCACCACCACCACCACCCAGACAACACCACCACCACCCAGACAACACCACCATCACCACCCAGACAACATCACCACCACCCAGACAACACCACCACCACCACCCAGACAACACCACCACCACCACCCAGACAACATCACCACCACCCAGACAACACCACCACCACCACCCAGACAACACCACCACCACCACCCAGACAACACCACCACCACTACCCAGACAACATCACCACCACCCAGACAACACCACCACCACCCAGACAACACCACCACCACCACACAGACAACACCACCAACACCACCACAGACAAAACCACCACCACCACCCAGACAACACCACCAACACCACCCAGACAACACCACCACCACCACCACCACCACCACCACCACCCAGACAACACCACCACCACCCAGACAACACCACCACCACCACCACCCAGACAACACCACCACCACCACCACCACTCAGACAACACCACCACCACCACCACCACCCACACAACACCATCACCACCCAGACAACACCACCACCACCACCACCCAGACAACACCACCACCACCACCACCCAGACAACACCACAACCACCACCACCACCCAGACAACACCATCACCAGCCAGACAACACCACCACCACCTTCCAGACAACACCACCACCACCACCACCCAGACAACACCACCACCACCACCACCCAGACAACGCCACCACCACCACCACCCAGACAACACCACCACCACCAACCAGACAACACCACCACCACCACCACCCAGAAAACACCACCACCACCACCACCCAGACAACACCACCACCACCCAGACAACACCACCACCACCACCACCACCCAGACAACACCACCACCACCACCACCCAGACAACACCACCACCACCAACCAGACAACAACACCACCACCACCACCCAGACAACACCACCACCACCACCACCACCCAGACAACACCACCACCACCACCCAGACAACACCACCACCACCACCCAGACAACACCACCACCACCACCACCCAGAAAACACCACAACCACCACCCAGACAACACCACCACCAACCAGACAACACCACCACCACCCAGACAACACCACCACCACCACCCAGACAACACCACCACCACCACCCAGACAACACCACCACCACCACCCAGACAACACCACCACCCAGACAACACCACCACCACCCAGACAACACCACCACCACCACCTAGACAACACCACAACCACCACCCAGACAACACCACCACCACCACCCAGACAACACCACCACCACCACCCAGACATCACCACCACCCAGAAAACACCACCACCACCCAGACAACACCACCACCACCACCCAGACAACACCACCACCCAGACAACACCACCATCACCCAGACAACACCACCACCACCCAGACAACACAACCACCACCACCCAGACAACACAACCACCACCACCCAGACAACACCACCACCACCACCACCACCACCACCCAGACAACACCACCATCACCACCCAGACAACATCACCACCACCCAGACAACACCACCACCACCACCCAGACAACACCAGAACCACCACCCAGACAACACCACCACCACCACCAAGACAACACCACCACCACCCAGACAACACCACCACCACCCAGACAACACCACCACCACACAGACAACACCACCACCACCCAGACAACACCACCACCACCCAGACAACACCAACACCACACAGACAACACCACCACCACACAGACAACACCACCACCACCACACAGACAACACCACCACCACACAGACAACACCACCACCACCCAGACAACACCACCACCACACAGACAACACCACCACCACACAGAAAACACCACCACCACACAGACAACACCACCACCACCACCCAGACAACACCACCACCACACAGACAACACCACCACCACCACCCAGACAACACCACCACCACCCAGACAACACCACCACCACCACCCAGACCACACCACCACCACACAGACAACACCACCACCAAACAGACAACACCACCACCACACAGACAACACCACCACCACACAGACAACACCACCACCCAGACAACACCACTACCACCACCCAGACAACACCACCACCACCCAGACAACACCACCACCACCACCCAGACAACACCACCACCACCACCCAGACAACACCACCACCACCACCCAGACAACACCACCACCGCCACCCAGACAACACCACCACCACCACCACCCAGCCAACACCACCACCCAGACAACACCACCACCACCACCCAGACAACACCACCACCACCACCCAGACAACACCACCACCACCCAGACAACACCACAACCACCACCCAGACAACACCACCACCACCACCCAGACAACTCCACCACCACCACCCAAACAACACCACCACCACCACCCAGACAACACCACCACCACCATCCAGACAACACCTCCACCACCACCCAAACAACACCACCACCACCACCCAGACAACACCACCACCACCATCCAGACAACACCTCCACCACCACCCAGACAATACCACCACCACCCAGACAACACCACCACCACCACCCAGACAACACCACCTCCACCACCCAGACAACACCACCACCACCACCACCACCCAGGCAACACCACCACCACCCAGACAACACCACCACCACCACCCAGACAACACCACCACCCAGACAACACCACCACCACCCAGACAACACCACCACCACCACCACCACCACCCAGACAACACCACCACCACCACCACCACCACCACCCAGACAACACCACCACCACCCAGACAACACAACCACCACCACCCAGACAACACCACCACCACCACCACCACCACCACCCAGACAACACCACCACCACCCAGACAACACCACCATCACCACCCAGACAACATCACCACCACCCAGACAACACCAGCACCACCACCCGGACAACACCACCACCACCACCCAGACAGCACCACAACCACCACCCAGACAACACCACCACCATCACCACCCAGACAACACCACCACCACCACCCAGACAACACCACCACCACCACCCAGACAACACCACCACCACCCAGACAACACCACAACCACCACCCAGACAACACCACCACCACCCAGACAACACCACCACCACCACCCAGACAACACCACCACCACCACCCAAACAACACCACCACCACCCAGACAACACCACCACCACCACCCACACAACACCACCACCACCACCACCCAGACAACACCACCACCACCACCCAGACAACACCACCACCACCACCACCCAGACAACACCACCACCACCACCACCCAGACAACACCACCACCACCACCCAGACAACACCACCACCACCCAGACAACACCACCACCACCACCCAGACAACACCACCACCACCACCAAGACAACACCACCACCACCCAGACAACACCACCACCACCCAGACAACACCACCACCACACAGACAACACCACCACCACCCAGAAAACACCACCACCACACAGACAACACCACCACCACCACCCAGACAACACCACCACCACACAGACAACACCACCACCACCACCCAGACAACACCACCACCACCTAGACAACACCACCACCACCACCCAGACCACACCACCACCACACAGACAACACCACCACCACACAGACAACACCACCACCACACAGACAACACCACCACCACACAGACAACACCACCACCCAGACAACACCACTACCACCACACAGACAACACCACCACCACCACCCAGACAACACCACCACCACCCAGACAACACCACCACCACCACCCAGACAACACCACCACCACCACCCAGACAACACCACCACCGCCACCCAGACAACACCACCACCACCACCACCCAGCCAACACCACCACCACCACCCAGACAACACCACCACCACCACCCAGACAACACCACCACCACCCAGACAAAACCACCACCACCACCCAGACAACACCACCGCCACCACCACCCAGACAACACCACCACCACCGCCCAGACAACACCACCACCACCACCACCCAGACAACACCACCACCACCAACCAGACAACACCACCACCACCACCACCCAGACAACACCACCACCACCACCACCCAGACATCACCACCACCACCACCACCCAGACAACACCACCACCACCACCCAGACAACACCACCACCACCACCCAGACAACACCACCATCACCCAGACAACACCACCACCGCCACCCAGACAACACCACCACCACCCAGACAACACAACCACCACCACCTAGACAACACCACCACCACCACCACCCAGACAACACCACCACCACCCAGACAACACCACCAACACCACCCAGACAACATCACCACCACCCAGACAACACCACCACCACCACCCAGACAACACCACCACCACCACCCAGACAACATCACCACCACCCAGACAACACCACCACCACCACCCAGACAACACCACCACCACCACCCAGACAACACCACCACCACTACCCAGACAACATCACCACCACCCAGACAACACCACCACCACCCAGACAACACCACCACCACCACACAGACAACACCACCAACACCACCACAGACAAAACCACCACCACCACCCAGACAACACCACCAACACCACCCAGACAACACCACCACCACCACCACCACCACCACCACCACCCAGACAACACCACCACCACCCAGACAACACCACCACCACCACCACCCAGACAACACCACCACCACCACCACCACTCAGACAACTCCACCACCACCACCACCACCCACACAACACCATCACCACCCAGACAACACCACCACCACCACCACCCAGACAACACCACCACCACCACCACCCAGACAACACCACAACCACCACCACCACCCAGACAACACCATCACCAGCCAGACAACACCACCACCACCTCCCAGACAACACCACCACCACCACCACCCAGACAACACCACCACCACCACCACCCAGACAACGCCACCACCACCACCACCCAGACAACACCACCACCACCAACCAGACAACACCACCACCACCACCACCCAGAAAACACCACCACCACCACCACCCAGACAACACCACCACCACCCAGACAACACCACCACCACCACCACCACCCAGACAACACCACCACCACCACCACCCAGACAACACCACCACCACCAACCAGACAACAACACCACCACCACCCAGACAACACCACCACCACCACCACCACCCAGACAACACCACCACCACCACCACCACCCAGACAACACCACCACCACCACGCAGACAACACCACCACCACCACCCAGACAACACCACCACCACCACCACCCAGAAAACACCACAACCACCACCCAGACAACACCACCACCAACCAGACAACACCACCACCACCCAGACAACACCACCACCACCACCCAGACAACACCACCACCACCACCCAGACAACACCACCACCACCACCCAGACAACACCACCACCCAGACAACACCACCACCACCCAGACAACACCACCACCACCACCTAGACAACACCACAACCACCACCCAGACAACACCACCACCACCACCCAGACAACACCACCACCACCACCCAGACATCACCACCACCCAGAAAACACCACCACCACCCAGACAACACCACCACCACCACCCAGACAACACCACCACCCAGACAACACCACCATCACCCAGACAACACCACCACCACCCAGACAACACAACCACCACCACCCAGACAACACAACCACCACCACCCAGACAACACCACCACCACCACCACCACCACCACCCAGACAACACCACCATCACCACCCAGACAACATCACCACCACCCAGACAACACCACCACCACCACCCAGACAACACCAGAACCACCACCCAGACAACACCACCACCACCACCAAGACAACACCACCACCACCCAGACAACACCACCACCACCCAGACAACACCACCACCACACAGACAACACCACCACCACCCAGATAACACCACCACCACCCAGACAACACCAACACCACACAGACAACACCACCACCACACAGACAACACCACCACCACCACACAGACAACACCACCACCACACAGACAACACCACCACCACCCAGACAACACCACCACCACACAGACAACACCACCACCACACAGAAAACACCACCACCACACAGACAACACCACCACCACCACCCAGACAACACCACCACCACACAGACAACACCACCACCACCACCCAGACAACACCACCACCACCCAGACAACACCACCACCACCACCCAGACCACACCACCACCACACAGACAACACCACCACCAAACAGACAACACCACCACCACACAGACAACACCACCACCACACAGACAACACCACCACCCAGACAACACCACTACCACCACCCAGACAACACCACCACCACCCAGACAACACCACCACCACCACCCAGACAACACCACCACCACCACCCAGACAACACCACCACCACCACCCAGACAACACCACCACCGCCACCCAGACAACACCACCACCACCACCACCCAGCCAACACCACCACCACCACCCAGACAACACCACCACCACCACCCAGACAACACCACCACCACCACCCAGACAACACCACCACCACCCAGACAACACCACAACCACCACCCAGACAACACCACCACCACCACCCAGACAACTCCACCACCACCACCCAAACAACACCACCACCACCACCCAGACAACACCACCACCACCATCCAGACAACACCTCCACCACCACCCAAACAACACCACCACCACCACCCAGACAACACCACCACCACCATCCAGACAACACCTCCACCACCACCCAGACAACACCACCACCACCCAGACAACACCACCACCACCACCCAGACAACACCACCTCCACCACCCAGACAACACCACCACCACCACCACCACCCAGGCAACACCACCACCACCCAGACAACACCACCACCACCACCCAGACAACACCACCACCCAGACAACACCACCACCACCCAGACAACACCACCACCACCACCACCACCACCCAGACAACACCACCATCACCCAGACAACACCACAACCACCACCCAGACAACACCACCACCACCCAGACAACACAACCACCACCACCCAGACAACACCACCACCACCACCACCACCACCACCCAGACAACACCACCACCATCCAGACAACACCACCATCACCACCCAGACAACATCACCACCACCCAGACAACACCACCACCACCACCCAGACAACACCACCACCACCACCCAGACAGCACCACAACCACCACCCAGACAACACCACCACCATCACCACCCAGACAACACCACCACCACCACCCAGACAACACCACCACCACCACCCAGACAACACCACCACCACCCAGACAACACCACAACCACCACCCAGACAACACCACCACCACCCAGACAACACCACCACCACCACCCAGACAACACCACCACCACCACCCAAACAACACCACCACCACCCAGACAACACCACCACCACCACCCACACAACACCACCACCACCACCACCCAGACAACACCACCACCACCACCCAGACAACACCACCACCACCACCACCCAGACAACACCACCACCACCACCACCCAGACAACACCACCACCACCACCCAGACAACACCACCACCACCCAGACAACACCACCACCACCACCCAGACAACACCACCACCACCACCCAGACAACACCACCACCACCGCCCAGACAACACCACCACCACCACCACCCAGACAACACCACCACCACCAACCAGACAACACCACCACCACCACGAACCAGACAACACCACCACCACCACCACCCAGACAACACCACCACCACCACCCAGACAACACCACTACCACCCAGACAACACCACCACCACCACCCAGACAACACCACCACCACCACCCAGACAACACCACCACCACCACCCAGACAACACCACCACCACCACCCAGACATCACCACCACCACCACCACCCAGACAACACCACCACCACCACCCAGACAACACCACCACCACCACCCAGACAACACCACCACTACCCAGACAACACCACCACCGCCACCCAGACAACACCACCACCACCCAGACAACACAACCACCACCACCTAGACAACACCACCACCACCACCACCCAGACAACACCACCACCACCCAGACAACACCACCATCACCACCCAGACAACATCACCACCACCCAGACAACACCACCACCACCACCCAGACAACACCACCACCACCCAGACAACACCACCATCACCACCCAGACAACATCACCACCACCCAGACAACACCACCACCGCCACCCAGACAACACCACCACCACCACCCAGACAACATCACCACCACCCAGACAACACCACCACCACCACCCAGACAACACCACCACCACCCAGACAACACCACCACCACTACCCAGACAACATCACCACCACCCAGACAACACCACCACCACCCAGACAACACCACCACCACCCAGACAACACCACCACCACACAGACAACACCACCACCACCACCACCACCACCACAACCCAGACAACACCACCACCACCACCACCACCACCACCCAGACAACACCACCACCACCACCCAGACAACACCACCACCACCACGCAGACAACACCACCACCACCACCCAGACAACACAACCACCACCCAGACAACACAACCAGCACCACCCAGACAACACCACCACCACCCAAACAACACAACCACCACCCAGACAACACCACCACCACCACCCAGACAATACCACCACCACCCAGACAACACCACAACCACCACCCAGACAACACCACCACCACCACCCAGACAACACCACCACCACCCAGACAACACCACCACCACCACCCAGACAACACCACCACTACCACCCTGAAACCAGCACCACCTCCACACCCAGACAACACCACCACCACCCAGACAACACCACCACCACCACCCAGACAACACCATCACCACCCAGACAACACCACCACCACCACCCAAACAACACCACCACCACCCAGACAACACCACAATCACCACCCAGACAACACCACCACCACCCAGACAACACCACCACCACCACCACCCAGACAACACCACCACCACCACCCAGACAACACCACCACCATCCAGACAATACCACCACCAACACCCTGACAACACCATCACCACCACCCAGACAACACCACCACCACCACCACCCAGACAACACCACCACCACCCAGACAACACCACCACCACCACCCAGACAACACCACCACCACCACCACCCAGACAACACCACCACCACCACCACCCAGACAACACCACCACCACCACCACCCAGACAACACCACCACCACCACCACCCAGACAACACCACCACCACCACCACCCAGACAACACCACCACCACCACCACCCAGACAACACCACCACCGCCACCACCCAGACAACACCACCACCACCCAGACAACACCACCACCACCCAGACAACACCACCACCACCACCCAGACAACACCACCACCACCCAGACAACACCACCACCACCCAGACAACACCACCACCACCACCACCCAGACAACACCACCACCACCACCACCCAGACAACACCACCACCACCACCCAGACAACACCACCACCACCACCACCACCACCACCCAGACAACACCACTACAACCACCATCACCACCCAGACACCACCACCACATCCAACACCCAGACAACATCACAACCACCACCCAGACAACACCACACCACCACCACCGAAACAACACCTCCACCACCACCCAGACAACATCACCACCACCACCACCACCCAGACACCACCACCATCACCACCACCCAGACAACATCACCACCACCACCACCCAGACAACACCATCACCACCACCCAGGGTAGGAGTAGACTGTAGCACCAGTCGAACAGGGCAGTACTCCGAAGGTAGATGGAAAGCTAATGACAGGGAGAGCTGGAGCTCCCGTTTCATCAGCCCTCGGGACTAGGTCCCAACCAACCCCCTTTGCTGAACTTTTTCAGTGTCTCAGTAACACAGAAAGTAGGCCAGCATGCTCTCCAATACAAGTTTCTCTATCAACACCAAACTTCATGCACAGTACACACCACACTTCCTTATCAAAATTTTTAAAAATGGCGTCGCATAACGTAGTCTCGGAATCCCCAGGGGGGGGGGGACCATAAGTGCCCTCACCTTCTGCCCCACTCCCGGTGACAACTCAAGATGCCTGGAACCACTGTCTGACTCTCTTCTTTTTCATTTGTGCAACATTCATGGCCTTTCCTCTAACTTTCGCTCTGTTGAGCACCATCTCTTCTTCTCTAAACCTCACCTTCTCTTCCTGTCTGAGACTCAGCTGTCTGAGGCAACTGACAGCAGACCCTTTTCTGTATCTTCCTACTTTCTCATACTCATTTCAAAGCCAAAGGTGGCTGTTGTGTATATATACGCAACAACTTATCTTGCTCTTGTGTTCCTGAACTCGATTCTTCTGAATTCTCTACACTCTGGCTTCGGCTTTCCTGTCATTCTCTGACTAAATATATCTGTGCTGTTTACTTATCTCCTAATTCTACTATCAAAAATTCTTTGACTATCTTACTTCTACGATGGAACACATTCTATCCATTTCTTCTTTCTCTGAAATCTCCATTCTAGGAGATTTCAATGTTCACCACCACCTTTGGCTCTCCTCTCCTTTCACTGATCCACCTGGTGAACAAGCCTACACCTTTTCTATCCTTAATGACCTAAAGCAGCTTGTACAGCACCCTACCTGTATCCCTGACCGCCTTGGAGAGAGCTCCAACATACTTGACCTCTTCCTTATAACTAATCCTTCTGCTTACACTGTTAATCTTTTCTCTCCATTGGGCTCCTCTGATCACAGCCTTATCAACTTAACCTGTCCTATCACTCCGGTACGGCCTGCGGACCCTCCAAAGAAACGTCGTCTGTGGCACTTTGGAGATGCGGATTGGGAGGCCCTCAGGCAGTACTTCTTTGGTTTTTCCTGGAATAATTATTGCTTCCATGGCCGGGAGCCATCTGGGTGTGCCTTGCGCATTCCGGAGGTTATTCTCTTGGGCATGGAAGCATACATTCCTTTCTCATATTCTTTGACTAATGCACGAAAGCCTTAGTTTAATCACACTTGTTCTAATGTTGTCTGCAACAAGGAGAGGGCCTATAAGAGGTACTGGAGCCAACCCATCCCTGAATCACATCTTTTATACGTTTCTTCCTGGAATCGTGTTAAGTCTATTCTTCGCTCTGCTAAAAATAATTTCATCCGTACAAAATGCTCTCAACTCTTTAACTCGAATTCTTCCCGCTCCTTCTGGCACCTTACCAAAAACCTTTCTAACAACTTTACCTCATCGTCCTTACCTCCTCTTTTCTACTCTGATGGCTCTGTAGCTATTTCTTCTACTGATAAAGCAGATCTCTTCGTTCAGACTTTCTCCTCCAATTCCACCTTAGACGTTTCCGGTGCTGTTCCTCCATCACTTCCCCCCTCTGACTTCCTCATGGCTAACATTAAAATTTCTTCAGCTGATGTATTTTCTGCCACCACAGGCCTCAATACTAATAAGGCATATGGGCCTGATGGAGTCCCTCCTGTTGTTCTCAATAACTGTGCTTCTGTGCTTACACCCTGCCGAGGCAAACTCTTTCACTTTTGTCTATCAACTTGTACCTTTCCTTCTTGCTGGAAGTTTGCTTTCATTTAGCCAGTCCCAAAGAAGGGTGACCATTCCCAACCCTCTAACTATCGTCCAATTAGAAGCTTCACCAAACCCTGTTTCAGAGGTCTGCCACCAGGTGGTCTACCGTCGCCCAACCTCGATTAAATATTTTTGCGGGGTTTTAAAGACCTGTAAAATTATACCTAATACTAAGTTTATAATAATATTGCTATTTATAAGAATCTTTTTTCCTATTCAATCCAGCGCATATTTATGTACCTGTAAAGAAAAAATAACCAGGCTCTCAGAGAATCTTAGCTTGGGGACTAAAATAGTGTGCTGTCTATTTATATATATTTGAATAAATCGTGTGCAGTTAGTAAAAGGAGATTACCTTCAGGACTTCTGATGTGTATATTTTAGCATGCTTTAAAGAAGTAAGCCGTTCCACATTAATTCAAACAAACGACAGTGCGGTACGACACTATAACCATAGCAAAGTACGAGGAGTTGAAGTGTAAACTTACTAAACTGTGCAATGGAGCCAGGGAAACATTTAAAAGCATTATTTATGTTAGAATTTAGTCTCTAAGATGATCAAGACGTTTAACAGGTCCTTATTGTTATGAAAAGTCATACGACAGGCAGGGCAGCATATCGAAAGGTGCTGCCGAACCTACGGCTGCATATCTACTTTCTTTTGTGGATACTAACGAATGACAAATATTTTAATCACTGTTATCCTGTTTTAAGGATGGTTCTAGTAAAATTGCCTAGGTTTTGTCTCTATGTTATATTTACAGAGATGAGTAAACTGACGAAAGCTGAGCTTACAAAATGACACCTATAATACATTATATATAATCAAAAGGCTCCCATATTGTAATTTCCTTGTAGCATATCATGCCAGCTCAGTAATTTCATGAGTAATATCTGTTTTGGGGTGTTTTACTTTGTGTCGAAATTAAAAAGAAATTACACATTGGCTACTTTTTCAATGCCTAGCCCGCATCAGAGCACGGAAGCGAACCTAGTGGCAGATTTCTGAAACAGGATCTGGTGAAGTGTCTAATTGCTTTAACATCCTGTATCTCAAAAGTTTTCGAGTCTATTCTTAATAGAAAAATTTTAAAGCATCTTTCCTATCACAACCATCTTTCTGATCGTCAGTAAGGGTTCCGTCAGGGACGCTCCGCAGGCGATCTTCTCAACTACCTTTTTGACTCCTGGTCATCCTCCTTTCAGGACTTTGGCGAAAGCTTTGCCATTGCACTTGACATCTCAAAGGCTTTCGATCGAGTCTGGCATAAATCTTTAAATTCCAAACTGCCCTCTTATGGTTTCTATCCTTCTATCTGTGCCTCCATCTCTAGCTTCCTTTCCGGTCGTTCTATAGCCGCTGTTGTAGACGGCCATCGTTCTTCTCCTAGATCTATTAACAGTGGTGTTCCTCAGGGCTCTGTCCTATCACCAACTCTCTTCCTTTTCTTCATCAATGACCTAAGCTGTACATCTAACCCTATCCACTCATACGCTGATGACTCCATTCTTCACCTTTCCATTCGATTCCCTCAACGTCCATCTCAGCAGTTACTTCAACAAACAAGGGATGAGGCTATGGCACACCTAATGTCTGACTTGGCTCGTATCTCTGACTGGGGTAAAAATAATCTGGTTGTTTTTAATGCATCAAAGACTCAGTTTTTGCACCTATCAACCCGACAAAATCTTTCACAGGTATACCCGCTAATGTTTAAAAATAGTCAGCTTAATCCTGCATCATTGTTGAACATGCTTGGGATTTCATTTACTCGGGACTTATCTTGGAAAGATTATATTACATCTCTTGTAAAATCTGCTTCCAAGAGATTAGGTGTGCTAAGCCGACCCCTGCACAATTATTGACTCTATACAGGGGTTTTATCCGCCCCTGTGTGGAGTACAACTCTCATGTGTGGGGAGGCTCCCCACATACAGCTCCTCTCAATAGCATGGGGTCAAAGGCTTTTCACCTCATTAACTCTCCTCCTCTTACTGACTCCCTTCAACCTCTGTCTCTTCGTCGCACTGTTGCATCTTTATCTTTTCTATCGCTACTTCAATGGTCACTGTTCCTCTGAACTGTCTGCATGCATCCCTCCACCTTTACGACGGGCGTGTAGCACCCGGCTAGCAGCAAATTCTCACCCCTTTTCTGTCCAGCTCTCTAATGCAAGAATTAACCGTTACTCTCAGTCCTTCATTTATGCGACAGGTCAACTCTGGAACTGTCTCCCTCTGTCTGTATTTCCTGCTTCCTATGATCTCCAGCCTTTCAAACGCAGTGTGTCCAGGCATCTCGAAATGAATGGATCTTGAATTTGGCTCTCTCTTGTATTTTGTTTTTCTCTTGGAAGGAACAGTTTTGCGGACTCGTTGCCTTTGGTTCCTTCTTCGTCACATTAAAGAAAAAAAAAAAACACCACCACCACCCAGACAACACCACCACCACCACCACCCAGACAACACCACCACCACCCCCTGACACCATCACCACTGAGACACCACCACCACTCAGACACCATCACGACCCAGACACCACCGTCACCACCACCCAGACACCACCACTAACCAAAGGTTGTCGACAGAGTCTGGTATAAATCTTTTTTAACTTCCAAACTGCTCTCTCACGGTTCCTATACATCTATCTGCCTTTATCTCCAGCTTCCTTTCTGGTCGTTGTTTAGCTGTTGTTGTAGACGGCCTAGAGCTATCAGTCGTGGCGTTCCTTAGGAGTCTGTCCTGTCACCAACTCTCTTCCTTCTATTCATTAATGACCTTCTAAGCTGTACATCTAACCCAGTCCACTCATATGCTAATAGCTCCATCTTTCACTTTTCCATTCGCTTTGCACAGCGTCCATCTCAGTAGTTACTTTAACAAGTGAAAGAAAAGCAATCAGAAGCCGAATGCTAAATACCCACCATAATATGCCGTTGGCCAAGTCCAAGATTTAGGCAGCATCTTGCTACCCTGAAGGTTTCATGCAGATATGCCAAGCCGTTCATGAGATATAATGGTGCTAAAGGTAGACGATAAAAACTAGTTGACATTTGGCAGCCATTTTAGTGACCTTGACCTTGACCCCGAGTGCCCATTTTCGAACTCGACCAAGATTTTGGCCATATCTTGATACCTTGAAGGTTTCATGTTGAAAGTTCAAGCTGCTGTTCATGAGATATAATGGGAACACACACACACATACACACACACACACACACACACACACACACACACACACACACACACACACACACAGAGGTAGGCAAAAACATTATCACTCCGCCTTCTAAAGGCGGGCAATAACTAAATTAGGGCTACCCTATTCATGACATGGGTTGAAGTACTGGAGTGGGTTGTTTTAACGGTATGCTTGTGGGGGTATGGAGTTTTAAGGAATTGTGGTGATGAATTTTAGGACGAATCAGGAAAATAATTCATCTAATTGTTTCTTGCCAGCAGCCAAGACTGACACGAGACTTATGTTAGGTTCATTCACATAGCCCATTTTATAACCCAACAGGCGTCAGAGTCTGGCTGAAGATCATTGTTCTAGAGGGTCAAGAATCCAACACCAGAAACTAAGTTCAGCAATATCGTCTGTGTTATCTTTAGTTAATGAACTTTGAGTGATGGTTCCCAAAACAGTTTATAACTCGACGATAAGAAAAAATAATAATTAAAAACAAAAGGCAAACGACTATAACAACTATACACTACAAATACTGGACTAAAGAGACACTTTTATAAGTAGTGCTACTGCTCGTTTGAGGAAAAAGATAATAGATGTGAGATAAAACCAGAGACCATGTTGACTGTGAGTGAACAGAAAGTGAATACGAATACATCGTGAATGAAAGAAAAGCATTCGGGTGCCGAATGCTCATCACCTGCCAGAATATGTTGTTGGCCAAGTCCTAGATTTTGGTCATATCTTTATACCCTAAAGGTTTCATGTTGATAGCTCAAGCCGTTCATGAGATATAATCGTGTTAAAGGCGGGCGATAAAAACTAGTTGACCTTTGACAGCCATTTTGGCCACTTTAACGTTGACCCCGAGTCCCCATTTTCGAAATCGGCGAAGATTATGGCCATATATCGATACCCCGAGGTTTCATGTTGATACCTCAAGCCGTTCATGAGATACAGTGGTGCTAAAGGCAGATGATAAAAACTAGTTGACCTTTGGTAGCCATTATGGTGACTTTGACCTTGACCCCGAGTGCCCATTTTCTAACTCGGCCAAGATTTCGGCCATATCTTGAAGCCCTGAAGGTTTCATGTTGATTGGTCAAGTCGTTCATGAGATATAATACTTACACACACACACACACACACACACACACACACACACACACACACACACACACACACACAGAGGCAGGCAAAAACATTATCGCTCCGCCTACTAAAGGCGGGCAATAACAAGAGATGAAGCTATGGCTCACTTAAAGTCTGACTTGGCTCATATCCCTGACTGGGGTGAAAGTAATCTTGTTTTAATGCATCAAAAACTTATTCTTACGTCTTTCACCCTGTCAGTTTTTTTGTTTTTTTTTCCGTATGAGTATCCTTTAATTATCAGCAATATCCAACTCAATCCTGCATCATCTCTGAACATTCTTGGGGTTTCATTCTCTCGGGATTTATATCGAAATAATCATTGACGCTTTTGTAAAATCGTTTCCTAGAGACTGGGTGTGCTAAGCCGACTCAGTGCCATTACCCTCGCACTGTTGTTGATTTTATTCGTCCCTGTGTTGAGTACAGCTCGCTTATATGGGGAGGCTCCCCACAAACAGCTCTTCTTAACAAGGTGGAGGAAAGACTTCTCGTCTCACTAACTCTCCTCTTCCTGACTCACTTCAACCTCTGCCTCTTTGTCTCATTGTTGCAATTTTATTTC
The DNA here is from genome assembly GCF_032717465.1 of Coenobita brevimanus. Lineage (NCBI taxonomy): Eukaryota > Metazoa > Arthropoda > Malacostraca > Decapoda > Coenobitidae > Coenobita > Coenobita brevimanus. The sequence goes on from NC_137046.1 coordinate 22,601,552, forward strand.
TTTTCCCTCGCTACTTCAATGGTCACTGCTCCTCTCTTCTTACATCCCTCCGCCACTACGGCAGGCGGTAGCACTCGTTTGTAGCAAATTTTAATCCCTTTTTCTGTTCAGTTCTCTAATGCACGAGATAACCATTACTCCTAATCCTTCATGTATGCAACACGTCATCTCTGGAACTGTATTCCCCTGTCTGTATTTCCTACTGCCTATGACCTTCAGCCTTTTAAACCCAATGTGTCCAGGCTTCTCAAAACTTACGGATCCTGAATTTGGCTCTCTGTTACTTTTTTTTTTTTATTGAACAATCTTGCGGGCTTCTAGTGTTTGTTTCTTTTTTTCGTGCGGGCTTCTAGTGTTTATTTCCTTCTTTCTCGAAAAAAAAAAAAAAAAAGACCACCTCCACCACCACCCAGACACCACCTACTACCACACCCAGACACCACCACTACCACCACCCTGGCACCACCACCACCACCAACTAGACACCACCAGTACCACCACCACCACATCCAGATGCCACTATTACCACCACAACCACTGCCATGACCATCACCACCACCCAGTCATCACCACCAACAACACTACCCTAACGACCACCACCACACAAACATCATCCCCAACATCACCATAACACCGCCCTGACACCACTACCACTACCCAGACACCACCATCACCACCACCACCATTACCCAGACACCACCACCACCCTAACACCACCACGTCCACCCAATCACCACCACAAACACTCTTGGAAATCTCCTGTCTCTATACGTACTGTTCGTAACTTCAGGCAGAACAATTTCTTGCATATGGACAGTGTGTTAATCTTTTCAACGTTGTTAAACTACGGTGAGGTTGTAAAGATACGCACCTGTAAAGTGACAGGAATATGATAAAATCTGCAGAGAAGTTAAGGTTCAGTTACTTACTTTGACAGGTGGTTGTTGATCTCCTGAGGTGGGAAGTATAGCGCTATGCCGCTATCAAGCTATTGTTACAGCAAAAATAAGGAATTGGTTGTTTGGGTTTTATTGAACTGTATTGTGGATGAACTGAAATTAATGAAAAGACATTCCGGTGACTATTTCAGTTCAGAGAATATTTACGTTAATAGTTAATAGATGTTTCGCATTTTACGTATATGCTGCTGCAAATTTGGGTGTAAGGTTATCCATATAACAGCATTTTAAAAATCTGAAAATGCTGAAAGGGTTTTGGATCTGCCCCCGATCATGGTTATTGCCGTGGCTAGTAATATGGAGGAAAATTATCTAAGAAGCCATGCAACTCACTATCCCTCCCTCGCCCAGACCACAACCATAACGATCTACCGCTTTTTTTTTCTTTTTTTTTTAATCATGGGTTTAGTAGGAAGTACAACAAGAGGTTGTGCAGCAAGGATGGACTACAGCCTGTTCGGTCTCATCTGAGAAGAGAATAGCCATAAGCTTTTGGAAGCTGGCAGTTGATTGGTTGTCCAGATGCATTGTTCTATCTATATACATAGGCTGCTTCCCCCCCAAAAGAGGGGGTACCCGAGACAGAGCGACATGCTTCCAATATACTCATCCACATACACACATTTACTTGTATCTTAGTCCCAAGGGGAGAAGGGAGAAGGGACAGATCCTCACCACACCACACTGCACGAGGGTTAAGTGCACAAAGAAATCAATGACATCCATGTAAGGGCCCAATAGCAAAGCTGGTTTAACCCTGCCACATCATAATGGATCCGTCCTCTCACCCACACCTGACCTGATTAGCTGATCAGACCAAATGCAGGAGAATATCCCCTCAGGGCCGCATCACCATTTATTAATTCGCAATTTCTCCCCAGTCATCCCTAGCACGTGCAGCCACTCTTCCTTTCTCTACAGACATCCCCAACGCATCTAACTTTTGCTTCATACTGTCCACCCATGCTATTCGTGGTCTTCCTCTCAGCCTTACACCTCTCACATCCGATCCAGTTATCTTTTTCACCAATTGCTCTTCATCCATTCTCTCCATATGCCCAAACCATCGCAACACTCTCTGCTCAGCTCGATCAGCCATCTCCCGCATAACTCCAGTTCTCCTTCACACTTCATCATTTCTCATATGATCCATACGTGTCACTCCACACATACTCCTCAAACACCTCATCTCCATTACATTCAATCTCTTCCTCTCTGCTACTCCCGCATTCCTTGTTTCAGTTCCATATAATGGAGTCAGTACCACTACTCCCTCATACAGCCTTCTCTTAACATCCATTATATGCAAACAACATCTAAACACTTCTTTCATTCCTCCCAGCACCTTTCCTACTTCATTCATTTTAAACTTCATGTCTACCTCTATTCTTCCATCCACAGCAACATGTGACCCTAAATATTTAAAACACTCTACCTTCTTATGCAACTCACAATTCAAAACTATAGTCATCCTCCTACCATCTACGAACCTCGTACACTTCATCACTTTACTCTTATTCTCATTTACTCTCAATTTCCTCCTTTCACACATCCTTCAAATCTTCTCTACCAACTGTCTCAATCTCTCCTCCTAATTAGCCACCAGTGCAGTATCATCAGCAAACAGCAGCTGATTCAGATCCCACTCTCTACCATCAGCATTCACCAGACTCAAACCTCCACATAACACTCTCGCATTCACCTCCCTTACAATACCATCCAAATAAATATTAAACAACCAAGGCGACATCACACATCCCTGTCGCAGCCCCACTCTCACGGGAAACCTATCACTCAACAGTATTTCCCACTCTTACACACGCTATTCTATCTACATAAAAGCTTTTCATTCCTTTTAACAATCTACCACCTAGTCCATACAGTCCCCAAATAGTCCACAAAGCCTCCCTATCAGTTTTATCATACGCTTTCTCCAAATCCATGAATGCCCAAAACACATCCTTACCTTTCGTCAATTTTTTTTTTTCACACACCTGTCTCACAGCAAACAGAAGATCCACGCATCCCCTCCCTCTCCTAAAATCACACTGCTCATTACCAGTCACTCCCTTTGTAGGCTACCCTCTCTAACTCTCTTAATCAACACTCTACCATACACCTTACCTACAACACTCAGTAGACTTATACCCCTAAAACTAGTACATTCATACTTATCACCCTTACCTTTATACAACGATTAGCAGCAATGTATTTTCAGTAATTTTTCATATAAGGGCTACAATAACCGTTTGACGATAAGACTGCTCAAATAAAATAATTATTTTAAAATGAGCCCTTACAAAGTATATCCGATGGCCTAGTTCAGTGTGAAATTTTCAGTTTTGCCAAATCGATACTTTCAAAGTTTTACGTGTTCAAGGATTTATTCCCCCATGATTAGGCAAGTTAAATTATAAATCATTACAGTGACATTATGTAAAATCTAACTTAGTAAAACATAGGAATCCCAGTGAAATATGACATATTCCCTGAATCTGATGTATGACTGGTAGACACGAGTGAAGACAAGGCTCACACCAGTTACTTATAAATATCCCGCAGTCCATATCTTATCACAGCTATTGTAACTATAGATATTAGAAACTATGAAGACAGAAAGCTTACCGATGATGCGAAGGTAGAAAGCATAATTAAAGTAATCGTAAAATAGAAAGTATCATGTAAACTGATGCAACAGCTAAACGCTATTAGGTAAATTCGAAAATTCGTCTGTTTGGTCAAGTGCGACATCCCAGTTCCCACTCCTCTTGACTGACTGCCATTCCCAAGGCGCGATTCCACCGGGGCAACACAGGCAAGATGTAGAATGCGACTTGCCTGGCTTTCAACATGTATGTTGAATGTGGCATTCAGCCATGAGACATGGTGACTGTGACAACTCGGCATTATTGTCTCATGTAGCATGCTACTGTACAGACGTCAGAATAAGTTCGTTTCCTTTTCCGTGGACTAAGGTGTCCTCTCCTCCTCCCTTCCTTATAGTCCCACACTCCCACCCAACCCCCCCACTTTTCTCTCCGACCCCATAGCCCCACCCGGTACCCTCCATACTTTCGCTCACAGCCAGCTAGGGGTTTCTGTACTTCAAGCACCTCTCTGATTACGTGTAGTCCGAACAACTAATAAAGGAATAGTACAGTATATATCACAAACCAAGTCAGGAAAAGGTTTACTACACTGAGAGAGAGAGAGAGAGAGAGAGAGAGAGAGAGAGAGAATAAATCTGCTGTGATTAAATGTTGCGGTAGTAGACACCTCTTTCACACACACACACACACACACACACACACACACACACACACACACACACACACACACACACACACACACACACAGAAATAATTAAATCAATCAATAAATAAATCTTCTGTGATTAAATGTTGCGGTAGTAGACACCTCTTTTACACACACACACACACACACACACACACACACACACACACACACACACACACACACACACACACACACACACACACACACACAGTGTGAGAGAGAAGTTACAAGGAAAAGTTAGGATCTTAATGACTATGCAGCCCATACCGTGGAGATACTTCTTGTTTGCCTAGGAATGCATATCCAATTCACATTTATTCTAGTGTAAGATCCTCCCGATGAATCCTTTAACTTCTCTACTGTATTGTTAACAACGTCCATGTTGAGTCAGTTCCACGTGTGGAGCAGATCTTGCACGTGAAAAAGTTCTCATGTAATTCAACTGGTAAATTTTCTCATTTACAGCTTCCAGCCATGGTTGTGTACCGAGTCCATGTTAAGAGTATGCAACTTTCTATATAATGATTGTGAAACCCATTAAGATTTTAAACACTTTAATGAGCTGACCTCGTAGTCTACGAGTTTCTACTAAAAAAGTCCCACAACCCTCAGGCGAACCTGATACTCAAGTCGAAGTATGTCTTTTTCAGGCGACGAAAATTCCACAGCAATTCAGGAAGTGGCCATATTGAGGAGATACAGACTGTGAGAACAGTCTCTTTATTTCTAGAGAGAGAGAGAGAGAGAGAGAGAGAGAGAGAGAGAGAGAGAGAGAGAGAGAGACTTGGAATGGTAAGAACAATCAGGAGAAATACTGACATAAAAAAGTGAGTGAGAGAAGAAACTGAAGCAGAGACGAAGAAAACACGCAGGTGAAAAAATGGAACAGTGTCATAGGAGTGACACAGGGACGGGAGCACACACACACACACACACACACACACACACACACACACACACACACACACACACACACACACACACACACACACACACACACACACACACACACACACACACACACACACACACACACACACACACACACACACACACACACACACACACACACACACACACACACAAACTTTCTGAATATTTGTCGACCTATCTGTCTGTGCCTATGTACTCCCCCCCCCTTCTCTCTTTCTCTGGATCCTTTGTCTCATCCCCAGTTTCCTTTTCCCTCCGTTCCCTTTCTTTATAGCTATCTGCTCAGTCCCTACCTTCCTCCCTCTCTCTTTACTTTCCTTCGTCTCTCTTCCCCTCTGTCGCTCCCTCCTTACCTCACTCGTCTTTTCTTTCTCCCTCCCTGTTTCACAACTTTTACTTTTTTTCATCTATCACGTCTTACCTTTTTTTCTCCATTACTCTCTCCGTATTTCTTGTACTAAATCCATTTCCTTCACTGCTTTCTTCCCTCAGCAATAACTGCATGCTCTTTTTCTCTCTCTTCTCTCCGCCTCTCTCTGTCACCCGAAATCTCTTCTTTCATTCCGCTCTTCCCACTGTCTTTCCCTTCCTCCCTCCCTCTCCCTCCCCTTGTCGTCCCTACTTAACATCCTCCTAATCTCTCTTGCCCCCCAAATTAACCTATTTTCTTCCCATCCTTATTCTCTACTTTCTCTCTGCAAATTTCTTTAATTACTCTGTTTCTCTCCATCCCTTTTTACTTGAATGTTACATTCTTTCTACTCAGCCTCAATGCTTTCGTCTTATCCTGCTTAGTTCTTTCCCTGCGTCATTGCCAGAATAACACATTTTCTTCCTCCTCCCTGTTACCTTGCCTCCTTTTCTAATTTTTCTCATTACCTTTCTCAGTATTCCGTTCCGTAGCTCTCTTTCTCACTTTCTCCTTTTGTTATCCCTATTTCTATGTTTGCTCCATTCCCATTTTCTCTCAGCTGTCTCCCCTTTTTCTCTACTTCCCTGTCTCCCGGCCTTTCTATTCACATCTTCCTTTTCTCTTTCCCTTTCACACTGCTTGTATCTCATTTCACCTCTCAGTGTCTCTTCCTCTCACTTTCTGTCTCTTTTCTTAGCTCTCGTTGTCCTCTCCTTGCCTCTCCCCTTCTTATTATCTCCGTAACTGTCCTCTCATTTCTCATTTTTCCACTCGCTCTCCCTCTCCGCCTGTCGCTCCTTGTCTTTTAACTCTGTCTCTCTGTCTCTCTGTCTCTGTCTCTCTCTGTCTGTCTCTCTCTCTCTCTCTCTCTCTCTCTCTCTCTCTCTCTCTCTCTCTCTCTCTCTCTCTCTCACACACACACACACACACACACACACATACACACACAGTGTAGTACACCTTTTCCTAATTTGGTTTATGATATATACTGTACTATTCCTTTATTAGTTGTTCGGACTACACGTAATTAGACAGGTGCTTGAAGTACTGAAACCCCTAGCTGGCTGTGAGCGAAAGTATGGGTCGGAGAGACAAGTGGGGGGGTTGGGTGGGAGTGTGGGACTATGAGGAAGGGAGTAGGAGGGGATATCTCTCCATCGAGCAGTGTTACAAACGCCATAGTCCACGGAAAAGGAAACGAACTTATTCTGACGTCTGTACATGCCAGTGTTTATGCTGAATGCCACAAAACCATTTCCACCGATTCAGCAAAAACTGAGCCAGTTGTCAACACGATGTAACAGACAGACAGACAGATATGTAGATAGACAGAGCTTAACAAAAAATCATATAAGTAGATACCGTGTAAAACACACACACACACACACACACACACACACACACACACACACACACACACACACACACACACACACACACACACTGCCGAATAACTTTTAAAAGGTTTGAATGTATAAAAAGACGAGTGCTGAGTGCCCGCCGTCAAGAAGGCACGAATGCAAAAAGTTTCTGATGTACTGTACCTTAGCTTAACAAGAGACAGGATAGAGAGAATAATGAAAGATTTGCTAGTCTTGGCACAGTATTAGGACTGGCGGAGAGAGAGAGAGAGGGGGGGGGGGAGGAGGGGGAACGGAGAGAAGAGAAGTAGGGAAGAGAGAGGAGATGCGACAGGACAAAAGTCGAGAGAGAGAGAGAGAGAGCGACAGTGTGTGTGTGTGTGTGTGTGTGTTCTTGGCTAATCCCAGCAGTGCATCTAGTTTAGTCTGGTTATTCTTGTATTGTTCCAAGCGTATATCCCATAGAACAAGTTTTCTATATTCTTCTATAAATTCTACGATTTTTTCTTGAGACCAGTTCATCTTGTTGCTTTCAACATCGAATCCTTCCCGCGACTGGTGGGAAGGCCAGCAACACTAGGCAACAGGCCAAATCTTGTCGCATGCGTCACGTTCTACGGGCAACTTGTTGCCACCTGTTGCATGCCACACAGTCGCATGCTACATGTTGCCTTGTGCTGAACTGGTTGGAACACACTTGGCCTATGCGACAAGCCACATGTTGCCGAAATGTTGCCTCGGTGGAATCGCGCCTCCACGAACACCCTACCACTCCCCTCTTCCCCCGTCAAACATTCATAAAAAATCAGGGAATGTCATATTTCACTGAAATTCCACTGTATTACTAAATTAGACATTGCGCTAATTACTTAACTTGCCTGAACAAGGGAAAAAAATCAGGGACCTCGTAAAACTTTGAAAGTGTTTTTGATTTGGCAAAGCTGAAAAATTTGCACGTATCTAGGCCATTTGATATACTTTGTAAGGCCTCGTTCCTAAATTAATCTATACATATAACTATAAATTTTTCATTTGAGCAGTCTTATCGTTAAACGGTTATTGTAACGCATATCATATAATCTATTTGAATTACTAATGAATGCACCTGGACAACCAGTCAACTGCCAGCTTTCAAAAGCTTAAGGTTCTCTTCTCAGAAGAGATCAAATTGGCTATAGTGAGGTTAAATAGAAATATAGCGTTAGGGTGCAAGTGTTTAGTGCTGGTTAACAGTATTTCTTTAGGTTAGGTAATCGGCTTATCTCAATGTCACCTGCGATGAGGTGTGTGTGTGTGTGTGTGTGTGTGTGTGTGTGTGTGTGTGTGTGTGTGTGTGTGTGTGTGTGTGTGTGTGTGTGTCATTATTTGGTGTTATTTATGTTATTGGTAGTGTCACTGATGTGGTTACCCAGTGGAGTAGGAGATGGAGCGGACTGGAATTGGATGAAAGTGGAAGAAGTAAAGGAAGGAGATAAGATGAGTGGCTGAGATCACTAAATCATTTTTGGAAGCCTCTGTGTTTACCACTCGAGGCTTCCTTATCTGCCGTATGACACTCTAGTTGAAGAAATTGCGACTTCACTATTTTTCTGTTAAGCACTCAGCTGTCACAAAGGCCTTTGTCCACACAAAGAAGCAGATCAGATTACTAAATCATTCTGGATGCTTTTCTGTTCTGGGCAGAATAACATCCCACTAATTTTCCACACACTACACAGGAGCTACCTTGTGTGTTACCATGTCCTTGTGTGAGTGGGTGTGACATACCCATTTGGAGAGACTAATGAGAGCGGTCTCCAATGACTGACCAGCTGCGCCTTCATAGCAACTCTTAACTGGCTGAGAGTTAGTATGTGATAACTTGTAACTTTTTTTTTTTTTTTGATAACAGAACGGAGGAAGGAAAAACAAATGAGTAAAAAAAAAATAATCCATACACCAGATTACTGGTGTCCTCTGTTCATAAAATATCTGTAACAGTTAGACTTGAACAGCTGTGGGTTGAAATTTGGAGGAAAACAACTCTGGAGAAGCGAGTTCCAGAGAGATGCAGTTCGAGGAATGAGAGAATTCTGATAGGCAGAAGTTTTGCAATATGGTTGAGTGACATTCCAGTCATGAGCGCTACCAGATCCACGTGTAGCACGAGGGAAGGCATGGAGAGGTGGCACCATGGACGCAACTTCGTCTGAGCATTTGCCAAAAAAATATCTGTAAAATAATGCAAGGGAGGCAATATTCCTTCCTACCTGCAGGGAAGGTAGTTTATATGTAATGGCAGGGTTGTTAATGATTCTAACAGCTTTATTCTGAATTTTGTCTAGTTGTCTTAATGCAACCTCCCCACAACCATTCCACAAGGGTGAGCAATATTCAAGCTGAGAGCGCACATGACTCTTATAAATTATAGCTAACTGCTCATCAGCGAAGAAGTTACGGACTCTGTACAATAATCCAAGTTTCTTTGAGGCGGTTTTAGCAAGTGATCTGACATGAGAGGTCCAGCTGAGGGCACTGTTAAGTGAGACACCAAGAATTTTAATACTTTTGGAAATGGGAATATTAGTAGCACTGAAGGTAATGTACGAATCTGGGAATATGTGTCTATTAGTAAACTGTATATATTTAGTTTTACTAGCATTAAAAGAGACAAGGTTATTTTGTCCCCATTCACTGATTGTAGATAGATCTTGATTTATGGAGATGACTGTACTGAGTTGAGAGGTAGAGATATTAGGCTTTGTAAATGGATGTCTGAGTGTGAATGAACTATGTAGTGTTGAGTCATCTGCATATGAGTGGATTGGATTGTGGGTGACAAATAAGAGATCATTAATATGAACCAGAAATAGGGTTGGTGCCAGAACTGATCCCTGCGGCACGCCGGCGTTAATTGAGTGGAAATTGGAATATACATCATCTACTTTTACTCTTATTTTCCTGTCACTAAGATATGAAGAAATCAAAGGAACAAAAGACGTTCGTCCATAGCAAGGAAGTTTGGACAGCAGGGAACGGTGCCATACTCTGTTGAAAGCTTTAGAGATATCAAGAGCTACTGCATGAGTTTCTCCAAAAAGATCTTTTGATTGATGGATGGTATGAGTTAAGAGATTGAGTATGTCAATGGTGGATCTTTCGTGGCGAAAACCATATTGTCTATCACTAATTAAGTTGTTGGATTCAAGATGTTTAACAATGTGCTTATTAATTAAAGTTTCAAATACCTTACCAAGAGAAGATGTGACAGCTATTGGTCTGTAATTGGAGGGGTCAGACGAACTTCCTTTCTTCGGAACTGGGTGGATATTGGCTTCTTTCCATGAATTTGGGAATAAAGAAGTACGTATGCATAGTCTGAATAATTTAGCTAGGACAGAGGCAAGTTCAGGGGAACACTTTTTCAAAACAATTGGCGGAATTCCATCTGGGCCTGGAGCTTTGTTGGGAGGTAAATTGTCTAGGATGGATTTTACGTATCTTGTCTGTATTTTAAGTGGGGCAATTTCAGGAGAATCAAGTTCCAGTACTGGGACATTCTGGCTGGTATCGTCTATGGTAGAGTTTCTGCCAAAGGTACTGGCAAAGATATCTGCTTTCCCACGTGGGTCAATTGTAATGTTGCCATCTGAAGATTTTAGTGGGGGAATGGAAGATGATTTGTTAAAGTTATTATTGAAAGAATTAAGAGTTGACCAGAATATTCTATTATCATTAGGGTTGTTAAGTAATTTTGATGCTTGCTTTTGAAGAAAGTTTGATTTAGATAGATTTAATACAGCTTTTGCATGATTTCTAGCAATTTTAAATTGGGAGAAGCCTCCTTTGTGTGTATTAGGCTGTAGATTATAATTAAGACAGAACATTGGCTTGTTAAATCTAAGGAGGTAGAGTAAACTACTATGTATATAAGAGTGAGGAACTAGAGAGAGAAAGTCATTTTATCACTAGACACATGCGGGACACCTTTCCCACTAGACGCATTCAGACACGCTCTTTCACTTTACAGTGTAGAGTATACAAGTTTTCTTGTGAGTTTCATCCTATTCTTCTGATGACTGATAATAGGCTGAAAGAGTGAAGGAAGCTGACTTACCCAGCACTGCAATAAATGTTCATAACAGTAGCAAAAGAAAAACTATGTACTGTTTATTGGTCAATATTTCTGTGAGTTAGTGGGAGATCCTCCAGCGATTTTGGGCTTCAGGAAAACCAGCTGTGCTCCATGTTCGTGCTTCTATCCAGATGTTGCACGTAAGTTAAAGATTATGTGTTCATCTTGAAGTTATTTTTCCAGATCTTGCTTGCTGCTTCCGTCAAGCGGGTGCAGTTAGATTCAACTTGCAGTCTAGTGTTGCTCCGAACTGTTCTAAGTGTATGGGTATCTGATCAAAGACAAATCTCAGATCTGTGTTCTGTACTTTCTGTAGTTTCAGCATTCTCGTCCTGGATCCCACGTGTGTTGGAATGATAAGTAATATAAAATCGAAAAGATATTATTTTTAATTTGAGTTTTAATTTTTCCGGGATATGTCAGACTCTTTTGAGGGCTGTTAGGACCGTTTTTTCTCTGTGTTATTTTACTGTTTATGTGTTACACTATCATTCCAGGGGATGGTAATGGCCTACAACTTTGTCACTTCCTGGAATATTATACTGTTTCCCTTTTTCATTATGATTTCTCCCTCCTAGTGCTAAAGGTGTAAATCTATCTATATGTTTCTTATTTTCCGGGGAAGGGAAGTTCCTCTGACCCCTCTGATTGCAGATCAATAACTGTCATATCACCTCTTGGTGGAGTGTTTGGGATTGCAGCTGGTATGCACATTGTTAAACATCATGAATCTAACAACTTAATTAGTGACAGACAATGTGGTTTTCGTCATGAAAAGTCCACTGTTGATATTCTCTTGGCTGTACCATCCATCAGTCAAGTGACCAACATGGAGAACCCATGCAGTGGCCTTTGACGTTTCTTGGGCTTTTGTCAGAGTGTGGCATAGTTCCTTGATATCCAAACTCCTTTGCTGTGGCCTATCATATTTTGTTCCACTGGTTTCCTCGTGTCTTGATGACAGAGGGATGGGAGTAAGGGTAGATTATGTATATTCCAGTTGCCACTCAGTAAATGCAGGAGTGCCACAAGGGTCAGTTCTGGATACAACCCTGTTCCTAATCCATATTAATGATCTCTTGTTTGTCACCCATAATCCTACTCTCTCATATGCAGATGACTCAACACTTCACGGTTCATTCACACTTAAATACATATTCACAAAGTTTAATATAATTAACTCACAGCTCAGTACAACGGTCTCCATAGGTCGGGACTTGTCTGCAGTCACTGAATGGGGACTGAATGACGTTGTCTTGTTTAATGCTGGGAAAGCCAGATATGTACAGTTTGCTGGACAGATATTGCCTGGTTCCTATATTACCTTCAATTCTACTAGTGTCCCTGTCTCTGGAAGTGTTGAAATTCTCAGTGTTTCGTTTGGCAGTGCCCTCAGCTAGACCTCTTATGTTGGATCGCTTGCTGGGGTAGTTGTTGTGCAGAGTCCGCAGCTTCTTCGCTGGTAAGCAGTTGGCTATAGTTTGCAGGAGCCATGTGCGGTCTCTGCTGGAACGCTGCTTGCCCTTGTGATGTGGATATGGAGAAGCTGCACTAAAACAACTGGACAAAATTCAAAACAAAGCTGTTATAATTATTAATAACCCTGCTATTACAAGTGGACTTACTCCCCTATAAATAAGAAGGAATGTTGCCTCCCTTGCAATATTTTACAGATACTTTTAAATGCTTCAGACGGAGTTGCATCCATTGTGCCACCTCTCTGCGCCTTCCCTGCGCTACACGGGCATCTGGTAGCAAGCATGGCTGGACTGTCACACTGCCTTGTTGCAGAACTTCTGCCTGTCAGAATTCTATTGTTCCCCGAACTTCGTCTCTTTGAAGCTTACTTCCCCCGAGTGGTTTCCCCCAAAACTTCAGCCTACGGCTGTTAAAGTCTAACTGTTACGGATCTGTTATGAATGGAGGACTTGTGTAATCTGGCGTATGGATTTTTTTTTTCCTTCCTCTGTTCATTTTCTATTTAAAAATCCTTTTTTTATTTTAATATTTGGCCAGTCTGGTCTGAGTCCCTCCCTTTGCACTGTGAAATCGTGTTCGGGTACAGTAGGCTAAAGTTTGTTACAACGATCTAGGTGGCGTCATCGGCATAAAATTTGTCCATGGTACATGTCACTCTTTGGCTCTGGCACGTCAGCCGTGTATGTAATGAAGTGTTGGTAATAAAACACTGCCCTAGGGTACATTGCTCAACAGGGGGAAGGTTGGGGAGGTTGATTTGCAAATTATGATTGTTGCTGTACGTTGGTCTAGGAAGATGCTTAGTGGCTTTTCTGAGATATCTGGGAGGCCATGTGTAATAGATTATACCGAAACCCAATAACAGTACAGTACATCCTTTGTTCTGTGGTACTGTAATTTTTCCGCGATTATTGCGATCGCTGATGAGGTGCTTCTTCCCCTAAGAAAACCATATTGGCGAGGGTTGTACAGTATAGATTGTTGTTTTCAAGGTGTAACCTCAGTTTCGTATTTAAAATCCTCTCAAATATTTTTCCTGGGACATCCAGGGGAAAGATAGGTCAGCAATATTCTGGTTCGGTTTATGTATCATAATAATAAGCGATGCTTCTAAGAACCGTTCAGGGAAATATCAAGCGCTGAGTATAGCATTGTATACAGTGGGCAAGAAGTTATTTACTTATTTTCTGTTTATTTATTTTTGCTAATCTGTGTCTCATCTAATTTGCTTTTTCATGGCGCCTTTTTTTTCCTATTAGTTGTTAGTAAATCCATGGTTGTTATTTTCCATGACAGTGGGCTGATTTGGAATGGCCTATCAAAGTTCACAATGCGGTGAGGTGTGATTCTGTTGTTGTAAGTGGCTAACCAATCTACTACCTCCTGTTCTTTAGTTAGGTCGTATGAGTTTTCCTCGGGTGATATCCTGAATACTGACATCCAGGTCCTGTTCTACTGAATTCGCAGGCAGCCACTGTATATTCTTTGATCATCCTTCTTTAGGTACAGTACTTGATATGGTTTCGTGGTTTAACTTAAAGATGCTGTATTCCTTGCCAGAAAGCTTTAGGTTCTTTGTATTTGTTTGCCAGATTGTTTTACTGTGTTCTCCCAGAGTTTGCTCTGTTTTTTCTGCTCTTTTCCATGAGTGTCTGCCGGAGGTTCTTGCTTAAAGATAGAATGTCCAGCCGTGTCCGCGTGCATGGTCCAAATTGGTGCCGGGCACCGCTTTGCTGCTGGATACGAGAGGGAATTTGTATGTGGTTGTCGGGATTGCGAGTGTTTGTGTTTTCTTGACCGCATTGTACCAGTTATCTAGTACATTCTCCCTCCAGATCTAGGTTAGGGGAGCTCAGAGTCTGCCACACTCTTATAAATGTCTAACTTTGCTTTTTTCGTGTTGACCTGCCGGGTGAACGGGATGAGGATGACGGTGGTTGTTTAGATGAAACAATCGAAAGTTGGTCACTGCTTGCAAGCTTGCCTTGCGTTATGTAAGTGTTATGGAACGTTTTGCCGTCTGACATTATTATATCTCGGGTGGTGAGAGCTGAGTACCCATTATATGTGGGAAAATTTGGTCCCGAGTGTTGAGCTTCGTAATATTTTTTCCCAATTCACGATCTCACATTCACTCCCATCAACCTTACTCTGCTGATATGCGTTATGCATATCGCAATACATCAATGCAAAGCACCCCAGACATCGACAACTAACCAACCAAGCGGGACGAGCTGGAGCTCATGTAACGATAACACTGGTCATTATATTTATCCCAGGAAGGCCCTCTAGAATTGAAGAAAGATATATGAAATCCCGTCAGTTCAAAACGTCTCCCCAAATATTAATAAAATCGTCGAGCTATAGCCCATTTAAAGTATAATATAACCCCGAAACGAAGATGATAAAGCTACAATGAGTGCAGAGATTCTCTTGGGAGTTTATAATGTCAAAAAATTCAATGAATGATCGTAAAAGCTAATAAAATGGCAGTTTAATTTTTTAAAATTTGACCACACATGTCTATTAGTTAAACAGACGTATACGAAAGGTAAAAGGTTTATAAATGTTAATAAGAGTTTAGGCAATGAGACGTAATAATGAGAGAACATGTTGTTTTTACTGGATTGGGAGAGTTTATAGCACTTCTAAGCAATTTATTCTCCCTACGCACTTCTTTAGCATTTTTATATACAGGTATTAGAAGGATTTAAACAACATACAAAAGAGGATGTAAGGCATTAAGTGGAAAATAAATCGCTATGGAAGAGGTGCTAAGAATCCTCCTGTGGTACCTAGAATACGGTCCTACATGGTACGAGTGAAATAGGTGCACCTCCGAGAAACGTTCTGCAAGGTGAGAGGTTGAACCAAGGATGGTGTAGTAAGATGGCGCTGGCCGCATCTTGGCAAGGGTGGCAGTGGTGTTGTCAGTGATCCCGTTGAAGACTATCACACGCACCTCTGACCCCTCCACCAGGTAGTACAGCGCCTGGTCCAACTCTGCTGCCCGGGAGAGACACACAGAAATTTGCTATAGTGGCCAATAGGATGGCTGTGCAGGAGATGTATCATTCCCTTCAGGATGAGGCCTTTGTTTTATGTCTTGCTGCTACCAGTGGCAGGTGGGGACGCTCACCATCCACTAACTCGATATAGTGCCGCTCTCGGTTGCCTGCCTTTTCCTCTCTTCCTTCCTTCTTTCCATCCTTCTTCTTCTTTCTTTCCTTTGTCCTTTCCTCTTCTTTCTGTCTACGGGTGACTCTACACTGAGGGACAAGCCAAATGGTTTCCTGTACACCAGGAACCATATAACCAAATTATGGCATCTGTGGTTTAGTGGGCAATTAAGGCGCTCCAGTCGGATTAAGCTGGTGCAGGTTTATATCCAAGGGATGGTTGGGGTTTATTGCTCACGTAATGCCACCCAGGGATGAGTGAGGCTGGTCACTCATCTTAAATGTCAGGACCAACTTGCCTAGACCTGGGCTCCTACGCTTCTGGATTAGATGATGATGATGATGATGACGATTACTGTTACCAAATTCAGTTACATTCAGTGTATCCTCTTCATTAGTATGGTTGATTTTCTAAAGAAGGGACCAAGAAATACCTCTTGTACTTCAGGGGTTAAAAACAACGGTAAGTTAACTCAATCACCACCCGGGTGTGTGATGCATTATTGTTATCACCAAAGTACTGTATTTTTTTCAGAAAGACCTTCCATAATGAAAGGGTTAGTATGTTGCAAAACAAAGAAATATTCTGGATTATTTGCTAAACATACTGTAATCCCGTGCATATTAGCATTGCAAGCTAATAAAATCTTACACACCAACTCAACAGTCCTATTCAACCTCAGTGCCACTCTTATACTCAAGACTTCATTAGGCGACTTTTAATTTGTTATGTTTGTTGTTACACAGTCGCTGGCCCTCGAAATTAATCTTGTCTATAAAGGTAGTTGTGCATCTCAATGTGTGTGTGTGTGTGTGTGTGTGTGTGTGTGTGTGTGTGTAAAGTTGCAACTAATGATCGAAGCTTGGTAACCAGATGGGTAGGTTGGTTGGCGGATAGGTGATAGGTCTGTGAACAGGGGGGGGGGGATATGTTAGGTTGGCAGGAGGGGTGAGGGTGCTGGGTCGGGTAAGTAGAAAAGAGGGTGGGTGGAGTAGGTGAGGTAGGTATGTGTGTTGGGTGAAATGGCTGGGAGTAAGAAAAGTGGGTGGGGTGGACGAAGTGGGTGAGCGGACAGGGTGTGGTGCGCTGGTGGGTGGGCTTTGAGGATGGGTGAGTGGGTGGATGAGTTTATTGGGTGGGAGGGCTGGCTTTTTGGGAGGGTGGACTTAATGGGTAGTTGGATGGATGTGTGCCTTCCTAGAGAACAAACCAGGAGCCGGGTTTACTATACTGGGGAATGAATGTATGGGGTAAATAGGTCCATGGTTGGTTTAAGTTCGTGTGGGACAATGGGTCCAAGGGTGATACGCCCTGGGGGGATATAAGCCCAAGGGGAAACAGGTACAGTGGGTAAGGAAAATAAAAATCCCTGGAGGAAATATGCCTATGTAAGAAAATAGGTCCATGTGGGGACTTGGTGTGTCCCCATGGGGATAAATTATCCCATGGGGATAAATTAGGCCTCTGGTGGAAATGGGTCCATGGAGGGAAAATAAGTCAAAGGTTAAACTAGGTTCATGGGAACGTAAGTTATAGATGGAAAATGTTCATGGTGGAAAAACAGATCCATTGTAGACAATAGGTCCCAGGGGAAAATAGACCTAAAGGTATAAGTAGGTCCGGGAGGGTAATAAGGCCAAGGGAAATAGATCCATAAGGGAAAATATGCCCATGGGATAAAGTGTTCCATGGGAGAATGTGGTTTCGTGGGGGAAAATGGGTCCACGGAGGAAAATGGGTCCATGGCGTCCAAGGGGGAAATCAGTCCATTGGGAAATGAGTCCAAGGGAGAAAAAAGGTCACCGGAGGGAACTGGGTCAATAGGATGATTATTCTGTAGATCATAGGGAGAAAACGGGTGGGTGGGGAGATGACTCCTATGGGGTTTAGCCGAAGATGAGCTTGTGTGCTAGTGCTGTTTAACCCTTCGTGAGCTGAGCCTTTCTAAATTACACGGGAGGCTGATGGGGTCCCACTGGACCCCAAAATTTTTTGGTGGATTTCTCTCATATGCATAAAGCCACATCATTTAAAATTTGTGTATATGCTGCCCAGGACACGGCACTGGAGCCAGCCCACCAGCGTCCTTTTTTTTTTTTTTTTTTTTTTTAAATCAAAGAAAATTACTTTTATCGGAAATTTATTAACGTTTCAGTATGGATGCACTAAACCTGTCAGTACTCATGGGATAGGTTCTTTACATAATAACATCCTCTGGTATAAACTAAGACACATAATCATAAAGCTATCCCTATAGTGTTCAAATTAGATACAAAAAGTTTTGTTTTCACTATCACACAAATATTAAGAAAACTTACTTTTTATCATGGGAAAAGAACTAAATGATAGTACCTTTCTCACAAATACAAAGAGTAGTGACATCTTCAGTGTTAATAATGATAATACAGCAGAATGTTACTGTCAGATTGTTCAACCACTTCATATTCATCAGCGTCAGATAATTCACTGCCTGGATCAATATCTTTTTTAAAAATCGGGCTGGTCATTATCTGCCAACAAATCTCTGCCTTTGGTATTGACATTGTCTTTAGATGTCAAAAATCTAAAAAAAAAAAAAAAAAATAGTCACACGGAACGCGAGATGGGTCCCAGCAGACCCCACAAACATTTCTTACACTCTCACTTCTAAATGCTGCATGCTTTTTTCCTCAAAAATTATGTGCGTATACAATAACCATCTACAATAAAAGTCAGGGACGGGCAGACCGAAAAAGTAAACAGTGGCTGAATGGCATCATTTTAAAGACATGCTGGGGTCCACAGGGACCCCAGGCAACTCACGAAGTTTAAGAGTGTTTACTGACAGACTGTAAAATAATAGAAAAATACGAGAATAGTAACGTTGTGGGATCTCCCAACCTCTCTCTCTCTCTCTCTCTCTCTCTCTCTCTCTCTCTCTCTCTCTCTCTCTCACACACACACACACACACACACACACACACAGCTCTGATTTTAGATAATGTCTTTTGCAACTGGATGAAACAGAGGCTGCCAGTATCAAACGGATTTCCCTCCATCCCTACCTTTTGGGCTAGCATGCCATACTGCTTATTTTCAAGGTTTATTCACTGGCAGTCGGAGAAAGTATTGAAGGATACTTTACAGATCCAGAGATATATGGTAACTGAAAATGAGAAGTTCAAATACACTGGTAAAAGTGAGGATAATAGGAGAAACAAGACTTCAAAGAACTAACAAGAAGGAAAAGTGGTACAAATGGCATATTATACAATATATCATACTGGCTGAGCAAGTAAGACGACTGTATAAACTGACACTAACGGGCCTCTGAACCGAAGATGAAGGCGACGTCTGTGGCGTTGAAGCTGTGAAGAAGTTGGTCGGCTGCGGCCATCCACTGGTAGTTTGATATCTGTACCCTTACGTAGGGCACGCCGAACTGATCACTGGTGTCCCGGGCGTAGGTCCAGCCACCAGCCGTCACGTCCAGCACCACTGCAGCCCCGCCAGCCAGGTGCTGACACACTGACGGAAGGAGGGAGGAATGCCGGATATATATTTGCATACTTTATAGGTCACATGCTGATGAGTGAAGACAGCGATGAAGAAGAAATAATGATGGAGTGTACTCGTTTTATGCTACAGTAGTGCCTTCTGTTGACCCCTTGTTGCCTGTTAGTTACTGTATTAAAGAATGATTGAAACATCTATCTATCTCTTCCTGACGTCCAAATTCTGCCAAGGAGGACAATGAAAAATGATAACGTCCAGACATTTCTCTTTCTATTCAGTAACGACCTTTCCTCCCACGACACGACACTTTGTCATAAAGCCCACTCCATCTTACCCTTCCATTTTGTTCTCTGAGCACCTGTTATACTTTCATCTAGTCCCTCTCAAACGCTTTTCAGTCAAGCTCTGCCTTTTCAACTCCATATGACCACTATTACCCAAAGGAATTTTGCTTAAGTTACACCCACCACACCACATTCCTCACGAACCCATGCATTCGTCCAACTATCCCTCCAGTTTACTCCCCAGGCACTTCTAAGGTAACTTGTTTCTACTACCCTTATTCTGGACTTGTATCTCTCATCATCCATACTCGCTACTATAGGTCTCTGCTGGAAGTGATACTATCTATCTATCTATCTATATACCTAGGCTGCTTCCCCCAAGGAAAGGGAGGAAGTGATACATTATACTAATATTCAACGCCCATTTTCTTCCTCACTCACACTCCATTTTCCTGCTGCTGTACTTTGTGCCTCAGTCTCGTTTCCTCTTTGTTGTACACTGTCGACCTAGTTCATCGTTCATGCTACCAGAAATGTTTACATCGCTGAATACGCTCATATTTTCCACATTAACAACATTTAATCCCGCATCACAAATCTCATTCAGATTTTTCATTTACAATTTCTTCTCTCCTAGCAGCAACACATCATCCTCAAACAAAAGCACAAATTGTTCTCGAGCATTACTCAGTAGGCTTTACACCCCCAACGTGGCCTAATTTTGTCTTTTTCAGTATTCAGCCAGGAAAACCTCAACAAAGACGCACTGATATGTTAGTCATGTTTTAATACAGTTCAAGCACACAAGCCTGTTTCCAGTTACAGTTGCTAGGGGTCATCTCTCCACCTGCCTATTTTCCCATGTGGACCTATTTTAATCCCACTGCCTCACAAAGCCCCCATGCACCCAGTTTTCCCCATTGACCCCTTTTTTTCCCCCATGGACTCATTTCCCCCTTCCAATATACAGTACGCTCATGGACCAATTTTCCTCCATGGACCTATTTTCCCGCAGATTATTATTATTATCATTATTATTATTATTATTATTTTGAGAGTGAGAGGGCAAAAGAGTAAGTATGTATTGTTAGTTGGAAGAGATGGAAGGAGAATATAAGAGAGTATAGACCAGTTGGTTCAAGGATTGTGTGGGTGAGACTGAAATTATGAATACAAATGTGGGCAATTGTGTGTGTATGCACCAATGCAAGATTGTGCAAGCAGAGTGAAAAAAAAGAGTTCTAGGCAAAAGTGGAAGCATGCATGGAAAACTTTGGGAGAAATGGGTGTTTTTTATTGGAAATATGAATGGAGAAGTACGGAATGTGAAGGTGGATGGAGCAGATGGTGAATGGGGTGTGCCTGCAGAAGTGGATGAGAATGGTAGTGCTTTAGTGGACATTTGTGTGGGGCAGAAAATAATCCGCAGGTATACATGACGACTGATGAGAAGGGTGGGTGGTGAACTGAATGAATGGAAGGAAATGATTGATTCTTATGTGGATGAGAGAATGAGAAGGTATGTAATGGATGCAAGAGCATAAAGAGGAAGGAGAAGTGGACTTTCTGACCACCTTTTGAGTGAAAGTATAGGTACAAATGCAATGAATGGACAAAAGGAGGAAAGGACAGAAGGAGGTATTCCATACAAGGAGGGTAGAAAGGTTGCAAAAAGATGGGGAAAAGGCAGAATATATGAGAGAAGTGGAGGAGTGATTGGGTAAACATGATTTGGAGCAGATGGGGGAGGTGGAAGATGTGTTCAAGATATTCACAGACAAATTCTGTGCAGGATATGAGGTGGTGCGTAGGGTGAAGAGAAGACGAAAGGGGATGCAAGGAACAGCATGGTGGAATGAAAATGTGAGAATGGATGGGAAGCAAAGACACGGGGAAGTTAAGAGATAGAGGAGAAAGTTATAAGTAAAGTGGACGTGAGAGGTGAAGAGATTGATAGGCGAAAGTAAGAAGAGAGTAGATGAGGAATTTGGAAGGAATTTGAGTGTAAAGTGGAGGGAATGTAAGAAAATGTTGTGGAACGAGGTAAAGAGAGTTAGACATGGTGATAAAGAAGTTAGTAGGGCAGTGGAAGATAAAAATGGTGGACTGCTAGTGGACAACGAAGAAAAAGTAAGCCGACAGAGAGAACACTTTGAGGAATTTTAAGGAACTATTAAACACAGAGAATGAGAGCATATGTGGCTGGTGAATGGCTGGGAGAAAAGGGAGGTAGGAAGGGAGGAAGAGATCAGTAGGTTGGAAGCAGTGGAATCAATGAAGAAAGTCAAAATGGGGAAAGCCCCTCGAATTCATGGAGTGTGTAGTGAAATAAAACATGGGGGAGAGAATGGGTATTTGGGCTGGGAGGAAGGTAGAGTCTTGGAGGACTAGAAGTCAGGGATAATTATTCCCCTGTAGATAAGAAATGGGAAAAAAAAAAAGTGTGTGGTAATCACAGGGGCATGTCTTCTTAGCGTAACGGGATAAGTATATGGTATGATACTTACTGACATAAGGGAAAAATAACAGAGAAATTAGTTGGAGAAGAACAGGGGGGTTTTAGGTAGGGAAAGGGAATAGGTTGTGTAGATCAGATATTCATCCTTAGGTCTTTAGTGGAAAATATTCTAGCGAAAGGGTAAGATGTTGTATGTGACCTTAATGTAAGGAATAAGGAAAATATTAAGAATATATGGAGTAAATGGAAAGCTGCTGAATGCCGTGAACAGTATGTATGAGGGTGCTAGGGCTACAGTGCGTGTGGATGGTGAACTGAGTGAATTTTTCTGTCTGAATATTGGACTGAAACAGGGATGTTTCATGTCTCCAGGGATGTTTCATCTGTATATGGATGGGGTTATAAGGGAGATACAGGGTGGGGCAGTGGATGTTGGTGCGGCCCAAATGAGAGAGGACAGCATTTGGAAACTTTATTGTTGTTTGCAGATGATACTGTATTATCAAGTGAAGACGAAGGGGAACTGCAAGGCTTGGTGAATGAGCTGGGAGAATGTGTAAGAAACGGAATTTAAAGGTGAATATACGGTTTTCGAGAGATAGGAAGTCACTGAATGTACAGTGAGGTTGGATGATGAGGAAATGAAAAATGTGAGTACATATAAGTACTTGGTTGGTGAGATGAGAAAGGGTGGTAGTTTGGAGGATGAAGTGCTTGAAAGGATATAACAGGGAAGAAAGGTTGCTGGTTCTTTGAAAGCTGTGTTAAGAAATAAGTATGTGAGAATGGAAGTTAAAAGGTCGCTGCGTGGTAGTATTGGGATACCAAATCTAACGTATGGAAGCAAAACTTGGATCTTGCTGTAAGAATACAAGTCAAGAGTGAGGGCAGTGGAAATGACTTATTTGAGAGGAGTTACATGGAGAGACAGACTGACAAATGGGGAAGTGAAGGAGCATTATGGTGTGGATGTGGATGTGATAGAAAGCATTAGGAGAAATACGCTGAGGTGGTTTGGCCATGTGGAGAGCATGGAGAACGAGAGATTAATGAGGAGAGTGTATGTGAGTGAGGTGAAGGGGGTGGAGAGGGAGGCTGAGGCCAAGGATGAGACGGAGGGATGGAATGGAGAGGTATATGAGAATGGGGGGAGTGAGGCAGAGGAGGTGGAGAGGGAGGTTGCGGCCAAGGATGAGATGGAAGGATGGATTGGAGAGGTATAAGAGAATGGGGGGGGGGGTGAGCAGCGCGAGGGCAATGAAATGGCGGGGGACAGGGCGACATGGAGGCAATTTGTTTCTGGCCACAGGAGCAGGGCGTCTGGCAATACATAGACAAATAGATAGACCATTTTTTTCATGTATCTACTTCTCGCATGGCCCTTTTTCTTTTTTTACCCATGGACCCATTTTTTCAATGTGAACAAATATTCCCCCTTGACTTAGTATCCCACATGGACCTATTTCCCCCCTTTGGATCTATTTTTCACCATGGTTCTATTTTTCATCCACAGATATTTTCCACTGAATAACCTACGTTTCCCATGGACCTAGTGTTACCATGGATTTTCTTTTCACAGACATATTTTTCCCCAAGGACCTGTTTTCCTCATGGACCTATTATCTTCCCACAGCAATATATCAGATCCTCACATGGACCTATTTTCTCACATGGACCTATTTCCTCCATGGACTTTTTTTACCCACTGGACCATTGCTTTCACTTGGGCTCATTACCCCCAGGACGTATCCCCCATGGACCTACTCTACCACATGGAACTCTTTCAACCGTGGACCTATTTACCCCATAGACCTATTCCCCATAGGATCAGTTTTCTCTCATCTACCCAAAAAAACACCTGTATACCCACCCACTCACCCAATACAGTATGTATGTCTCCTGGTTTGTTATCCAGAATGCTACACATCCAGTCATCCAACCAAAACGCCCACCTTCCTACTAAGCCCACCCACCCACCTACCCACATCCCTAATCCACCCGACCACCACACTCTCCCCTCCCACCCACCCACAACACTTTGCCCATCCACTCACCCCCACCTACTTTGACCATTCCACTCACTTCGCAGACTCCCCTCATTTTTCCCACAACACCCACCCACCCAATCACCCACAAACCTATCCACCCAGCCACTAAGCTTGGACGACCAAAAGATGACTAGCAGGAAGAGAGAACCTGTATTTTTTTTTTTTTTTTTACACAGGAAAAATCATCAGAGAAATTACCAATATGCCGGGAATCGAACCCGGGACTCTCAGGTGAGAGCCAGGCAGCATACCACTACACCACGACCAGGTAAAAAATACAGGTTCTCCCTTCATTCTGACTTGCCGTAAGTGTTTGGGATAGATTAAAAGCATCTACTTGCCCGAGTGCCAGGGGGTTAACTCATCCTCTTCAGGCCCACAGTGGGGGGCGGAGGGACGTTGGTTACAAGATTGTAACAACGTGAGTTAACTTTTACCTGGTCGTGGTGTAGTGGTATGCTGCCTGGCTCTCACCTGAGAGTCCCGGGTTCGATTCCCGGCATATTGGTAATTTCTCTGAAGATGACTAGCAGCTTTACAGACACACACACACACACACAGGTGTTGCAGTATGTTTTGAGTTGCATGTGTGTGTGTGTGTGTGTGTGTGTTTTAGCAATATGACTGATTTTTTTTCTAATTTCAACCAAACTTAGTGGAATTGTTTGGGTATGGTCCATGGGCAATAATATATTTAGAACAAGAAGTCAAATGTCAGAACCACAGGCCTTGGTCAAATGTCAGCCTAATTAGACAAATTTAGGCTGTTTTTATCCAAATGAAGCCAAACTGGGAAGAAGGCTTATGGGTAAAGTAAGCATGAAGCAACTCAGTTTTGAGAAGAATCAGTCAAAGGTCAAGGTTGCGGGACAACGTCAAAGTTTGCCCAGTGTGTGTGCGTGTGTGTGTGTGTGGTTGTTGATAAAGTAATTTAAACAATTTTGATCCGATATTTACATAATGGTGTAATACCTGAGGATGTGCCAAAGAGCAAACCTTTTGTATTTCAGAGTCAGAGGCCAAGGTTACAGGGCAAGGGCAAGGTTTTTGCCCCATTTAGGTCAAAGTTTGTGGAAGAGTTTAGGATAAGCTAAGAATAAAAGTATTCAGTTTTGAGAATCAATTAAAGGTCAAAGTCATAGAGAAAGGTCAAAGGCCAAGATCACCGGGCAAGGTCAACTCAAACAGTTTTTATCTGATCTGAGCCAGACTTGGCGAAAGTGCTGATGCTCAGAAAAGAATAAAAGGGTTTAATTTTGAGAAAAATCAGTAAAAGATCAAGGTCACGGTAAGATTGTACTTCAACCCGTATGTCAATGTGTTAAAAAATAATAATAATAATAATAATAATAAATGATTTGGATCAAACTTGGTGGATGAACTGACGACGATCACCGAAGAAGTTAACCAATTGTTTTTAAAGAACAACAGGCCAGAGGCCAAGGTCACATGGCAAGGTCAACTTAGAGTTTGTATCCGATGTAGACTAAGCTTTGTAGAAGAATTCAGGTTAAAGAACAGATAAAAAGGCCTAAGAACAATCAGCCAAAGGTCAAGGTCACGGGGATAGGGTCAAATGCAACATTCAATGGACAAAGTTACCGCAGTCGGTTCTGATCTGGTCTGAACCAAAGCTAAGGGAGGATTAGACATGAATGTAATAATTTGATTTTGAGAGTAATCTGTCATGGCCAAGGTCACAGGACAGTCAAATATTCAATCCTGAGACAACTAGGTGAGTGCAGATGGACTCTAGGGCTGTTCCGTCTTGTTCGGTTATATTTTTTACTCAACACACAAATGATTCACAGATACTTTTACTCACTCATATGAGGTAATCATGGATTGCTTTTCCTTTCTTCCTTTCACACACCACACTCTTATTACCTTACACAGTGCCTAGCTATCTGCTGCTTTGCATGACTTCACCTGATACATAAACGCTAAAAACAAACTATTCACGGTCAAAAACGTTTCATAAAGCAAAATCTCTTCGGCTCTTACATTCTGTTCTGTCACACCCTCCCGTATACAGGGGTGCTATCATACATTCCTTTCAGACCCCAAGCACTGATAGAAAAGGGGTGAGACTGTGTACCTACACTACTTATGCATTTAGATTGACGAGTTCAGAGCCCAGAGTAGCAGCAATAGAATAGAAGAGAAGAGAGAGAGAGAGAGAGAGAGAGAGAGAGAGAGAGAGAGAGAGAGAGAGAGAGAGACAGACAGACAGACAGACAGACAGACAGACAGAGAAGCACACACACACACACACACACACACACACACACACATACATAGACAGAGAGGGAGAGAGAGAGAGAGCAAACACACACACACACACACACACACACACACACACACACACACACAGCAACACTATGGCAAAGGGAAAGAGCCTGAAGAAAGTAAGAGAAGGAGGGTTGATGAGACGAAAACCCTTAGACTTCATACTATTTAGAAATGCTCTATTTGGTGAGCTCTCCACAAGTAAGATGTGTATTCCACACATGGGCGAAGAAAATTCCTTTACAGTATCAGCATTGCAGTTGGCTTAAAGAATGCCCAGAGTTGGTTTAGCACGTCATGCCTCTGTGATGCTGAATTTTCAAGGTGTATTGTGACCACAGCCGTGATTGCGACCTTTCCAAAACAGGTTACGAGAAGACACGACAACAAGGATATTCAGAGATGATGAAGGACTATGTTGTATGTTATTGAATGTAAGGTTATAGATGTGTGGAAGATCGTGACGAGTAGTGGAAGATGGACGGACTGAGCTTATAATGCACCAAAAATAACACGGTTTCTTTTGCTTAAGACAAACAAGAGGAAAATCAAAATTCAGGTGGGCCAAAACCTAATTTCATGTATCATTTTGATACGATATTCATGTATTTACCCCTCCGTGGCCGCCGTCGTCGAATGATGTTTAGCCGATAAATGACCGCAGGCATCATTTGAGCGCGGCTTATAAAAGACGGTGAAAATTTTGGGGAAGTGAACGAACGTTCTGAACATCTTCAGACTGACCTACACTACACTCCCATACACCCCATTAAGCAGTTCAGAGCCTGCTACTGTGGTGAGTGGATTTTCAATTTTTTCACTCGTGGCCATGCCTAAACAAGCACAACTACACCCACTATCTCGACCCAGAGAGAAAGTATCATCTTTGTCCTCCCTTGCAAAACACACACAACCACCCTGTTTGCGATTATGAATAAATGCAGGAATACACAAACAAGACATGATAGTAGGAGAAAAATACATTTTTTTGTTAATATCTTTACCTATTTGCTCAGGTTTGTGTACTGGTTTGGATCATTCAGTGCAGTGTGCCTTGTAGAAAACTGTGAAAACTTTCAGGGAGTGAACGAACATCTGGGACGTGAGACTGACCTTCACTTCACACTCTCACACCCTATTTGTCAGTTCACCACATGCTGTCGTGACGAGTGGATGTACGATTTTCTAGCTCGTGGCCATGCCTAAACACATATAGTTATATCTATTATCTCAACCCAAACAGAAAATATCATCTTTCTCCTCCCTTGCGAAACACACACAACCACCTTGTTTACGATTATAAGTAAACAGAGGCATAAACAAAAAAGACATGAAACTAAATGAAAAATTAATTTTTGTTTGATATCTTTACCTATTTGCTCTGGTTTGTTGTACTGTTTGGAATCATTTTAGATATTCTTCGCCTTTTACAAGCATTACAGGAAAGTTTTCCGTGTTCACATGATGCGTTCGTGGGTGGGAAGGCCTCTCTTCCCTTCCTGCTAATCAGCACGTGTGAGGTGCGAATGGCAGGTCGTTTTGCATTTCCACCCTCACTGTCCAGCCTGTACACTCAAGGGATGACGCATATCTCATTTAGGTCTGAAAACAGAAACTCTTGCCTCCCATTTCCAACAAACTCCACCACCCAGACTACAAAAATAAGTCGATACTACCATGAACACAATAAACACCGAAAACTCCAAAATAAATTCATAATTAAAATGCCGGCTGTTGCAGCGCAGGCCGCCACCACACCCCAAGGAGGAGGGCACGGAGGGCTAGACGGAGCACGGAACGCGCCCAGGCAATATGGTCATAAGTTCACCCGGGCACCGCGCCCGTATTCCCCGAACTTGCCCGCCGCCACAACCTTAGTCAAAGTACTCTACCTTCTGGGCAAGCTGACCACCGACAGGATCGAGGTGGAACTGGCCTAACAGTTCTGAGCAGCACCCCAGCCACGGCCTGTAGCCGGGCACCTGAGTCAGCCTGTAGTCGCTCAGTGTACAAAGAGATGACCTGTAGCCGCTCACAAAAAGCAAGGGCCATGGCCTGTAGCTGGGCACCAGAGACAGCCTGTAGCCACTCACCACAAAGGGCCACGGCCTGTAGCCGGGCACCAGAGATGGCCTGTAGCCACTCACAGAAAAGGTCATGGCCTGTAGCCAGACCGCTAATTAGGAGGCGACTGTAGCCGCTCTGCCCAGTGCTGCTCACACCCCATACAGAAACCAGCGACGGCCTGTAGCCACGCTGGGGAGAGACCGGTACGTCCCCTCTCCTTCTGTAGTTGCCTTGGAGGGCATGACACTGGCGATGGCCTGTAGCCATGCCCGTAGGGAGAAGATGGCCTGTAGCCGCACCTCTCCTGCATGTTGCCCTCCTTGCGGGACCTCAGTGACGGCCGGTAGCTGCACCAGCAGGCAGGTGAAGGCCAATAGCCACACCTCGCCTGAATTCCCATTAGGGAGTCAGGCCCCAGCAATGGCCTGTAGCCGCCCTCCGTCTGTTGCCCAACGGAATCCAGCAATGGCCTGTAGCCGTGCCGGAGAGAATTGCCAAAGTCTCTCTCCCCCTGTGACTCTGCAACGAGATGGTGAGTTGTGCTCAGTCCTGCCCTCTGGCAGGAGCACAGATTACCCTCCTGTCCAACCAGACTGAGGCAACCTCCAGGAGGACGACCACTGCTCAAAGGATTGGTGGAGCGGTCCCGTACTGTCCCCGGGGCTGTTCTCCCTCCGTCTAGAGGAAGAGGATGCCTACTGTACCTGACAGACTCCAGCAGAGAACGATGCTGCAGCCCATCCCTGACGGTGGCAACCCCAGCAGCAGACCGCAGTCGGAGCCCCTCCGAGGACATCCCCCGGACCCCCAGGTGGGCCCACTCCCCACCCCAACAAAGGCAACACCCATACACCACCAGGCACTTGAGTGAGTGCCTCCAACTCCACCTATCACCGACTCTGTCCTATCACCGACTCTCTTCCTTTTATTCATCAATGACCTTCTGAGCTGTACATCTAATCCTATCCACTTGTACTCCGATGATTCCACCCTTCACCTTTCTATTCGGTTCCCGCAACGTCCACCTCAGCAGTTACTTCAACAAACAAGGGATGAGGCTATGGCAAACCTAATGTCTGACATGGCTCTTATCTCTGACTGGAGTAAAAATAATCTTGTTCTTAATGCATCAAAATCTCAGTTTTTAAACCTATCAGCCCGACACAATCTTCCACAGGAGTACCCACTAATGTTTAATAATATCCAGCTCAGTCCTGCATCATCCTTGAACATGCTTGGGGTTTCATTCACTCGGGACTTGTCTTGGAAAGATCATATTGCATCTCTTGTAAAATCTGCATCCAAGAGATTAGGTGTGCTAAGCCGACTCTGTACCTTCTTTACCCTTGCACAGTTGTTGACTTCATACACGGGTTTTATTCGCCCCTATGTAGAGTACAACTCACATGTGTGGGGAGGCTCCCCACATACAGCTCTTCTCAATAGGGTGGAGTCAAAGGCTTTTCCTTTCTTCATCTCTTCTTCTCTTACTGGCTCCCTCCAACCTTTGTCTCTTCACCGCACTGTTGCATCTTTATCCCTTTCCTATCGCTACTTCAATGGTCGCTGCTTCTCTTAACTGTCTACTTGCATCCCTTCATCTCTACGACGGGCGCGTAGCACCCATCTAGCAACAAACTCTCATCTTTTTTCTATCCAGCTGTCTAATGGAAGAGTTAAACGTTTCTCCCAGTCTTTCATTTATGCAACAGGTCAACTCTGGAACTGTCTCCCTCTGTCTGTCTTTCCTACTTTCTATGATCTCCAGTCTTTCAAACGCAGTGTGTCCAGGCATCTCGAAATGAACGGATCTTGAATTTAGCTCTCTTTTGTATTGTTTTTTGTTTTTTATCTTGGGAGGAACGATTTGCGGGCCCCTGGTCTTTGGTTCCTTCTTTCTTGCATTAAAAAAAAAAAAAAAAAGTTTATGTGCTGTTCTAGTCTAACGCTGTCACTATCGGCCGTCAAGGCAACATCGAGGGCCCATGATGGTCCGTTTATGTGCTGTTCTGGTCTAATGTTGTCACTTCGATTTTTTGCAGCTAACCAATTGATCGTGTTGTTTGCAGCTTCGGGAATGGAACCCAGGTTGTCCGAACGCAAGTCCGAAATACACACACAGACACACGACTACTGCTATAGTAATTTTAGCTCTAGCTATGGGCAAAAAATTCTACGGAAATCCTATGCCGGGCGCCTGGAACCGCGTTTTTTGGTCAAAATGTGATCGCTCATTGAATATAGTAAAAGTTTTCCAATCGTGATGGGACCAAGTTTTTTCACATCAGCGAATTTTTTGCGATTTTTATGCCAATTTTGGTGCGATTTGAATGAATAGTTTCGGCTGCCCAAATTACACACACACACACACACACACACACACACACACACACGGCTAGTGCTACAGTATATTAGATGAAACAGAGTAGTGTTAGTCTGGAATGAGCCGCTGGGCGAGTAACGTTGTCACTAAAACAATAGCCACTATCATCAAAGAATCATTAATAATAACGCTATGAATGTAGCTCCAAGTAGGAGATGTATATTACTGATGTAGTAATGACATGTCTGCTTACACTGATTCTCGCTGTCCTTTTCTTCCTCGAGCGAAGTCTTGATCACCCTCAGGTTGAGGGTGAGGCTGGTCAATGTCTCAGCTTCCATCACCGCCTTCTCCAGCCAGACAGCACCTTCTCCCAGGCTCTTGTCGATGGTGCTTACTAGGAAGGGGAGAGAGAGAGAGAGAGAGAGAGAGAGAATGAAAGCAGGAAAAAAGAAAAACGTTAATTACATGCATAGGTCTGTTCTCATGGCTATATCTCTTTGTTAGTGTTAAATCTTTGTAACATCCCGGAGCGATCATGTTTACTAGGAAAATGGTATTATTAGTTAGTAAAATATGGAGCTCACGACTCACCTATAGTTACCTGTGCAGTTGTTTTGGTCAGCAGCAGCAGGTGGCAGCACAGGGACAAAACAATACGCTCTACCCCCATCCTGCTCTCACTCTCCTCTGCTGGAATAAGGTATAGTGGTGAAAGTGAGTGGTTTAGAAGGAACGGTATCACTGCTCTCTCTCTCTCTCTCTCTCTCTCTCTCTCTCTCTCTCTCTCTCTCTCTCTCTCTCACACAAACACACACACTTGAATCTCTTGCCATTCACTCTCACTTTTCGATTTCTCACACTCCCTCATCCTTCACTCCCTCACTCTTGTTTCCTCATCATTCACTCCCTCACTCTTATTTCCTCATCATTCACTCCATCACTCTTATTTCCTCATCCTTCACTCTTAGTTCCTCATCCTTCAGTCCCTCACCCTTAATTTCTTCGTCCTTCTCTCCCTCACCCTTCACTCCCTAACTCTTATTTCCTCATCCCTCACTCCCTCCCTCTTATTTCCTCACTGTTTACTCCTTCATTATTTCCTCACCCTTTACTCCCTCACTCTTATTTTCTCACTCTCTACTCCCTCACTCTTATTTCCTCATCCTGCATGCCCTTCCCCTTCCCCCCTTCACCTTTAATTTGCTCGCCATTTACCCCATTATTTTCGTGCCCTTTTCTCGCACTGTTGACTGTTTCACCTGTCTCACCCTGTCATCCCTCGCCCCTCACCACTCACTGGGACAAAAGAAGTAAAAGGGGAGGGGGAGGGGGGAAAATGGGTGAGGGATGGAGAGGAGTGAGAGAGGAGAGGAAGAAGAATGAAAAAGTGGGGAAGAGGACTGAGGGAATGGGGAATGAGAGTTAAAGGGTGGGAAAAATGAGTGAGAGGGAAGAAGAGTGAGAAAGTGGGGAAGAGGAGTGAGGGGGTGGTGAATAGGAGTAAGAGTGTAGGAAAGAAGAGTGAGATGGGCGGGGAGGGCAAGTAAGAGGGTGGGGAAGAGGAGTGAAGGGGTAAGGAAGGGGAGTGAGAGGGGTGGGAAGGTCAGTGAGAGGGAGAAAAGTAGTATCGACCCTACACCATTACCCTACATAAATTATCATTGTACATACATCGAGGCCAAACGCTGAAAGCAACTACAAATAATGCCACCTTGGACCATTTGATTTGTGCTTGTGCGGACCCATTCTTTTAGTTTTTTGTACTGAATTTTAGGTAGACAATTGTGTCGTGACATTACTATGGACATATCATGGAAACATGGCGAGGAGAAACCAGTAACAGAACTATAACCCAAAATTTTAGTCTCGAGTATAAATAGGACAAAACGTCTTTGCTATGCGATGGCGTAAGAGCAATCGATGCAGCAATAGTTGGTGGGTACAACTTGGAGGTGGAGCTGTTGTCGGCCCATGCTAACCCTTTTATCCTGAGGGTGTCTTGTTGTTGTTGTTGTTGTTGTTGTTGTTGTTGCTGCTGTAGCTAACGTAAGACTATACTGTTCAGCTTACAAAAGCTCTCTCTGTGAAGTGGTTAATGAAGGCCACATTTAACCCTTGCAGTTCGTAAAGAATCTCCAAAGCTGAATATGATCGTCTGGAGGTAGCTAGAGTATGATGAAAAAGAAAAAAAGGCGTCATCTTAGCGAAATGGTTAATATGTCATCCACAACTAACATCTTCAGAATGTAAAGAAGATAGGCTAATGTCAGAGATATTAGCCCTGAAAGTTACAACTTGAAGCAGTAGGCAGGCAACATCCTAGTTTTACAGGTGTACACACACACACACACACACACACACACACACACACACACACACACACACGATGATGCAAAAATACAAGGAGAATTACTAACACAGACTCCTGTAAAGAGCTACAAGAAGAATCAAACTTCATGAACGGAGAATTACATGGCAAATGGAATTCAATGTGGACAAGTGTCATGTAAGCAAGTTTGGTAAAAGTGCAAAAAGACCTGACTAGGATTATACGTTAGGATATAAAACCCTACACATATCAGAAAGAGAGAAGGACTAGGTATGATTATCAATAACAGACTATCTCCGGCTGACCATATCAATGAGAAGGTACAGAACATGTATTCACTGCTTGCAAATATGAGAATAGCATTCA
>NC_137046.1:22637448-22744948 GCF_032717465.1 Coenobita brevimanus
CACGAGCAAAAGACAGACAGCTAGTTGCACGACATACCGCAGAATACGAGAACTTAACTACTGAGGGGACACAAGGGAAGAATAGCTGTGGAAAGTTTAAGGACACTATAAAAACACTCTGGGTATGGTGCTACCGCATACATAGCAAAAGCCTTGGTTGCACGCAAGTTCTCGTGTTGACAGTATGCCACCAGCTTACAAAATAGCTGTGGAAAGTTTAAGGACACTATAAAAACACTCTGGGTATGGTGCTACTGTATACATAGCAAAAGCCTTGGTTGCACGCAAGTTCTCGTGTTGATAGTATGCCACCAGCTTGCAATAACACATTCTCCCTTAAGCATATCTTATAATGTATTCTACAAATTACTTACCTTGTGGAGAAAGTAGCCCATATTCTCCAAATCTGGTTGAAAATGCTGCCGTCATTTGGTTCTTAACTCTTGGTGACATTTTTTGCGCGGGTAGTTATCTACGACAAGAAGGGTAGACGTAGGGTCATTAATATAAACTACCACTCTCACGCTTGATACCACCGATTACAGCAAGACCCACGAGGTACCAGCGTCACGCAGCAAGATACTATAAGGATAACAACCAACATCACAGGTTACAACTGTAAGCTCATAATGTACAGTCGGGACCAAAAATCTCGTCGCCTTTTCTGCTTTTCTCTCCATGAACTTTGAAAATCGGTGTAGTGAACCCACAGCGACCAACACTGTGTCACAGCAGTCAACACTGAGAAGTTCATTTGGCCAGGGATCAGCGTTATCAGTGTCAGCTGCTGCGGATTCAGCACCCTGATTTTCTACGCTCGTGGAAATAACAGTAGGAGAGGCGACAGGACTTTCGATGCAGACAGTACCTCATTAACCTACCCTGAGCAGATAATCAACAGCAAATTCTCAGTGTCTGTGACAAGAGTCACAGACATTCGCAATTAACCCTTCATTTCAGAGCCCGTGGAGAACACTGGTGTGTGACCAACACGGTGCGGCCGGGGTGTGTATATAGATAGATAGATAGAGAGACAGACAGATAGATAGACAGATAGATAGATAGATAGATAGTACAGCGCTAAATGAACCGTTAGCCACTAACCAGGATATAACGATACAACTTGGTAGTAAACCGAATTTCGGTTGCTCACACGGTGAAATCAGATTTTGCCCACCTCTGAGTAGGAATCCGAGGCAAAGCTGCCTCTGATGATATCCAAGTAAAAAAAAAAAATGTCAATCGCGCTATCCGACAATGCAACGTAGAAGGACCATCCCCGTGCCTTTGAATAGGTCGAAGTTGTGCTAACAGATACCTGTAAAATTATGAATTTAGGGTGCGCATACCTGTAAAATTATGAATATAGGGTGCGCTTACTCAGTTTTGGTGACTGGCACCCACCTTACGAACGAATAATAAAACATTTGTTTAACGGTTCTCTCAATGCAATTAACGCTAGTAACCTATCGTTGATATTTTCTGAAGGCTGCAAATTTCCAGTTACTTCCTGTGTCAGTTACCAAATAATGGAAAATTTAATAGCTAAACTGAGCTCATAAGTTAGCTCTTTACTCTCTAGGGTTGACAGATTCTCATGAAAAAAAAAAAAAAAAAATCCTATGCAGACAGCCAGGAGCACTAGAAATATATTATGAATCATATAATGTACAAAACGCCCAAGTATTTACTCATATATTATATAAAATTTAACTGCAAAAGGTATCTCAACTTTACCCAAATCTTTGCCCGTCACAAAAACTCTGGTATAAATGATTTGCTTAAATCACATAACGTCCTCACACCGTTATATCTAACCAAACCATAAAGTAACCACAATCCACCCGTTACTTTAATGTTTGCCCAACCCCCCCCCCTCCAAAAAAAAAAATATATAAAAACTCATGGTTTAAATAACGTCTGCACACTTAAATCTAACCAATCCATGGTCTAACCACTATCTAACCGTTACTTAAGGGTTTGCCAAGAGTTCACAGACACTCGGATATGAACTCATTGTTTACGTAGCATCTGCACACTGTTAAACCTAACCAAACTATGGGCTAATAGCATTCAACCGTTAACCAAAGGTTTGCTGCTATGAGGGATGGCTTCCACATGCCATAATCTAAAGCTTTGTTACTTAGTCATCCAGCAATGTGAGTTTGCCTAGAATAGTGAGTACTGATTCCCATACTCATCGAGAAAAGTATTGCATTTGTGTATTATTTTCAAAGTCGTTTTGATTTGAATATGAGTAACACCCTACTCAGAAATACTGAAGTGATACAGTCACGGGGTAGTTATGTACAGTAATTGGAGACAATCTTTCAAGTGTCGTGAACAAGTGCAAAGAAAGGCGTCAGTTGTTCCAGCAGTTTTTTAAATGAAATATTTGCATTTTATAATATACAGCGGATAACAACGAGGATTATCGTACGCCTGAGGTGTCACAGAACCGAAGTGAAGAGGATACTGTAAATGATGGAAAAAAGGGACCGTAACAATAGGCCCCTACCCCTACCACGCAGTTTTTGCACATTTGTTGGACAGCGCTGCTGACCCTTACGATCTTCATAAAAACGCCATCGAATCTTTGAAAATAGGCGTAAATTATCTGCTACACAAAGTGAAAATCCAAATCATATGTAATTTCATCAAGCAATAGGAACTTCTCTCAATATAAAATAGGCAGATAAAACAACAATTGATAAAAACGAAGAGCAAACGAGTTACAAATCTAACGGTGCATTTATATGTTCTCATTTTTTTTTAAACGATTTATATATTGAGTAATTATATCTACTGACGTCGTTTTGCCAGGTGCCTTAAAGAGTACAGTGTGCTTTCAATTAACTATTCCTGCTGCGCATCACACTTTCACCACTTACTGAACGAAATTCGAGGACGGTGAAGGTGAGTAAGGTGGGGTGTACGTGGCGTGAGTGAGTGGAAGGACAGCGGTGGTGCGAAAGCCAGCTGACCGCCGCTCTCACTGCAACTTTCTATGGACACTCACTGCTTAGCCCCTGCGACCATACTCCACCACTGGCCACCGTTATATAACCGCTACCAGTACACTGTCAGTTATTTTTTCTTAACACGATTTTATTGTTTAGTTCCATGGCTGAAGCTGGAACTGTGGTGCTTTAGGGTGTATGGAATACTGATGTTGACATAATTCATTACCAATGGTACACATTTAAGCCTTCTTTCAATGCTATGGTCGCCTGTCTGTCTGGAGATGAGATGTGTGGGTGAATCCAGGAATCACAGATGACACATGGATCACACAGCTAAGCACATATAAGATGTAAATTCACATTCTTTCCCTGAATTCAGACGGTAAAAGAAACACAAACGAATTTACTTTGTAAGTATAGCACGGACTTTCTTTGCCATGCATATGAACGTTGCCAAAAAGGATCTAAGTAAACCTAGTTTCAGCTGAATGACCCTAAACTGACGTGTCTGAATATGAAAATCCTAAATGAACCTAAATGATGTGAATGGACTTAGTTGAACCTGGATTGGCTTAACTGAACCTTAATGATCCTTAACTGACAACCTGACCTTGTTGACACTAACTGACCTGACTGAATCATATTAATATATACAGTAGGTCTTGAATAGGCAACAAATGGCGCTGGTGAACCTAAAAGGCCAGAAATGACCTAACGGGCTCTTAACAGCCCTAAACAGACCTGACTTTACCTAACGACCCGAATGAATGTGTAGGGTCTGAATGCATTTAGTACGATGCAACTAGACCTGAATGGCTCTAATTTGCTGGAACTGTCTGTTATGGATCTGAATAAACCTGATTTGACATAATCTGTTCTATACGTACATTTAGGGCCAAAATTTCGCCAAATACTTCATCTATCGTACTTCTCACTTTCTTCTGCTAGGTAATATTCCTAAGATGAGCAAGGCTTTGTATGTCTCTCTGCTCATTGATGATTATCATCAGAAATGATGCGGCAAGGAGGGAAGGGACGAACATGTCCTTGGTGTGATGTAGACACAGTGGATCAGTTGGCGAACTTTTGTCACTGACTGTATCTAAACAGCCTTAAATAATCCAAAATTGAGATGGCTGGGCTGGGCTAGATAGGAAGGGCCTACTGTATATACTGTAGACCTTAAGTGGCGCAAATGGACCTGAAACGTTCTAAATGGACGTAACCTGAATTAATGTAATTGGTCCACGTGGACATAAATGGACATGAGTGACCTTGAACTGACGTGTATGGACCTATCTCAACACAGTTTCACCAACTGAAAGTGCAGTAGCATAAATGAACCTATGCTGACTGAATGGGTCTGCATCGATGCATCCTAAGTAATAGTATCTGAAATGACATACATGGACGGAAAGGCCCGAATGTATATGAATGGCGTGATTTGGCCTAAAGTGACAATTGGACCGGACAAATTTCTTACTGATATGGTCGTTCAAGAGCACTGAGCCATTTCGACTACTTTAACAGTCTTGAAAACTGATAATTATGTCAGCAAGATGCACGTACGCGGTGGACGAAAGAACATGCTTATAAAGGAAAAAAAGACCCTAAGAGAAGACCCTAAACTGGAGTGACCTGATTTCTTTGATCGATTCAAGTCAATATAGATAGTTTTAGGTAATCTATGAGCGCGTGACAAAGATCAGCCATATCAGTGCAATGGTCTCCAAGACATGAAAGTTCAGGTATTGCAGGCTCTTTAAGGTATCTTTAGTTCCATCACATCAGTTGAGATCAATATAGATCGATTCATGTATTGCTAATGAAAGGACGTGCCAACAATCAGTAGTAACCGTGCAGTGGGTTTTGAGATACAACTTTTTTTATGCAAAACAGCTGAGTCCAGTCGGGCTCCTGGTGTCATGTGCAAAATCACAGTCACTATCTGACTGGACATTCAGTTACTGAGAAACTGAATGTTCAGTCAAGAA
Source organism: Coenobita brevimanus (assembly GCF_032717465.1). NCBI lineage: Eukaryota > Metazoa > Arthropoda > Malacostraca > Decapoda > Coenobitidae > Coenobita > Coenobita brevimanus. The sequence continues at coordinate 22,642,406 of NC_137046.1, forward strand.
ACGAAAAATGAGTAGGGTGAGCGAAGAAGAGTGGGCGAGATATGGTGGGTAGTGAGGCAGGACTGGATGAATGGACGAGACAGTGGTGAGTGGTGAGGCAGGACAGCATAAGAACAGCCTGTGAAGATGGGCGTTGTATGATGCATAACGCTGGCAGTGGGAAGGTTTTTCCTAAACACTCTACATGAAAGGGAAAAAGGATTGGGTTGAACGGTGAGAAGTGAGTGCGACAGCCTGGGATGGTGGTGGATGGCAGGACAAAACGAGAGTTTTACGACCAATGAAGATGGATGTTGTTGGTAAAATGCAATTGGTTGAGTGAAGGTTGAAGATTTCCAAGTGAAACAACAACAAAACATGTGAATGAATCACTGCCATGCAATACACAGTCCCCTAAAGGATGATAACTGTAACGGATGATATGTACTGTGTATACAATGTGGATATAATAGCAATACATATATATATATAAGAACATAAGAAGAGAGGATAACTGCAGTAGGCCGGTTGGCCCATGCTAGGCAGCTCCTAGAAGAGTAACTGAACTACTAGAATGAGATAAGGATAGCAAAGAAGAAGGCTCTCCCCCGCCCTCCAAACCCTCCAGCCGAAGCCGGCAGGAAAAAGTCAGAAAGAGCACCACTCAGTATAGAAAAACTGGCGTGGACATTTTACAGGAAAATGTGAAAGGAGAATAGAGACTATCATAGTGTAACCTGAAAAGGAAAAATTATGAATTAGTATTGGTTATAAGATTTTCTTTTTTTTATATCCACCCCTTATTTGTCATATGCTTATCTAGCCTATGCTTGAAACTCTCAATGGAAGAGGCAGCAACTACACTACCAGGTAGCTTATTCCATTCGTCTACTACTCTATTACCAAACCAATATCTACCTATTTCCTTATTGAAACGGAATTTTTCTAATTTGAAACCATTATTTTTAGTTCTATCCTGTATGCTCACTTTAAGTACCTTGCTAATATCTCCCTTATTTATACCCTTCATCCACTTAAACACCTCAGTTAAGTCTCCCCTTACTCTACGCCTCTCTAGCGAATGCAGACTTAGTCTTTTCAGTCTGTCTTCATATGACAGGTTCCGGACGTCATGTATCATTTTTGTCATTCTTCTCTGTACATTTTCTAACGAATTAATATCCATTCTATAGTAAGGACACCAAAATTGTACTGCGTAGTCTAAATGTGGCCTTACTAATGCTAGATAAAGTTTCAGTATTACTTTTGATGATCTATTGCTCACGCTTCTCGAAATAAATCCTAGGACCCTATTTGCTTTATTTCTCGCATTAATACACTGTTGCCTAGGTTTGAGGTCGTTACTAACCATAACTCCTAGATCCCTCTCGCATTCCGATTTACTAATTTCTTTCTTATCTATGCTGTATTCAGTGTCTCCAATGGTCTTGCCTACGTTAAGTACTTTACATTTTTCAACGTTAAATTCCATTAGCCAAGTTTTAGACCATTTGGACAATATATCGAGGTCTTTTTTGTAAGTTATGGCAATCATCAGTCGAGTTAATGATACGCCCTATTTTTGTATCGTCGGCAAATTTGCTGATGCTACTATTGACTCCTAAGTCTAGATCATTTATATATATAATAAATAATAAGGGACCGAGTACTGAACCCTGTGGTACACCGCTAGTTACTAATCCCCAGTCCGACTTAGTTCCATTTATTAATACTCTCTGCTTTCGTCCTTTCAGCCAGGATTCTATCCATTTTAAGATATCGCCGTCTATACCGTGTGCTCGAACCTTTCTAACTAACCTTTCATGTGGGACCCTATTACAAGCTTTACAAACATCGAAAGCTTTATCGCTATCTACTGCCTCATAGACCTCCGAGTAGAATGACAACAAGTTTGTGAGGCAGGATCGTCCTTGCCTGAATCCGTGCTAAAATTAAATCTTTTTAAGTGTTCTCTAATCTTATTTGCCAAAACTGACTCTAACATTTTTCTTACTATTGACGTTAGACTTATCGGACGATAATTCAATGCAGCTGATTTATCACCCTTTTTAAAGATGGGCACTACGTTTGCGGTCTTCCACGCCTCTGGAACTTCTCCTGAACTTAAAGAGTCATTAAATAACGTTGAAAGTGGCTGACATAATTCTTCTTTGGTTTCTTTTATAATTTTTGCATATATATCGTCCGGACCTGGCGATTTTTGAGGTTTTAACTTATTAATTTCTTTCAACACGTCCTCCTTACTAAAGGTTATTTTACTAAGAATATTTTCCGTATTCTCATCGTAAATATTTGCTGCTTGAGGGACCAGATCTAGAATTTCTTTGGTGAATACTGATATGAAATAATTATTTAGGATGGAGCACATTTCTTTATCTTCACTGGTAATGTCACCTGATTCTGTTCTGAGTGGTCCTATCTTATCTTTATTTTTCGTAAGGTACATTTGATAAAAACCCTTGGGGCTTCTTTTGATTCACTTGCAACCTTAATTTCATAACTTCTCTTTGCTTTTCTTATTTCCCTCTTTACTTCTCTATTTAAAATCGTGTATCGGTTACGTAAGTGTTCCTCTCCACGTTTTATTTTTCTATATATTCCTTTCCTTTGGCCTATGAGAGATTTTATTCTGTTGGTTAACCATCTTGGTTCTGAATTATTCGTTCTAAACGGTTTTGAAGGGATATATCTATCTTGGCCTCCGTGTATTATATTTATTAACTCGTTATATTTCTCACTGGTCGAACGTCTGCTTGGTACTGGAGCTGAGTTAATTCCCGTCACCTGGACTACATTCCCATCTACCACCTCCCCCCTCACAGACACCTGACGGACATTCCCAAGTGTTTCTTGCCCCTCACCTATGACCTGGGGTTTCCCACTGACCTGGTATTCCCCTGGGAATGTAAACACCTTAACCTTGGGAGAAGATGGCTGGTTGTTGCGTGCGACACACCGACATGGGATGGGGAACAATTGTGTGAAATTATATCAAAATCTGCCCATGAATGTGGAAGTTGCAGAATGGACACGAATGTAGGTATGGCCGTCAAGTATGACAGCACCCGACCTTGCTTGGGCCCCAAGTGTGACCTTCACCTTAGCAGTAGATGGCTGGTTGTTGCGGACAACACACCATCATAGTATGGGGAACAACTGTTTGAAGTTAGATCAAAATCTGTCCATGCATGTGAAAGTTACAGGGCGGACACGAAATTGCGGACCGACTGACGGACGAACTGATGTACTGACGGAATGGCTCAAACCGACCAGTTTGACCGGTAGGGGACTAATAAACACACGCTGCTCTCTTATACCTGATGATTCACACACCAAGTAATAATAGGTTACGCTCGTGAATTCTGTGGCAAGTCATCATTTGCAGATGATGTAGCCTAGCACGCGCGCGCGCACACACACACACACACACACACACACACACACACACACACACACACACACACAACAAAGGCTTTCGATCGAGTCTGGCATAAATCTTTAATTTCCAAACTGCCCTCTTATGGTTTCTATCCTTCTATCTGTGCCTTCATCTCTAGCTTCCTTTCTGGTCGTTCTATAGCCGCTGTTGTAGACGGCCATCGTTCTTTTCCTAGATCTATTAACAGTGGTGCTCCTCAGGGCTCTGTCCTATCACCAACTCTCTTCCTTTTATTCATCAATGACCTTCTAAGCTGCACATCTAACCCTATCCACTCATATGCTGATGACTCCACCCTTCACCTTTCCATTCGATTCCCACAACGTCCATCTCAGCAGTTACTTCGACAGGCAAGGGATGAGGCTATGGCACACCTAATGTCTGACTTGGCTCGTATCTCTGACTGGGGGTAAAAATAATCTGGTTGTTTTTAATGCATCAAAGACTCAGTTTTTGCACCTATCAACCCGACAAAATCTTCCACAGGTATACCCACTTATGTTTAATAATACTCAACTTAATCCTGTATCATCGTTGAACATGCTTGGGGTTTCATTTGCTCGGGACTTGTCTTGGAAAGATCATATTACATCTCTTATAAAATCTGCTTCCAAGCGATTGGGTGTGCTAAGCCGACTCCGTTCCTTCTTTACCCCTGCACAATTGTTGACTCTATACAGGGGTTTTATCCGCCCCTGTGTGGAGTACAACTCTCATGTATGGGGAGGCTCCCCACATACAGCTCTTCTCAATAGGGTGGAGTCAAAGGCTTTTCGTCTCATTAACTCTCCCCCTCTTATTGACTCCCTTCAACCTCTGTCTCTTTGCCGCACTGTTGCATCTTTATCTCTTTTCTATCGCTACTTCAATGGTCACTGTTCCTCTGAACACTCTGCATGCATTCCTCCACTTCTACGACGGGCGCGTAGCACCCGTCTAGCAGCAAACTCTCACCCCTTTTCTGTCCAACTCTCTAATGCAAGAGTCAACCGTTACTCCCAGTCCTTCATTTATGCAACAGGTCAACTCTGGAACTGTCTCCCTCTGCCTGTATTTCCTGCTTCCTATGATCTCCAGTTTTTCAAACGCAGTGTGTCCAGGCATCTCGAAATGAATGGATCTTGAATTTGGCTCTCTCTTGTATTTGTTTTTCTCTTGGAGGGAACAGTATTGCGGGCTCATTGCCTTTGGTTCCTTCTTCCTCACATAAAAAAATAAAAATAAAAAAAAAATAAAAAGGAAATATGAAAGCCAACTTCAGAGCTAAATAGAATGGCACTCAGTAGAGCGCATACCTCCGCCAAAGCCCAACATGCTGCTGGAAAAAGACTATCCTCCTATAAAAGCATATTTAAATCCGCTACATCGGGAATTTTATACGGATCCGCGCCAAACTGTACGCACTCGTAGATACCAACATCCTAAATATGCCTGATCTTTTTTTTTTTTTCAAGATCCATGCAATATTCACTGAAAAAATTACGAAAATGTCGAAAAATGCCCTATCTCGCAATGTTAAAGTGAAAAAAAAAAAAAATCCTGGATCCGCACCTTTATCCGGATCCGCACCAAAATTTAATGGAGTCTGTTCTGGGCCAAGGCCATTCTTCTACCAAGTTTCGTGGAAAATCCGTACAGTAGTTTTTGTGTAATCTTGCTCACAGACCAACCAACCAACAAACAAACAGGCAGGGGTGAAAACATAACCTTCTTGGCGAAGGTAACTATGCTTATATTCCTTATATAGGCCTACCAATGTTTGACGTAATTCCTTTAATTGTTCAAACAGTTATTGATAAACGCCCTCAGTAAGGATACGTCCTTTATTCTTGTTTTTGCCAGGCGATTCTGCTGTGAAGACATCTGTTGCAGTTTGGGGGTTTACATACGTCAGATTAATCATAACATTGAAAAGGTAAAGAGGTCTCCTCAAAGGTGGGAAAAATAGGTTGAAAGTATATGAGATTATTATTTTCAAATATCATACTGATAGGGTAAAAGAATTTCAAGCTTCAAGTGACGACAGCCTAAAAATTTTCATCATAATGTTCTGCTTTCCTTGCAAAATGCCATCCCATATGCCTCTGGCAGTCCTATAGAGCGGTAGGAGATTCCGCTGTTACCTCCGCCAACGAAGTTGGAGGAGATTATGTATTCACCAGTGTCTGTTTGTCTGTTTGTTTGTCCGTCTGATTGTGTACAAGATATCTCAAAACGTCGTTCTCGGATTTCAATGAAGTTAGGTGGATTGGTGGGCAGCGAATTAATGGGTTCATCAAAGTTTGCGGTGGATTCGGAGCCACATACAGAAAATCATTAATCTTACTGGCACTGGTGGAGGTATGCTTCGTCTGAATTGCTGATCAGGGTACACTAAAACGATAGAATGAAGTGATTGTGTGAGACCGTAATAGAACTCATCTGGTAGAGAAAAGGAAATCATCAGGCACTGGTGGACGTATGCGCTCTCTCAGTACTTTTTAATTCTACGTGAGGTTCTAAGGGGCATGCAGTAGGTGAAAATTTCTTTAATTCTCGGGCAATTCTGATTTTTCGTTTCACTGTAACACTCTTTATATTATTTTGCATATTGATGCTTCTGGTTACTGTACTGGATAAGAAAAATGACAGAGGCGTGGTAGACGAGTGGTTTGGAATCAACCGTGTAGAGTAACAGTACACATGTGAGTTACAGAGTGCTTGTGATGGATGATCTGAATGGAAGAGCTGGCACGGGTCTACAGGTTATGTAATGGGTTGCATTGGTATGCCAAGGAAACATGTATGGTTGCACCAATTCAGACTAAGGTGTTTCTGATGAGTAGCACTATTTTCACCCCTTTTCTGTTGCCTAAGTGAAGTATGGGGCCATTACGATACTTGAAATATGGTTGATACCCTGTTATGTAGTAGTAGTAGTAGGTATCAGGATAGCCAAACACTATAAAGCTACTGATCCCGACCCTGCCGAAGCAAACACATGTGGGGCAAGAATTAATAATACAGATAAACATGAGAGGCGGTCTTCCCATTGACCCCTTAGCCTACATGACACACGCATTAATCTCGACTTAGGATCAGCTGGAGACAACAAAATGAAAAAAGGTGATAATGAAGAGAAGGAAAAAAACTGCTATACACCAAGAGTGTCACAAGTTGCTGAAAGTATAAAACTGTCAAAAGTAGGGATCATGAGGAAATTGGAACAAAAGCAGAGACAGCATGACGAACTGCCGTGAAGACTTTGAGACGATGGGAGACACGCGAAATCGAAGAAATAGGAGGAAACAAGGAGTGAAAACAGGAGATGACAGTGAAATATGCAAAGATCCTTGAGACCTTGTAACATACACCTGACTCTTATGGAGTACCAAGGATCCTTTGTGGGGCATGCAGTGAACAAGCAGGGGTTATGATACAGTGTACTGCTCATGTGAATAATTCATTTTAGTAAGAAGTCATGAGAAAGGTACCCCCAAAGTATCATTAGCTTCAATATAAGGTCACGAGAAGGTCTGGTTAGTACTTGGATGGGTGACCGCCTGGGAACACCAGATGCTGTTGGCATCCCTACGTCAAGTGGGGTTGGTGGAGGATTAGTGCCCCTCCCTGTAAAACAATTAACTCTAAGCCCTTGGCCACCCCGTTTGGGATACATGGTGTCTGGCAATGAGAAGGTACTCCTAAAAACATAATTAATTTCAATTTAAGGGATTCAGGTGTGGAGCTAGACAGTTCGAGTGAGGGGCAAGACGGTGCTCCAGGAACTAGATATAGGAAGCTGCATAATGGTACAGCAGAGTACAGATTTGGGTGGCTGGCAGACAGGGCAGATTTGGAAGTGTCTCGGGACACAACTATTCTGTTGAGGGGAGCAGACAGTCACATGACCATAGACAACTTAAGGAATCTGGTGCATAGCATTCGCTAGAGAGGCGTAGAGTAAGGGGAGACTTAATTGAGGTGTTTAAGTAGATGAAGGGTATAAGTAAGGGAGATATTAGCAAGATACTTAAAGTGAGCATACAGGATAGAACTAGAAATAATGGTTTCAAACTAGAAAAATTCCGTTTCAATAAGGAAATAGGTAGAAATTGGTTTGATAATAGAGTAGTAGACGAATGGAATAAGCTACCTAGTAAACTAGTTGCTGCCTCTTCCATTGAGAGTTTCAAGCATAGGCTAGATAAGCATAAGACAAATAAGGGGTGGATATAGAAAAAAGAAAATCTTATAAGCAATACTAATTCATAATTTTTCCTTTTCAGGTTACACTATGATAGTCTCTATTCTCCTTTCACACTTTCCTGTAAAATGTCCACGCCAGTTTTTCTATACTGAGTGGTGTTCTTTCTGACTTTTTCCTGCCGGCTTCGGCTGGAGGGTTTGGAGGGAGGGGGAGAGCCTTCTTCTTTGCTATCCTTATCTCATTCTAGTAGTTCAGTTACTCTTCTAGGAGCTGCCTAGCATGGGCCAACCGGCCTACTGCAGTTATCCTCTCTTCTTATGTTCTTATGTTCTTAAACAAGGCAAGGGAATTTCCTTTGCCTAAGCAAAAATTAAAAATGCCAATTAATTTCTGCTCGATATCCAGCAATAATTAAGGCTAGTCCCTGGTCGTGGGGATAATTATAGTTGTTATTCTGTAGTAAGAATTCAAGTAAACATACGATACTCGTAAGTGAATCATTAAGGAAGAGTAACAATGTTTGTAATTATATTTGAGTTAAATATCCATGTATTGAGTGACTTGTTTCCATTTGTGTTGCTGAAGTAATGTAACTGTACTAAGTTAGTAACAGTAAATTAGAAAACGTATCTGTGTTTTGGAACCTCAGTGTGTGGAACAGTTTTCATCGTAGTCCGGGAGGGCACTGGGACAGAGAGGGATACACAGTGTCACACTGTCCTAACTTTAATGTTGCGGATTTTTTCTGGACTTGTCTCCGCAGTCCCAACTGCTATTGTTCTCTTGCTACCTGTCTAGATAAATAGCGGTCATATATCGTGCTCATTAAAGATGAGTGTGAAACACGTAAACGATTACTGAGGGAGTGTAGGCTATGACAGCTTTTGTTAACCTAGGTTCATCTGAACACGAAGCCGGTGGATTGAAGGCTCAGACTGCCCTTCTGCAGCCCCCTATCCTCCTTTTGGGTGATAGAGGAGTTGAGAAACGTTTGCTTAACTGCACAGCAGACACTCAGCTATATCAGTGCCACCGCATGAAGGTGCTCCTCTCCAGCACCCCTTCTTATGTGAAGTACTGTTTTTACCCTTATCACCAGATTAGCTAGGACAGCCGGTTGTGGAGGCGTCTCAAGGACCTACAGCTTCCTTAGGACGTACAAGCGTCTTAGGGGCAGGTTTGCATGTAGGTGCACATATATCTGCCCCACCTGGGCGTTATAGAAGTATTTTGGCCGGTGATTAACCCAACAAACCAAACCACTGAATACATCCTTTACCAATCTGGGGGGAGGGGTTAGTTCCGGGTAACCAGAGCCCTCTCCCCCCGGGTTTACCAATGTGGAAATGCTACAGCGGCACGGTTGCTCTGTTAACTCTGCGGAAACTCCTGTCATGTTTCTGTTATCCATGTTTTACTGTTAGCATTTCTGACCAAGTGTTTCTCCTGGTCACTGGAATAGATCTGAACTGCCCTGAGACTGCAGGGCATGTATTATAGTACGGTACGGTACGGTTCGAAATTACGGTACGGTACGGTTAAATTAGGCTTGTAGGTACGGTTCGATCTTACGGTTCGATTTATTTCTTCAGGTAAGGTACGGTACGAAATTACAATATTTTTTCCGTACTTAAATCGTACCATTTCCGTACCCAGTAGAGTTCTGGCCTCATTAACACCGAGGTGTGAATTGCTTATTGGGTGAGGCTGCCAGCCCAGGTGTGAATATGGATTAGGGATTATCCTTCACTCTTCCCTCCCATTAGGGAATTACAGTCACTTGACAACCGGCCTAAAGCCTCGTGTGTGTGTGTGTGTGTGTGTGTGTGTGTGTGTGTGTGTGTGTGTGTGTGTGTTTATGCGAGGAAGAAGGAACCAAAGGCCATGAGCCCGCAGTAACAGTTTTCTCCAAGACAAAAACAAAATACAATAGAAAGCCAAATTCAAGATCCGATCATTTTGAGATGCCTGGACACACTGCGTTTGAAAGACTGGAGATCATAGGCAGCAGAAAATACAGACAGAGGGAGACAGTTCCAGAGTTGACCTGTTGCATAAATGAAATGGGAGTAACGGTTAACTCTTGGATTAGAGAGTTGGACAGAAAAGGGATGAGAGTTTGCTGCCAGACGGGTGCTACGTGCCCGTCGTAGAGGTGGAGGAATGCAAGCAGACAGTTCAGAGGAGCAGTGACCATTAAAGTAGCGATAGAAAAGAGATAAAGATGCAACAGTGCGGCGAAGAGACAGAGGTTGAAGGGAGTGAGTAAGAGGAGGAGAGTTAATGAGACAAAAAGCCTTTGACTCCACCCTATTGAGAAGAGCCGTATGTGGGGAGCCTCCATATACATGAGAGTTGTACTCCACACAGGGGCGGATAAAACCCCTGTATAGAGTCAACAATTGTGCAGGGGAAAAGAAAGAGCGGAGTCGGCTTAGCACACCCAATCTCTTGGAAGCAGATTTTATAAGAGATGTAATATGATCTATCCAAGATAACTCCCGAGCAAATGAAGCCCCAAGCATGTTCAAGGATGATGCAGGATTAAGCTGGATATTATTAAACATCAGTGGGTATACCTGTGGAAGATTTTGTCGGGTTGATAGGTGTAAGAACTGAGTCTTTGATGCATTAAAAACAACAAGATTATTTTACCCCAGTCAGAGATACAAGCCAAGTCAGACATTAGGTGTGCCATAGCCTCATCCCTTGTATGTTGAAGTAACTGTTGAGATGGGCGTTGTGGGAACCGAATGGAAAGGTGAAGGGTGGAGTCATCAGCGTATGAGTGGATAGGGTTAGATGTACAGCTTAGAAGATCATTGATGAAAAAAAGGAAGGGAGTTGGTGATAGGACAGAGCCCTGAGGAACACCACTGTTGATAGATCTAGGAGAAGAACGATGGCCGTCTACAACAGCGGCTATAGAACAACCAGAAAGGAAGCTAGTGATGAAGGCACAGATATAAGGATAGAAACCGTAGGAGGGCAGTTTGGAAATTAAAAATTTATGCCAGACTTGATCGAAAGCCTTTGAGATGTCAAGTGCAATGGCAAAGCTTTCGCCAAAGTCCCGAAAGGAGGATGACCAGGAGTCTGAAAGGTAGGTGAGAAGATCACCAGTGGAGCGTCCCTGACGGAACCCGTACTGACGATCAGAAAGAAGGTTGTGAAAGGAAAGATGCCTTAAAATTTTTCTATTGAGAATTGACTCGAAAACTTTTGAAATACAGGACATTAAAGCAAATGGACGATAGTTGGAGGGTTGGGAGTGGTCACCCTTATTTGGGACTGGCTGAATGAGAGCAAACTTCCAGCAAGAAGGAAAGGTACAAGTTGACAGACAAAGGCAAAAGAGTTTGCCTAGGCAGGGTGTAAGCACAGAAGTACAGTTCTTGAGAACAACAGGAGGGACCCCATCAGACCCATATGCCTTGTTAGTACTGAGGCCAGTGATGGCAGAAAATACATCAGCTGAAGAAATTTTAATGTCAGCCATGAGGAAGTCAGAGGGAGGAAGTGATGGAGGAACAGCACCGGAATCGTCTAAGGTGGAATTGGAGGAGAAAGTCTGTGCGAAGAGATCTGCTTTATGAGTAGAAGAAATAGCTACAGAACCATCAGAGTAGAAAAGAGAAGGGAAGGATGATGAGGTAAAGTTCTTAGAAAGATTTTTGGCAAGGTGCCAGAAGGAGCGGGAAGAATTCGAGTTGGAGAGTTGAGAGCATTTAGTATGGATGAAATTATTTTTAGTAGAGTGAAGAACAGACTTAGCACGATACCGGGCAGAAACGTAAAGATGATGTGATTCAGGGGTGGGTTGGCTCTGGTACCTTTTGTAGGCCCTCTCCTTGTTGGACAGCATTAGAACAAGCGGTGCATTAGTCAAAGGTGTGTGTGTGTGTGTGTGTGTGTGTGTGTGTGTGTGTGTGTGTGTGTGTGTGTGTGTGTGTGTGTGTCTATTCCCTCAATCCCTTAGGAACTTCACTGCCCCACAGCTTCCCCTGTTCCATCTCTAAGCCTGTGTGTGTGTGTGTGTGTGTGTGTGTGTGTGTGTGTGTGTGTGTGTGTGTGTGTGTGTGTGTGTGTGTGTGTGTGTGTGTGTGTGTGTGCGTCTATTCTCTAAATTCCCTTAGGACCTTCACTGTCCTATATTACATCGGGCAGTGAACGCCCTAAGGAAACAATCTGTACTTCGTCTGTTTCACTGTCGGCCAAGGAAGATTCCTTCACGAGTGATGGTGGAGAAACGAACACTACAGATATTGTTGAACAGCTTCTCAGTGACACTGATGCAAACAGAAAAACTGCTGTTGCAGAGAAGGGTAGTGAGGTGGCTGAAACCCTTAGAATGTTCGCCAACACCTCACGCATCAATAAATATGAAGACATCTTCCAGTGGTGGCACTATCAGCAGGAAAGTCCCATTAAGAAGCTAGCTATAGTCGTTATATTTTATAAAGGTAGTTTGGGTGGGGCAGCCTAAGACGTCACACCACTAGCTCTGTTGCCACATCGCCGCCATACACGTGTAATTACGCCTGCTCACCTCTCTCTCCCTCACTCTCCTATTTTAAGTTAGTAACTATTTATAAATGAATTTTAAATACTCTGTATAGGTGTAATTTAAAAAAAAAAAAACTATAGTATAGTACAAATCCAGTACGACTTGTCAGGGTTGCTTTTGCGACGTTGTCGAGTGGAGTGACACGGGAGATAGCCTTGTGTGTGCGGCTCATACTCGGTCAGTCTCCCGCCATGGAAGCTTGCCCATCAAAATTCAGAACAAGAGAAAAATAAAGAAAATAAAAACAGAAGTAGTTAATATAAATATAAATATAAGAGAGAGAGAGAGAGAGAGAGAGAGAGAGAGAGAGAGAGGAGGGGGGGGAGAGAAGCACGTGTGTGGCGGCGATGTGGCAACAGAGCTAGCAGTGTGAGGTCAGGAGGCTCCACCCAAGCCGCCTTCATAAAATAGAAAGCCTATAGAGTGGCAATTGCTCTACCTGTTACTCAGGCCATTGTAAAGCGTACCTTTTCTGGGTTGCGCTATATCCTGAGTGATTTGAAGTCAGGGCTAAAAGATGATATTGTTGATGCTATCATGCTACCACGGTGCAACACATGATTCATGTTACACGATAGTAGCATGCTGTTGTAATATATGGAAATAAATGGCCATTTTTTCTTAATCTCTTTTACCTTTATGATATATTTTAATTGTGATTGACTACTACTACTACTACTACTACTACTACTACTACTAATAATAATAATAATAATAATAATAATAAATTTACCTATTACTGATTGAAAATAAATCCTTATAGGCACAAAACAAGTATGGACTTACGGTACGGTAATTTATCGTACTATATAGTAAGGTACGATTTTTTTTTTTTTTGAGGTACGGTACGGAATTACGGTACGGTACTTATTTGCGGTACGAAATACGATAAATTTTACCGTACCGTACCGTACTACATGCCCTGCCTGAGAGTGATGCTGAAATGACTTAACTGTGCCTGATTTGACTAAAATTGATCTGAAGTAGCCCGAATATGCTAAACTGACCTGACTGAACTTGATTTGATGTACCTGTTCTGTCATGAATGGAACTGACTGGAACTGATCTGAATGAATAAAGCGACTGATGAGATCTGCAGTTGACTGAATGGACCTGAATTAAAAAAAAAAAAAAACATTTTGGTTAAGCATGAACTGTTTTAATCAAATCTGAGGTGGACCTGATTTGACTTAAAATAGTCTAAATTAACCTGAATAAATCTGAACTGACTAGATCCGAATGGATGTCAAAACAAATGAACTGACCTGAATGGGATAGAATTAATCTCAGAGGATCAGAATGTATATATGAAGGGCCTAAGTGAGTAGACCTGAAGTGCTCTGGAAATTCTATCTATCTATCTATCTATAGCCCGACGCCCTAATCCCGCAAAGGGTGGCCGCAGACAAAACGCCTCCAAGTCACTCTGTCACCCACCATTTGACTCCCCTCCCCCCAACTCACCCCCCCCTCCCTCATATACCTCTCAACTCCATCCCTCCACCTCATCCTCGGTCTACCCCTCCCTCTCCCTCCCTCCACCTCACCTACATACACCCTCTTAGTCAGTCTTTCATTCTCCATTCTCTCCACATGTCCAAACCACCTCAGTGTATTTCTCCTAATCTTTTCAACCACATCCACATCTACCCCACAACGTTCCTTCACTTCTTCATTCGTCAACCTGTCCCTCCACGTCACTCCACATGCTCCTCTCAAGTAACTCATTTCCACTGCTCTCACTCTTGACTTGTTCCCCTCTTGCAATGTCCACGCCTCGCTTCCATACGTCAGGGTAGGGATCACAATACCATCATGCAGTGACTTCTTAACTTCCATACTCACCTCCCTATTTCTCATCATTGCTTTCAGTGTACCAACAACCTTTCTTCCCTGCTGTACCCTTTCACGTACTTCATCCCCCAAAGTTCCATCCTTACTCATCACACTACCCAAGTACTTGAATGCACTCACATTCTCCATATCCTCACCACCCAACCTCACTGCACACTCTGTGACTTCATTCCTCTCAAACACCATAACTTTACTTTTGTTTACATTAACTTTCAGTTTTCTCCTCCTACACACTGTCCCAAATTCATTCACCAAACCTTGCAACTCCCATTCATCTTCACTCAACAATACTGTATCATCAGCAAACAGCAACACCGGAAGCTTCCAAATCTCACCCTCAATCATTAGGGCCACCCCCACATCCACTGCCCTACCTTGTACCTCCTTTACAACCCCATCCATATATATATTAAACAGCCATGGAGACATTACACACCCCTGTTTCAGTCCCACATTGAGATCAAAGAACTCACTCAGCTCCCCATCCACTCGCACCGTAGCCCTAGCTCCCTCGTACATACTCTTCACAGCACTCAACAATTTCCCCTCCACTCCATATATTCTTAATACCTTCCACATACCTTGCCTATCTATTCTGTCATAAGCTTTCTCCAAGTCCATGAAGGCAGCATACACTTTCCTTCCCTTCTCTAGATACTTCTCCACTAAACATCTTAGAACAAATATCTGATCTACACACCCTTTTCCCTTCCTAAATCCCCCTTGTTCTTCTCCAACTAGCTCCTCTGTCATATGCCTAACCCTATCAATGAGTATTCTACCATATATTTTACCAGTCACACTAAGAAGGCAAATACCCCTATGGTTACCACATACTGGAAATTAACCTCTGGATTACTTTTATTTTTTTTTATGTGAGGAAGAAGGAACCAACCAGGTGGAACAATACCCATACAACTCTCTCATAACCAAGTTAGTGGCAGAAAAATTAAGTATGTAATATCTATCTATCTATCTATCTATAGCCGGACGCCCTAATCCTGCAAAGGGTGGCCGCAGACAAAACGAGGGACAATTCAAAAAGAGTGCCTTCAAGCCAGTGAATGGTTGTGGCAGAGGGCTCCAGGGAGTTGATTAAGGGTGGACGGTCCTTAGCTTGTGTAGGACTTATGATGGTGTCATGGGCACAATATTGCGGTGGAATCTTGATTTTCGCAAAGCTTGGAAATGACGATGACGACTAGATTGTACGGACTTTACACCCAGTACATGGGCCATATGCCGTCTGGAGGGCTCATCCGTGTTCCCCACAGACCCTGGTACTCTAGAAGACGACGAAGGGCCATATTTTCATTCGCCGGTGTCATATGCACGGAGTGACTTTATGCAGTAAGTTACCGTTCCCTTCTCTGTTTAGCCTTAATTAATCTACCCTAACCACGGGCACTAAATTAACCCATCTAACTTTGCTTACCCCAAGCCAGCTTTATCCAGCTCATCCTTACCTAACCTAATTCACCTAATCTATTCTAATCTTAGCCTAAGCTATTTAACTTCAGCTCATCCACTTGATTTAAAAGGTATGTAATGTCTAATAATCCCAACTTTTTCATACTATAGGAGTTATTTTATATCAGTCATTGCTTTAATATAGACAAAAGAACTAACAAGGTTTCTGTCTTGGCTATCCTTTATCAGTGGTATCCTGGGGGTAAGGAGGATCACAACCTTAAGTGAATTTCATTGAGGTGGAGTAGATAAATATATGTAGCCTAGGTAATTTAAAATTTAAACTATGGTGAATTAAATGGAACTGGAATCAATAAATTTTCTCTTACAAATGAATTAGAACTGATAATTTCTTTCTGGAATTGGACTGACCCCATATTGGGTACTCTCTTAACAAAAAGCTTATTTGCATGTATTTTATCTTGTAGGTTCCCAAGAGATGAAATTTTGCGCAGGAAGTGTATAGAGGCAACACGTAGGAAGGACTTTAATCCTTCCAGATCAACAGTTCTTTGTTCTCAACATTTTAAGAGGATTTTGACAGGACCACACCAAACTATGTTAAGGGAAGGTGTGATACTAAGTGTGTTTGCTGGTTTTCCATCATATTTACAGAAGACAACTAAACTGCCCAGGAAAAGCCCAGCCAAACGGGAGGTACCAGCAGCACAGTGTGTTAAACTGGATTCTGTTAACAGCAGTAGAATTGATAGTGTTGATACCAATACTGGTACTTCAGAAGGCACTAGTGATTGTTCCTTTCCTATGGATAGACCTATAGATGAAGCCTTAAGCTCTCCTGTGGTGTCCTCTGTGTCCTGAAAAGGTTAAATTGAAGAGAAAGAGCTGAAAGTGAAGAAAAACTTGTAGCTTCCAAGAAATTAAAAACTTTAGTCAAAACGAAGACTCTTAAGGAAAAATGCAATAAATCGCCTCGAGAAATTGCAGTGTTTCAAATCAGTCCCTCTCCATCGCAGATGAAAACCTAAATAATTAAATACTACCAGCATTTGTGATTATTACTGGCCTACATGACTGATTCATATTTATCTATAGTCACTACTGTACAGTATGATATCAAAACAACACGTTGTTAGCGTTTCTTATAAGGAATATTAATTATTGTAAAGGCTAAGGAATAAGTTGGCAGCAGTCCACTCACTTGATGTAGTGCTGCCTACTTCTTCCTTAGCCATTATTCTTTTTCTGTGCCTACCCTCCTCACTTCCTACTTCTTCCATCCTTCCTGTCATTCCTTATTGCTTTTCTTTCCCCTACAGGTGGCTTTACATTGAGTGACAAGCCAAATGATTACCTGTAAGCCAAGAAACCATTTACAACGCTGGGTGGTAACCATATATCCAAACCATACGTGCTTCCTACGTGTCAGCAAGTGTGTTGGTGGAGGGTTAGTGCCCCTCGCCATAAAACAAATAAAAGTCAAATGGCCACCCCTTATGGGATTATGGCGCTGGCAACAGATAGATACAGTAGATAGATAGATGTGTGGAGTGAACAAATCAAGAACTTTACATTTTCTAAGTATAGTATGGTGCCTGGTGGGTTTTTCAGGGATCTAGATCATTGACAAGGAATGTCATATCATATTTCTCCAAGTTTGTGTGTGTGTTGAACACCAGAAAGCAATTAAATGTAATAAATCGCTTTGCTGAACTGCAATGTTTTGAATCAATCTCCATCCCCCTCGCGGGCCGCTAAGCCCCGCCCACCGGCCTCACTCGTGCGCCGATAGAGGAAGACCGACATGCCTCCTCCTCCCGATTATACCTCCATGCTTTGAATGACATCTTTAACTTTTTTGTTGATGAGTTCTGTTTTTTTTTTTTTTTTTTTTTTTTTTTTTATTGGTGTTATCTTTCTACCGCCTGGCTCATATCCATGTGTTCAAATAGTACCGCTGGAAATACTTTATTCTCGTTTCTTATTTGGTCGTCGTAACCTTCCAGTGTATTGTTGCTTTGCTTCCTTGTTGTTGCTTTGCTTCCATGCTCCATATTTCAGTGATGTTGTTTTCATGCTTGTTATATATTTGACCCTAACATTTTGCTAGTTCTCGTATTTCTGCCTCTTGTAGCTGTACTCCATGATTGTTGTATAGGAGTATTTCGTCTGTTTTCTTTGTTTCCCTATTAGTTTAATGATGTTTTCCCAGAGTGTTCTATTCTTGCTATCTTTAATATCTGCGGTTAACTTCATGTTTGTACATTTCCTTTTTTATTAGTATTTGTGTGTCTTTTTTGGTTTTGATACAGTATCTCATATGTATTTCTTTCAACTTCTATTTTGGCATTTCTCCTCCTCCTATTGAATTCTTTTCTTTATTGTTTTTCAAATAGTCTCATTCATCTCTGGTTTCTCTGTTACCACTATTTCTCCTTCCTTAATTTCCTCTTTCCTGGATTTTCTTTTGAGTACCCTGCCTGCTGCTGCTTTCATTGTTGTCACTGATTGAGTCATATTCATAATGTCTTTTCTATTAATTTCATTTTCCACCTCCCTTGCATATTCTTCTAGTGATGCTTGGTCAGTTGTGTAATAGATGTTTTTTCTCCATTCTCCTTTTCAAAAGTTAGGTGTGTTGTACTTTTGGTCAAGTTGTAGGTGGATCTGTATTAATTTCTGGGGTGTAATATCAATTTCTTCTTGCATTTCGTCTACCCTCATGTTTTGGAACCGTTTGTACATTTCCTTGTTGACCATCACATTATCAAACCAGTCTGGTTTCCCTTGCTCCATGTGTACATTCCTGTACCCCTATTATCAGAGTCCAGTATTATCAAGCTGTGACATAATAACAGTAATAAACAGGATAACATTACTTACTGCATATGAGATTAAACAGGTAATAACAGCATTCACTCCTATATTACCACTTCAGAAATATATGGATCTAATGCTAAGATACCACAGTCCAGAGTATTAACAGGTATGTAATCAACCTAGGCCCCTGGTAGCGTATAAAAAAAATAAAAAATAAATAAATAATATCATCATCATTCAGACCTCCAGTAATAACTGAAATACCCACCCGAGGAGGAGACCCCGAGGAGGGCGAGACACCCATTCCAAGAGGAGGCCACGGGGAGGCTCACAAGGGCCCCAAGCCACACAGGCCCATGTCCCGCGCTACCATATGCCCCTTTTCCACTCAGCAAGACCAGCGAGGAGTTCATCACCCCGCTGCATTACCATCCAACCAGGACAGCACTCACCAGGCTCGGAGTGGGACTTGTTCTTACACAGTCCCAAGCAGGCCCTCGGTAACGTCCACTGGACTTGCCACTAGAAGAGGAGTGACCACCGGTCTTCCGAGTCCTACACACTCCAAGGGGAGCAGTGGCACGGTAACGTCCACTTGACATGCTGTAGAGGGAGCGTCCACCGGATCTCCCTCTTGTGCCACCCACCTACGAGAGCAGGGACATGGTAACGTCCACCAGACTTGCCGTCGGAGGAACGTCCACCAGGACTTCCGCCACCTGTCGTTCCAGGGAAGGGAGCAGAGCCTTGGTAGCGTCCACTGGACCTGCCATAGAGGGGACTTCCACCGGATTCCCCCCAGCTGTGACTTTCCCCCGGCAGCAGGACCTCAGTAACGTCCACCGGACTAACTGCAGGCGAAGGAACGTCCACTGGCCTTCCTCTACCTGCTGTCCCCAGAACGAGTGGAGCCCTGGTAATGTCCACTGGACTTGCCAGACGGGAGGAACGTCCACCAGACTTCCTTCCTCCACTACCCCAGAAGGAAGCCTTGTTAACGTCCACCAGACTTGCCAGGTGGAGGGAGCATCCATCATGAAATGCGTGCTCCCACTGCCAGACCCCCCACCCCACTACGGAGCCGCAGCCCCATCCCCACCCCAGGAGGACACCACAGTGCGCCAGGTGAGCGCAACGCTGGCCCGGAGCGAGATGGGCTCAGGTGTGCCCCAACCTTGTGTCCCTCTTCCCCTCAACCTGCCCAACCACAACGTCACAGGGATGTGAGACTACTTCTCGGCCGGACCAGCCCTCGTCAGAATCGGGGTGGGACTGCTCCAGATTCAGTCCCAGGCAGCGCCGCGGTAATGGCCACAGGACGTACCAGGGAGAGAACAGCCACTGTACGTCCCTCAGCTGTTTCCCCTGCAGCACCACGACGATGGCCACTGTTCACGTCAGGGAAGGAATGGCCACTGTTGTTCTTCTGCTGCAGCCACATCTGGAGCCTGCTTCGGTGTGACAGCCACTGTGTGCACACCGACAGGCAAAGACAGGAGGAGTGGAACCGCGATGACGGCCACTGTACGCGTCGGGGAGGGAACAGCCACTGTACGTCTCGGGGAGGGAACGGCCACTGTACATCCCTCATCCACCTCCTCCTCCTCCTACGGGAGTAGCACCGTGGTAACGGCCACAGGATGTACCAGGGAGGGAACGGCCACTGTACGTCCCTCAGCTACTTCCCATCGGGCAGGCAGACCAGCGGCGACAGTCACTGTACGCGCCGGGGAGGGAATGGCCATTTTACGTCCCTCATCTGCCTCTTCCTCCCTCGGGAGCAGCAACGCGGCGACGGCCACTGTACGCGCTGGGGAAGGAACAGCCACTGTACATCCTTCTGCTGCTAGCCCAAGGGTCTGTGGAACCGCGACGACGGCCACTGTACGCATCAAGGAAGGGACGGCCACTGTATGCCCATCGTCCACAGTCCCGAGGGTTCTCCCGGAGGAGAAGGTCCCTTGTGCGGCCCACTCTCCACCCTGTGGCCACGCAGGACACCCCTCTGTCTCTCCCTCCAGGTGTGGTTCCCCAGAGGTGCTGCCATTCCAGGAGTGGTGGCGAGGCCCAGTCACTGAAGGCAGGATCCATGCCCTTCAGCCTGCCCCTGGATGATGCTGGGTCCTGATGGACGCCCCATGGGTGAGGTGCTGCAGCCAACCCCTGACAGCGCCCCAACCTAGAGGCAACTGCAGTCCCAGGCCTCCCAGGGCCAGTCCTCGGACCCCAGGGCAGGATCGCCCTGGCCCCATTCACTGTTGGCCCTCCGCCCAGAGTAAGAAACGGCAGGCCTGACTCCTGACGCTGTTTGGCCCCAGCCCCAAAGGCCCCTCACCAGCTCGAGGCCCTGACAGGAAAGGGCCTCCCTGCACCCCAGACCAGAAATGCACCCAGGCCGTGACACCCCCAAGACCTTTCCCGTGCCTACTGCAGAAGGGTTCACCAGTAGGGCTCCCTCTGACTCCCGGGCGCCATCTTGACTAAATCCAGACCTCGGAAGCCCAGTGACGGCACAGTGAGAACCCAGTGTCGTATTAAAGACTTAACAGTGACAATGTCGTGTATTCTAGAAAGAGACAGGAACACCACCAGTGAAGTGTCTCCATCCCCACATACTCAGTGTGCTGTGTCAGTGCTAAGTTCCCAGGACTAGAGCAATACATAAGTGTGCGGTGATACCTAAGTGCAATAGACCAGAGTACTATGCAGAGTCCAAGGAACAGACCATATGAACAGTGTCACCATATCCATGTGATATTCTCTTGTACCATAACTCAGGTATAATCGCAGTGTCTGTGTGACGTGATGTACTATTGTTAACTAGCCTGTCACTATACCCGTTCTGCATCTAGTGCACCATTGTATGTCTATTGTAAGGAAATTGGATTAAGGCAATATATGTGTTAAGGTGTCTTGCCTAGTTTTTATGCCCTGTTCCTTTCTGGTCTAGAAAGAGGACCCTGTTCAGTTGCTGGTGTCTTTAGGATACAAAGTCGACCTAAAAACATCCAGCATAACACACCGGATCTCCTTCCACCATCCCAGAGTGGAGTTTCAGTGACGTCCACCAGACTTGCCAAGCTGAGGGAACGACCACCGGTCTTCCCTCCTCCCCTACCCCGGAGACTCCTGCCAAGGGCAGTGTCCCGGGCTCGGCCTGCCCCTCCAGAGGCCGAGCAAGATGCCCCTCGCATTCCCCCCACATCACTAAAGTTGGAGATTCCTCCCCTACAGAGTTCCGGTTGGGGGACGTCTGGAGTGAACCCATCGTGAGCCTGGGCGTCCCGTCCCTGCAGCCGAGCCCTCGAAGCCCCCAGCTGCTGTCAGACCCTCCCAGAGCGAGCTGCCACAGGCAGCCCCTGACGGCCTCCCCATCCCAACAAGACCACAGCCCCCGACCCCTGAGGGGCACCTCGACGACCCCAGGCCAGGACCAGCCCGGACCCTCCAGCAGGATTCCCACCACTTCCAAGGGCAGGCGCTGAGCAGCGCGCCTACTAGCCTTGTTTGGCCCCAGTCCCAAGGGCCACCACGCACCTAAGGACCCCATCATGAGAGGGCCACCCGCAGTGCAGCCCTGCAGCCCGTACTGGATGCCCTACCACACAGCCCGAGACAAGTGCCTCCCCCGAGAGCGTACCCCAGACGGCCCACCTCCCACACCTGGCCGCCACCTGTACCTGTCTGTGATCTAGTTTGTGTCCCACCCTTATGTGCCAATAAGTGCTGTATTGTGTTATATGTATTGTGCTCTGCATTGTATCTTTGTAATGTAATATATGTGTAAGACTGGTTAGCCTGTGTTTGAGCCCCATTCCTTTGTTGCATGCTCTGACCCGGTCCTGAACAAAAGAACCCAAGTCCATGTACATGTTCTGTGTTAAAGAATTTGAACCCTGAGCATGCAGCATAATAATAATAATAATAATAATAATAATAATAGCAAAACTACTATCAAGGACTTCATTTTATCTTGTGCTTCCAACTGACAATTAAGCTTATTCAGTTTTGGAGGACTTTGAATATGGGTCAGACCAATGAGTTCTGTAGTACGATGCTATCTCCGTCGCGAGCGTGTGAGTTTGGCCGCCATAGTGAAACACCTGCACTCGTCGTTTATAATACAAAAACATGTATGGATTGACTTTTTTCTTTTTTTCTGCCTAGTTCAACGAATTACATGGGGTACATTAAGCCAACGAGTATAAAACAACGCCATAGGTTGCTGCAGTGCAGAATTTACCCTTTACGGTACTAAGGCAGAGAAAGTTAATAGTAGAAAGGGAAAAGATTGTGCGGTGTTAACGCTGAAATTAATGATAGTGAAGTTGAAGCTGTTTTACGTTGAAGTAATGGTGTTGAAATGGTGTGGGAAGTCCTCGGACTATCCATGCCATGAAACCGAATGTCCAGATCGATAAAGGCCGGAAGAAACATGGTAGTATCGGGTCCCAGTCGTTTCGGCCGCAAACCAGTTTGGCCGTAACAGCCGTAAGTTTCAAACTGGTTAGGCTGTAACGGCTTAAAGTGTCAAACAGGTTAGGTTAGGTTAGGTTATATACATATATAGTATATACTGTATATGCTGTTGTGTAATGTACATATACTATATACATATTGTATGTGTAATGCTAGGTGTTTTAGGGTCGGCTTTCTGTCCCTAGAGCACCTAGGGAAAAGCTGGGTTATTTTTCTAGACCGGAGCTTAGACAAATAAGAGGGAGGCAGGACACAAAAACTCAAGGCAACATCTTACATGTGTATTACTAAATCCAACACAAGAACGAATGAGTTTCACTAGTACAATGCAACTGGCCAATTATAACCTTTATGCTACAGATATTAGATACTAGTATCGCACAGGATATGGTATAGAACTTGAGCTACACACTTATATTGGCAGGAGGGAGAGTTTAGGTTCTTTAGGCCGGTAATGGTGGTGATTCTATTTTCTCTGGGTAGGGTTGTCACTGAGTTGCACTGGGTTGAGTTGTCACTGAGCGCTTTCTGTAACTTGACACATATATCGTCCGACACTATTTCACCTCGTACGGTCTTCTTACTGTACGTATTCACTTTTCCCTTTCACTACACTATGAGGTACTTTCGCTTTCACTTTCCACCACTCCTATTTATGTTTTAACTACCGGCGCACTTTATTCCTTTGCTACTTCACTGTCTATATCTGGTGTGTGTTCACTTTCAGTCACTTTCACTATGGGGTAGGGCAGGTCACAGTCAGGCACAGGGGCGGTAGCGGGAGTCCCAGACCTCCTATGAGCGGGGCTGGGATCCGCCAGGGACTGCTAGATTCCGCGGGCAGGGGACAGCACGCAGGGGCGTCCGTTCTCGTCCGGGGCTGCTTGGGGCATCGAGACCCGAGTCTTCTGGATTTGGGGTAGGAGTCTGGCCCTCTGGGCTGGGGCCGAACAGTTGCCTAAATTTCTTAGTCAGGCGTCAGATGAAGGTGGAGGGCCTCCCGGCGTCTGGAGGTGGGAAGGTCCTGTCCTGGGGTCCAAGGGGCGGCTGGGAAGGCACCAGGGCTGTGGTTCCCGAGGGTCAGAGACGCTGTCATGAGTGGGCTGCGATGTCGGTCGGCGTCGGGGTCCATCAGGGACGTCTCCACTGCCTACACGGAGTAAAGTCCTCTCCAGCACTCATCCAGTCTGGGGGCTCCCACCAAGTAGCAGGTGGATGGACGGGGCTCAGCACCTGACCGAGGAGCAGCTATAGGTCGCCTCTGGCTGCAGGGCCCGGCTACTGGCCGTGGCTGCCTGGGGGTACCTACAGAGCGGCTACCGGCCGTCTCCTGCAGGAGGGTAGAGCAGCTGCAGGCCGTCTCTAAAGGGGCACCTTCAGAGAAACTACTGGCCGTCTCCTGATGAAGGCAGGAGCGGCTACCAGCCGTCTCCTGGTTAGCCTCCAGAGCAGCTGCAGGCCGTCTCCTGTAGGAGGGTGAGCAGCTACCGGCAGTCTCTCTGGGGGTACCTTCGGAGTGACTACAGCCCGTCTCCTGGTTAACCTCCAGAGCGGCTGCGGGCTGTCTCCTGTAGGACGGTGAGCGGCTGCAGGCCGTCTCTCCAGGGGCACCTTCAGAGCGGCTCCCAGCCGTCTCCTGGTTAGCCTCCGGAGCAGCTGCAGGCCATCTCCTGTAGGAAGGTGGGTGGCTATCGACCATCTCAGGGGTGCTGCTTGGACCTGGAGTAACAGTTCCACCCCGGTCTGGTTGGTAGGCAGCTTGCCCTGCAGGTAGTCGAGCATTCCTGCCATGGTGGCGGTGGGCGAGTTCCGTGCTATAGGGGCGCATGGCCCAGGCGAACTTAGGCCGCTTCTGCCCAGAGCTCATCCATGCTGTGCATACTCCACCGTGGGGTCCTTCTGGTGGGTCGTCGTCGTACAATTCTATATCCTACTGCATTTTAGTATGTAGGTTAGATAATATACGATACAGTACTGCACTAGCCTATGGCTTAAACTAGTGAAGGCCTAATAGGATCACGTCTGAATAGTCCCGAACTCAAAGTATCTACAAGAGAGTGTGAATGGAAAAGAAGAGGACATGGAGAGAAAGACTGGAGATAAATGGGCCCCTTTTAGTGGCCTCATTCATTCAGGGATATTGGGGAAGAATCTTCCCGCCCCAAGCCAGTGGGCAATTAGACAGTAATGTTATAGAATTAGCAACAAGATGTATTTACTTGTGATATATAACGCCATCTCTCTTTGATGAATTCCTGTGCCCAATTTTGTATCCGTAAGCTGCACAGTGGACCATGGCACTATATTTTCCGGAATCATCATTTGTTTTCAAAAACTCACAGAGCAGCTCAGTACAAAAACGTGGGCATCAGGTGTGCTGTAACATAGCTGCCACAACACCAGCGCCACCCTGGTGGCGGCTGCATAAATTACGCAGTGCTACCCATGACCATGGGGAAGCCTCTCCATACTATATAGCTCAGTGGGTCACACACGGTGCAGTCTTCTGTAGTTCTATGTCCATCCTAATATGCGCACCCCCGCCGCCAAACTCCCCACACTGCTACAGAGCCGCAGCCCTAACCCCACCCCAGGACACCATGGCGGGCCAGGTGAGTGCAGGACCGGTCCAGAGCAAGACGGGCACTGGGGCACCCCAACCTTGTGTCCCTCTTCCCCTTAACCTATCCAATCACGACATTGCAGGAATGCGGCATTACTTCTCAACCAGACCAGCCCTCAGCAGGATTGGGGTGGGACTGCTCCAGATACAGTCCCAGGCAGCACCACGGTAACAGCCATCGTATGTACCGGGGAGGGAACGCCCACTGTACATCCCTCAGCTGTTTACCCCTGCAGTGACGCGTAACGGCCATCATCCATACCGGGGAAGGAACGGCCACCATACGTCCTTCTGCTGCAGCCACATCTGGAGACTGCCTCGGTGAGCACTCAACGACTAGCAAAGGAAGGAGGAGTGGGGCCACAACGACGGCCATCGTACGCATCGGGGAGGGAATGGCCACCATAGGTCCTTCACCCACTTCCTCCTCCTACGGGAGTAGCCCTGTAGTCAGTGTGATGGCTATTGAACACTCACTGACAGAAGAAGGCAGGAGAGGTGGAGCCACGATGATGGCCATTGCACATTTCGGGAAGGGAACGGCCACCGTACGTCCCTCGTCCACCCCCTCCTCCTCCTTCTACTGCAGTAGCCCCAAGGTAACGGCCCTCATACGTATCGGGGAGGGAACGGCCACTGTATGTCCCTCAGCTACTTCCCGTGGGGCAGGCGGAGCCACAGTATCGGCCATCGTACGTACCGGGGAGGGAATGGCCACCGTATGTCCCTCATCTGCATCTTCCTCCTCCGGGAGCAGCCCAGCAGTAACGGCCACCGTCCTTACTGCGGAAGGAACGGCCACAGTATGTCCTTCTGCTGCTATCCCAAAGGGCTGTGGAGCCGCAACGACGACCATTGTATGCGTTGGGGAAGGGACGGCCACCGTACACCCTTCTTCCACAGCTCTTAGGGTTTTCCCGGAGGGGAAGGTACCTTGCGCGGCCTGCCCTCCACCTCTGAGCTGAGGGGGACACCCTTC
This sequence comes from Coenobita brevimanus, assembly GCF_032717465.1. Classification (NCBI taxonomy): domain Eukaryota; kingdom Metazoa; phylum Arthropoda; class Malacostraca; order Decapoda; family Coenobitidae; genus Coenobita; species Coenobita brevimanus. The sequence goes on from NC_137046.1 coordinate 22,668,787, forward strand.
TTCCTCTCCCCCCAGGTGTGGTTCCCCGGAGGTGCTGCCATTCCAGGAGTGGTGGCTAGGTCCTGTTGCTGAAAGTGAGGTTCTTTTTCTTTATGCAAGGAAGAAGGAACCAAAGGTTGAGCCCGCATTAACGTTTCTTCCAAGAAAGAAACAAAAACAATAAAGAGAGCAAAATTCAAGATCCATTCATTTCGAGATGCCTGGACACACTGCGTTTGAAAGACTGGAGATCATAGGAAGTAGGAAATACAGACAGAGGGAGACAGTTCCAGAGTTGATCTGTTGCATAAATGAAGGACTGAGAGTAACGGTTAACTCTTGCATTAGAGAGTTGGACAGCAAAGAGATGAGAGTTTCTTGCTAGACGGGTGCTACACGCCTGACGTAGAGGTGGAGGGATGCAAGCAGACAGTTCAGAGGAGCAGTGACCATTGAAGTAGCGACAGAAAAGAGATAAAGAGGCAACAGCGTGGCGAAGAGACAAAGGTTGAAGGGAGCAAGTAAGAGGATGAAAGTTAATGAGACGAATAGCCTTTGACTTCACCCTATTGAGAAGAGCTGTAATGGGGGAGCCTCCCCACACATGAGAGTTGTACTCCACACAGGGGCAAATAAAACCTCTGTATAAAGTCAACAACTGTGCAGGAGTAAAGAAGGCACTGAGTCGGCTTAGCACACCTAATCTCTTGGAAGCAGATTTTACAAGAGATGTAATATGATCTTTCCAAGATAAGTCCCGTGTGAATGAAACACCAAGCATGTTCAAGGATGCTGCAGGATTGAGCAGGATATTATTAAACATTAGTGGGTATACCTGCGGAAGATTGTGTTGGGTTGATAGGTGTAAAAACTCAGTCTTTGATGCATTAAACACAACAAGATTATTTTTACCCCAGTCAGAGATACGAGCCAAGTCAGACATTAGGTGTGCCATAGCCTCATTCCTTGTTTGTTGAAGTAACTGCTGAGATGGAAGTTGCAGGAACCGAATGGATAGGTGAAGGGTGGATAGGGTTAGATGTTCAGCTTAGAAGATCATTGATGAAGAAAAGGAAGAGAGTTGGTGATAGGACAGAGCCCTGACGAACACCACTGTTAATAGATCTAGGAGAAGAACGATGGTCGTCTACATCAGCAGCTATAGAACGACCAGAAAGGAAGCTAGAGATGAAGGCACAGATGGAAGGATAGAAACAGTAAGAGGGAAGTTTAGAGATTAAAGATTTATACCAGACTCGATCGAAAGACTTTGAGATGTCAAGTGCAATTGCAAAGCTTTCACCAAAGTCTCGAAAGGAGGATGACCAGGAATCTGAAAGGTAGGTGAGAAGATCGCCAGTGGAGCGTCCCTGACGGAACCCATACTGACGATAAGAAAGAAGGTTGTAATAGGAAAGATGCTTTAAAATATTTCTGTTAAGAATGGACTCAAAATATTTTGAAACATAGGATGTTAAAGAAATACGACGATAGTTAGAGGGTTGAGAATGGTCACCCTTCTTTGGGACTGGCTGAATGAGAGAAAACTTCCAGCAAGAAGGAAAGGTACAAGTAGAAAGACAAAGGCAAAAGAGTTTAAACTTCCAGCAAGAAGGAGGGGTACAAGTAGAAAGACAAAGGCAAAAGAGTTTACCTAGGCAGGGTGTAAGCACAGAAGCACAGTTCTTGGGAACAACAGGAGGGACCCCATCAGGCCCATCTGCCTTATTAGTATTGAGGCCAGTGATGGCAGAAAATAAATCAGCTGAAAAAATTTTAATGTCAGCCATGAGGAAGTCAGAGGGGGGAAGTGAGGGAGGAACAGCACCGGAATCGTCTAGGGTGGAATTGGAAGAGAAAGTCTGAGTGAAGAGATCTGCTTTATCAGTAGAAGAAATAGTTACAGACCCATCAGAGTAGAAAAGAGGAGGGAAGGACGATGAGGTAAAGTTGTTAGAAAGGTTTTTGGCAAGGTGCCAGAAGGAGGGGGAAGAATTCAAGGTGGAGAGTTGAGAGCATTTAGAACGGATGAAATTATTTTTTGCAGAGCGAAGAACAGACTTAGCACGATTCCGGGCAGAAACATAAAAAAGATGTGATTTGGTGGTGGGTTGGCTCCGGTACCTTTTATAGGCCCTCTCCTTGTTGCGGACAGCATTAGAACAAGCGTGATTAAACCAAGGCTTTCTTGCACTAGTCAGAGGATATAAGAAAGGAATGTATGCTTCCATCCCCGAGAGAATAACCTCTGTAATGCGCAAGGCACACTCAGATGGCTCCCGGCCATGGAAGCAATAATCATTCCAGGGAAAATCAAAGAAGTACTGCCTGAGGGCCTCCCAATCCGCAGCTCCAAAGTGCCACAGAAGACGTTTCTTTGGAGGGTCCACAAGCCGTACCGGAGCGATAGGACAGGTTAAAGTAAAAAGGTTATGATTGGAGGAGCCCAATGGAGGGAAAAGATTAACACTGTAAGCAGAAGGATTAGTTGTAAGGAAGAGGTCAAGTATGTTTGAGCTCTCTCCAAGGCGGTCAGGGATACGGGTAGGGTGCTGTACAAGCTGCTCTAGGTCATTAAGGATAGAAAAGATGAGAGCTTGTTCACCAGGTGGATCAGTGAAAGAAGAGAGGCAAAGGTGGTGGTGAACATTGAAATCTCCTAGAATGGAGATTTCAGAGAAAGGAGAAATGGATAGAATGTGTTCCATCGTACAGTAGAAGTAAGCTAGTCGAAGAATTTTTGATAGTCAGTAGAATTAGGAGATAAGTAAACAGTGCAGATATATTCAGTCAGAGAATGGCAGGAAAGCCGAAGCCAGAGTGTAGTGAATTCAGAAGAATCAAGTTCAGGAACACAAGAGCAAGATAGGTCGTCACGTACATATACACAACATCCATCTTTGGCTTTGAAATGAGTATAGAGAAAGTAGGAGGATACGGAGAAGGGTTTGCTGTCAGTTGCCTCAGACAGCTGAGTCTCAGTAAGAAAGAGAAGATGAGGTTTAGAGTAGGAGAGGTGGTGTTCAACAGACAGAAAGTTAGAGGAAAGGCTGCGAATGTTGCAGAAATGAAGAAGAGAGTCAGACAGTGGATCCAGGCAACTCATAGCATCCTTACCGGGAGAGGGGCGGATGGTAGGGGCATTTATGGTCCCCCCCCGGGAACTCCGAGGCATTGTTGTTTTGCGCCATTTTTATTTAATCTTGAAAAGGAAGTGTAGTGTGTACTGTGCATGTAGTTTGGTGTAGAAAGTTAGAGAAACTTGTATTGGAGAGCATCCTGGCCTACTCTCTGTGTTACTGAAACAATGAAAAAGTTCAGCAAAGGGGGATGGTCAGGAACTAGTCTGAGGACCGATGAAACGGGAGCTCCAGCTCTCCCTGTCATCAACTTTCCATACACCTCGGGAGTACTGCCCTGCTCGACTGGTGCTACAGTCTACTCCGGTCCCTAGATGACGCTGGTTCCTGCCGGACGCCCCACGGGCAAGGTGCTGCAGCTGACCCCTGAAGGCGCCCCAACCTAAAGGCGGCCGCAGTTCCAGGCCTCCCATGGCCAGCCAGTGGACCCCAAGGCAGGACCGCTTCGGCCCCACTCACCGTTGGCCCTCCACCCACAGCAAGGGGCGGCAGGCCCGACTCCTGGCCCTGTTTGGCCCTAGTCCCAAGGGCCCTAACAAGGACAGGCCTCCCTGCATCCCAGACCAGACACACGCACAGGTCACGAAGCCCCCGAGAGTGATCTTGGGTCCCCTACAGGAGGACTCTCCAGAAGGCCTCCCTCCTACTCCCGGACACCACCTCAGTTAAACCCAGGCCCCAGTAATACAGTGACAACGCCCCTAACTCCCAGTGTCATGTGAAAAGACTTAGTAGTAACAGTGACCTCAAGTAATACAGGGCAGTGGGACAGAAATAAAACCCACAAGGGTCGCTACCCCAGCCAACCCTGAGTACTGTGCATACGCCTGAATTCCCTAGAAACAGAGTGATATCTTAAGTGTGTGACTCAGAGACTAACTCACCACCAACAATCTAGTGATATGAAGTGTATAGATAAGTGTCACCAAGGCTCTGTGTTATTTGCCCCTGCATTGACTCAGGTGTAAAGACCGTGCCCATGTAATATGTTACAGCAGTATTAAGTCCCTTGTCACTTTATCCCAGTCATATTCATTACCTTTGTATAGGGAACTGATCTGAGACAACAGATGTGTTAAGGTGTCCTGCCGAGTTTTTATGCCCTGTTCCTTTGTAAGTGTTCTACTTCCGGTCTAGAAAGAGGACCCCGCTCAGTCGCTGGTGTTTTTAGGGCAAGAAGTCGATCTAAACACACCCAGTATAACACTGGTGGCAAGCTGTAGTTCTGGATCCGATTAGAACACAGAGGAACAAACAGGGAAATCTTGCACAATGGCGGCCAAACTACACATTCAATTGCCAAAGTTCAGTTCTGAACAATACATCGACGTGTACCTGGATATGGTTAAACCCTTAACAGACATAGGGTTTGATACCGACAGGGAGAAAATTGCAGTTACACTACCTCACCTGGGCAAAATTGTGGCAACCATAGCCAGAAAATTCGTCCCCGACTTAAAATGGGACCAATTCACACATATCATGAAGCAGGCTGTCACGCCTTCCTTGGGCAGAGTTGTTGCTCTCTTACAACTGGATGCCCTCACCTATGATGGCAGCCTGATGACACTTTCATCCAGGCACAGCGACTCGTCACTGCCGCCTATCCAGAAGCCAGCACTGCCACTCGGGACCTACATACATTCAATACCCTGCTGAGAATCATCACGAGCACAGTCAGGGAACACTTCACAATTTACGATCCATCGGGAGACATGGACAAAGACCTACAGCTTGTACGCCGCCTCCTTGCCACCCGCCCCACACCTCAACCTATACATGCGGTCAGTAAATTCCCCACAACCAAGGCGGCGCCCCAAAAGCAACAGATGCCCCAACGCAACCCACTATGGAGCCGTCACCTGCCATACCCAGGGCTCACCCTCCGAAGAAATGCCCTAACCCCAGAGAAAACCCCAACTTGATCTCCATAAACACGTGGGAATTTACCGCCTGCAGTCGCAGCTGCCCTCTGCATGACATACTCGAGTAATTGAAAGCCACACGACACAAGGCGGCCCCACAAGGGCGCTGGAAGGTGTCATCTTTGGACAACAACGCACCAGACGACGACGCTCCACCCCTCCCTTATACAGACCCAGGGGAAGTGGAGCCCGAAGAGGAAGGCAACGTACAACAGACGGATTTCTATGTCCGCCCCCGCACCTCCCCACGGTGGCGGGGGCCACTTCACATAAATACAGACCCCCAGTCTACGACAAAATGCGGCTGAATGGGGTCAAGGCAAGACTACTGGTTGACAAGGGAGCAGCCAGATCCTGCCTCTACTCATATTTCTACTCACGCCACAGCTCCACCTTCGGCCCCCTTCTCCCCACCTCAGCCAACCTAGTAGACGTGGGGGACGACCCCCTGCCTATCTGTGGGGAAACCCGGGACCTGCAGACTGACACCCACCAACAAGCCACCCACTGCAAGACACCCCTTCATCGTCATTGACTCCACCTGCCGTGCATACGATGGCTACCTGGGGCTAGACCTCCTACAGAAGCTCCACGCCAACATCGATTCCCACAAGCGCCGCCTCCACTTTGGTCCAGCCCCCCCCCTAACCACCCCACACACTCGCACTTCCTCCCCACCCTCAACCACTCTACACGTGCATCTCTCCTTCACCCTCACCCCTCCCATCCTCCACCATCATACCTTCTCACCCCCATTCTTCTTCTTCCTCTCCTCCCTCACCTCCTCCTCCAATTTTCCCTGCCACCATTGCTTCCGCCCTTACCATCCCCCCACAACACGAGGCTTGGTTACAATTAAACTGGCTCAGCGGTACCTCCGTACTATTTCCACCCAACTTACCATCCGGGCCCCTTTCATCATGTTTACTCTCTCCCACATTCCTCCCCCCCCATGTCCAAGCAGTGCGAATCGCCAACCTCGCTGCCATGCCACTTACCCTCCCTTGAGGTTTAATAGTAGGCGACATGGAGGAAGCCAAGCCTTGTGAGACACCCTCCCCCTCTCCCACCACGTTACCTACTCTACCTGACCACATCTCCACCCACCAAGCAAACAGCCACCGACAACACCTCCTGGACTTCCAAGACCTTTTTTCATCTGGACCTGCTGACATCGGGCACGCCACCTACCTGAACCACGAAATTCACACCACGGGACCACCCATCCGCCAACCCTCATGACGCAAGAACCCTAAGCAACGGGTAGAGGAAAACCGGCAGGTCCAGGACATGCTTGATGCCGGCGTTATCTCACACTCCACCAGCCCCTGGTCCTCCCCCGTCGTGCTTGTTAGAAAGAAGGATGGCACCATGCGGTTCTGTGTTGACTACCGTAAACTCAATGATGTCACCACCAAGGACGCCACTCCCCTACCCAGAATAGATGATTCCCTCGACTCACTGCACGGCTCTTCCTAGTTTTCCACCCTTGACCTGCAATCGGGGTACTGGCAAGTCCCCGTCCACCCAAAGGACAAGCAAAAAACAGCAGTAATGCACCAGCCACATTCTCCCGTCTCATGGAGTCAGTCCTAAGCGGCCTGACCTGGGAGATCTGCCTGGCGTATCTAGACGATGTCATTGTGTTCAGTCGAACCTGGCCCGACCATCTCCACTGTCTCAAACAAGTATTTACCAGAATACACCAGGCCGGACTCAAACTCAAACCTTCAAAGTGCGTCCTAGCTGAAAGATCCGTCTCGTTCCTGGGACACGTGATTGGAGCCGAGGGCATCTCTCCTGATCCCAACAAATTGGGCGCCATCGCTGACCTCCCCCTACCTAAGGATGTCCACGAAATGTGTGCCTTCCTCGGACTTACCTCTTACTACTGGCATTTTGTCAAAGGCTTTGCCAACATTGCCAAGCCCTTACATGATCTCACAAAGAAAGGTGAGCCTTTCATCTAGACAGATACCCGGATTGCAGCTTTTAACACCCTCAAAACCAAACTCGTCTCAACTCCGATTGTCATTTTCCCTGACTTCATCCTACCCTTCCGCCTATACACCGACGGTTCTTTGATCGCCATCGGTGCAGTCCTTGCACAGGTGCAGGATGGACAGGAGCACATCATCGCCTGTGCCAGCTGCACCCTCAACCAGGCGGAGAAAAATTATGTTGCAACTAAACGTGAGTGCCTGGGCATCATTTGGGCTTTAGATTACTTCCGATCCTACATATCAGGCACCCATGTAGTCATCATCACTGACCATCAGTCTCTCCAATGGCTGCAACAATCCTCCACCACCAGCATTCAACAAATTCGATGGAGAGAAGCGCTTGAAGAATTTGATTTTGAAATATCATACTGACCCAGGAAACTGCACACAAACGCCAACGCCCTCTCCCGCCTACCCATCAAATCCATCCGCACTAACACAGACCTCATCCAAATGTGGCAGGGCAAGCAATACCCTCCCTGGATACCACCACACATCTCCGCCAAACTACACTAACACGGCAAACACCTGTTCAACCAGGATGACCACATTGTCCTAGACCCCGACACCACGCGTGATGCCATGCTTCACCTCCATGCAGACAATGGTATCCACCTCGGCACAAAAAAGTTACAACAAATTTTCAGCGACATAGATTGGATGCCCAACCCCTCTACCATTGCCAAAAAACATCATTCAATCATGCCGAGCCTGCTCCCTGAGTAAAGACATCATGCGCACAGCTGGAGCTGCAGGAAAAATCATGGCAAACAAGCCATGGCAATTACTATCGGTTGACATAGTCGGGCCCCTAACACCCAAGGCAGGCTACAAATACATCACTACTTTCATTGATGTATATTCCAAATTCTTCATCGCCTGCCCCGCAAAAGAACATAATGCAGTGACAGTAGCAGATGCATTAGTCTGCCACGTTTTCCCCTATTTCGGTATTCCCCAGGCCCTACACTCTGATAACGCCCCTGAATTTACCGGTAAAGGCTGGGACGAATTAGCCAATCTGTTTGGCTACCAAATATCACACTCTTCCCCATACTGGCCCCAAGGAAATAGTGTCTGCGAGAGAAGTCATCGTTCTCACCTTAACCAGGTGCAGGCACGAATTATACAAACAGGTAACGACGACCGGCCAGCCCACGTGAAAGGTTTGAACACATGCCCTAAGGATGATGGAACCACCCCCCACGAGCGAGTTTTTGGGGAAGCCCCGCTCCTCCTGCACCTATGCCACCACCTCCAACCACCCCCCACGCCCACCACCACTGACCCCCTACACCACCTCAAGAGATGCCTCCACCACCTTCAACAACAGCAAGATCTGCAGCCGGACACAATCACCTCCAGCCCCAACAAACCGGGAGACTGTCGTCATGGCACACTTACCCACTCCAGACAAACTATTCCCCCGACTTGACGGCCCCTTCACCATCATAAAAGTCCCCAACCCCTACCAAGTCACCATTCAACAGCACGGGTGTCAACGCACGTACCACAACCGCCACATGCGCCCCTTCCAATCCACCAACAATGACATTCCGTCAAACCGCATGCCACACACCTCCCGCCATGCAGCAACCACCTCCCCTCCTTCCGAGAATCAACCCCCCGATTCATACTCCTGCTCCTTCTCACCCTCCCCCACCACCTCACCTGCCACAACCTCCCCTCCCACTGCTCATCTACATGACCCGCCGCTGACATCCTCTAATTCCACAACATCACCAACCCCCGCCTCCTCCACACTCCACTCAGACACTTTGCCATCACCTCCTCCACCTTTCTCATCACCAACCTATACCCCCCACCACACATCAACAACACGCCACTCCGTGACAAGTTCCGCACCGGAAACAATCACCCACACCTTGCCATCATGACACTCACCCCCACCCACCCACACTCCCACCATCACCACCCCCTGCATCACTGCACCCGCAAATCTCCCACGTGCTTCAACACCACCCACCACCCACACCACCCAATCAACCACCCCTGCCCACCTGTTACCCACTGATCACTCCTGCTACACTCGCCTCCCCTAACCACCACCCGCAACCACTCACGCCCAAACCACGATGCCCACACCACCACATGCCTCCACAGCTTCACCCCCCATGCCCGTCCTCACTACCACCACCACCAGATCCAGACGCCTCTCATGCCCACCAGCCAGATATACCCCGATGCCCACTCCTACATCACCAACACCACCACACTCACCCCCACACACAACAGACACACCCAATACTAGGCCCATTGCACTCAGCCTCCATCAAGCCAGGTGGAAACATCCACTGGCCCAATTCCCTAGGGGGAGCCACCGCTCCGCCCCTCACCTCCCCCATAAAAGCCCAAGGATTTCACCTTTAGCCAGCATACAGCCACCAACCCTGCACCAAGTGCCACCACCAGAGATGAGGATCCACAGAATTGTTTGGCATCCCCCCCATGGACCGGGACAGAGAGTACGAGGGACGCACCACTTCCTCTGCAGCCTCCATTGCACCCAACACACTTCCACACTCCACATCACATTAAACCCCCACCAAGAACCCAACCATGTAACACATCATTGGACCACCTTCCTCCAACACATTACAGCCGCACATCAGACCTCCACCACAAGTACATACCACCTCCAGTCACGGGACCGTGACTTCTTTACCATGGACGGTGGTAATATGCACGCCCCCAACGCTGGACCCCCCACACCGCTACGGAGCCGCAGCCCTACCCCCACCCCAGGAGGACACCATGGCGGGCCAGGTGAGTGTGGGACCGGCCCAGAGCAAGACGGGTGCCGGGGTGCCCTGACCTTGTGTCCCTCTTCCCCTCAACCTACCCAACCACGACGTTGCAGGAATGCGGCACTACTTCTCAACTGGACCAGCCCTCGGCAGGATTGGGGTGGGAATGCTCCAGATACAGACCCAGGCAGCACTGTGGTAACGGCCATCGTATGTACCAGGGAGGGAACGGCCACCGTATGTCCCTCAGCTACTTCCCGTGGGGCAGGCAGAGCTGCAGTAACGGCCATCATACGTACCGGGGAGGGAACGGCCACCATTGGTCCTTTATCTGCCTCTTCCTCCTTTGGGAGCAGCACCACGGTAATGGCCACCATCCATACCAGGGAAGGAACAGCCACCGTATGTCCTTCTGCTGCTACCCCAAAGGGCTGTGGAGCCGCGACAATGGCCAACGTACGCGTCAGGGAAGGGACGGCCACTGTACACCCTTCGTCCACAGCTCTTAGGGTTCCCGGAGGGGAAGGTCCCTTGCGTGGCCCGCCCTCCATCTCTGGGCTGCGCGGGATGCCCTTCTCTCTCTCCCCTCAGGTGTGGTTCCCCAGAGGTGCTGCCATTCCAGGAGTGGTGGCGAGGTCCTGTCGCTGATGGCGAGGTTCACGCCCTGTATCCTGCCCCTGGACGACGCCGGTTCCTGCCGGACGCCCTGCAGGCAAAGTGTCACAGCCGACCCCTGACGGCACCGCAACCTAAAGGCAGCCACAGTTCCAGGCCTCCCAGGGCCACCCCAAGGCGGGACTGTTCCGGCCCCACTCGCCGTCAGCCCTCTGCCCGAAGCAAGTGGCGGCAGGTCCAACTCCTGGCCTTGTTTGGCCCTAGTCCCAAGGGCCACTTAACAGGTCGAGGCCCTAACAAGAAAGGGCCTCCCTGCACCCCAGACCAGACACGCACCCGGGTCACGACTCCCCCGAGAGTGGTCTCGTGTCTCCTACAGGAGGACTCTCCAGAAGGCCTCCCTCCTACTCCCGGACACCACCTCAGTTAAACCCAGGCCCCAGTAATACAGTGAAAATGCCCCTAACTCCCAGTGTCATGTGAAAAGACTTAGTAGTGACAGTGACCTCAAGTAATACAGGGCAGTGGGACAGAAATAAAACCCACAAGGGTCGCTACCCCAGCCAACCCTGAGTACTGTGTACACGCCTAAATTTCCTAGAAACTGAGTGATATTTCAAGTGTGTGACTCAGAGACTAACTCACCACCAACAGTCCAGTGATATAAAATATGTAAGTAAGTGTCACCACGACTCTGTGTTATTCGACCCTACGTTGACTCAGGTGTTAAGACCGTGCCCATGTAATATGTTACCAGAGTACTGTGCATACACCTAAATTCCCTAGAAACAGAGTGATATCTTAAGTGTGTGACTCAGAGACTAACTCACCACCAACAGTCCAGTGACATAAAATATATAAGTGTCACCACGTCTCTGCGTTATTTGCCCCTACATTGACTCAGGTGTAAAGACCGTTCCCATGTAATATGTTACCAGAGTCCTGTGCATATGCCTAAATTCCCTAGAAACAGAGTGATATCTTAAGTGTGTGACTCAGAGACTAACTCACCAACAACAATCTAGTGATATGAAGTGTATAGATAAGTGTCACCAAGGCTCTGTGTTATTTGCCCCTGCATTGACTCAGGTGTAAAGACCGTGCCCATGTAATATAGTAGTATTAAGTCCCTTGTCACTTTATCCCAATCATATTCATTGTACCTTTGTATGTATATTGAAAGGGAATTGATCTGGGACAATAGATGTGTTAAGGTGTCCTGCCGAGTTTTTATGCCCTGTTCCTTTGTAAGTGTTCTACTTCCGGTCTGGAAAGAGGACCCCGCTCAGTCGCTGGTGTCTTTAGAGCGAGAACTCGATCTAAACACACCCAGCATAACACATCCATCCATTATCCAGTCCTATGCTGTCCCACGAGGAGCGCAGAATCCCGGGTCCATGCAAGCTGTCCCGACACCCAAGATGACAGTGACCAGCCTCACGCATCCCTGAGTGGCATTACATGAGCAATAAACCCCAACCACTCTTTAGATATAAACCTTCACAGGCTCAGTAGCCCCCACAAACTCCTAAAAGTTGCCAATGTTCGCCGGATCACTAAACTGAGTGGGTTCACCACCCACTCAGAGCTGGTATACCTCCCTTTAAAAAAATTTCTGTCGGGATTATTACTCATGCATAAAGCATTATACCAGTATTATATTCATCGTAAATATTTTATTAATGCTCTAAATGAGGTTTACTCTGAAAAGCTTCCCATGCAGTTTACTAAAAAGCATGAAAGCTTACTGTGTGTTTTTGCATTCAGCACATTTTTACCTAGTGTTATGAATCTCAGCTGTTGGAAAAATATGTCATACAGTTTCCGGAGATCGTAATCTTTCGTCTGGCAAATCCTGACGTGATTCTATCCATTATACACTTAATAAAAATCTTACGGGGCCGAGATCAGCCGACCCGAATTTTTTAAGGTATGATATTCCTCTTGCTTTGAGAAAACGTCTGTTCTGCTACAGTGTATTTTTCCACATATATTTTACCTGTGCAATGGACCATGACACTATATTTTCCGGAATCATCGGGTAATTTCAAAAGGAGCGAGAGTTAAGTGTGGTGTATACACACCATCAGCGCCGCCCCGGGCCCCTGGCGGCGGGCGCACAAACTACGCCGCTCTACCCTTAAAGGCGCGATTCCACCGGGGCAACACGGGCAACATGTAGCATGCGACTTGCCTGGCTTTCAACATGTATGTTGAATGCGGCATTCAACCAGGAGACATGTTGACTGCGACAAGTCAACATTGTTGTTTCATGTAGCATGCTACATGCCAATGTTTATGTTGAATGCCACAAAACCTTTTCCACCGATTCAACAAAAACTGAGCCAGTTGTCAACACGATGTAACAGACAGACAGACAGATATGAAGATAGACAGAGCTTAACAAAAAACCATACAGGTAGATACCGTGTAAAACACACACACACACACACACACACACACACACACACACACACACACACAGTAATTTACACACGAACATATCAGTGAAACCAACTCATAACACTCTCTCTCTCTCTCTCTCTCTCTCTCTCTCTCTCTCTCAACTTTGGGCAACACATTACGTATAGAAAACATTAGCTTTTTCGTTTTTATTGTTTTTGGTTTCTCTTTAAAAGGCTAACTTTGATGCTTCGTGTGAGGGAATGTTTTTTTAATGTTTTTTGTTTGTGTTTTTCTTTGACTGTGTGTGTGTGTGTGTGTGTGTGTGTGTGTGTGTGTGTGTGTGTGTGTGTTCTTGGCTAATCCCCGCAATGCATCTAGTTTAGTCTGGTTATTCTTGTATTGTTCCAAGCGTATATCCCATAGAACCACAAGTTTTCTATATTCTTATATAAATTCTACGATTTTTTCTTGAGACCAGTTCATCTTGTTACTTTCAACATCGAATCCTTCCCGCGACTGGTGGGAAGGCCGGCAACACCAGGCAACAGGCCAAATCTTGTCGCATGCGTCACGTTCTACGGGCAACTTGTTGCCACCTGTTGCATGCCACACAGTCGCATGCTACATGTTGCCTCGTATTGAACTGGTTGGAACACACTTGGCCCATGCGACAGTGTAGCATGCCACATGTTGCCAAAATGTTGCCTCGGTGCAATCGCGCCTTAAGAAAGCGCCTCCATATGAGCTCAGGGGGTTCATACGATCTTCTATTGTTTAAGTACCATATTTCTTTCATTTCGTATGTAAGATACAATTTCTTCATACTAAATTACAATTTTTCCTTACAGATGTACACACAGCAAAAAAAACTATCGTTACAGGGGGGTCCGATGTGTTTCATACTGAACAACCTGGCTGTCTCGCTAGGGTTGGTAAGCCTGACAGTGGGTGAGTTACCAAATAGGACGACGTAGAAATATGCATGGGAGAAGCAATGGATATAGCTTATAATAAATATGCAACAAACACACGCAGGGATACCAATGGAGGAGGCTGTTATCAAAAACCTTCATTCGTGTGTCATTTCATATCGCGCAGAAGGTGTAACGATAGTTTTTTTGTTGTGTGTACATTCACCACCTAAAAAAATGACTGTGATCAATACTCCGGCAACATAATACTCGGATGTAAACTGTCCCTAAACTGAGATGGATGCAATCTTCCATTTCTATTATATTTTGATAAAGAAGCCATTTTTTCTCCAGTATTATATGTAGATAAATAAAAAAATATCCTATTTTCCTTAAAGTAACACAAAAATTGTATTACAAGGGGTAATTCAAGTTGACCCCACTTTTGCATTTTACATTAAGGTATCTGACGAGCGGTGGCATCTTTTTGCAGTTTGCGGGGGCTCCTCTCATCCGCGGACCACTTCTGCAGGCACACCTCACTCAGGAACTACTCCATCCACCTCGTCTGTTCCCAGCTGTAAATGCTTGTTTAGAACCTGCACGCGGTTGTCATAAATACGTGACGTTATACTTCCTTCTTTGAGGTACCGTTGAAAAGGCGAAGCTTACACCAGCTGATAAAACTGTCATCAAGATGAGTGGTACTTCAAAACTTTCTGGGAAAATTGCTATTATTACTGGTAAGATGATCACAGAGGATCTGTTAAGTATCCGTTTTGTAGCATATGTGTATGTTGTCTGCTCAGTGGTTCTAGGAGTGACTGACAAACTTGTATTTGCACAGTTTGTTTGTAGTTCATGAGTACGTACTTTGTATGTATTATGCTGAAGGCCATACTGTTACTTTCTCTCCAGCTATGGCCTGATCAGGGGCGTCATTTTGAGGGGGGGGAGGCAGCGAGGGGCGCTCGCCCCCCCCCCAAGCTTCTGAGGGGGCCTCCAAATCAACTATAGTTAATGAAAAAAATATATAAGGTTAACACGGTGAAATAAATAATAATTTATATTTATCCTCAATATGTTTTGGGTGAAATATATCGTGTGTGTGTGTGTGTGTGTGTGTGTGTGTGTGTGTGTGTGTGTGTAGTCTTACCTACCTAATTGTTCTTACCTAATTGTATCTTTACAGGAATGAGTCAAGCTCGTACCGTCCCGTTCATTAAACCACTTTTATCATACATATCCTTAAATTTATGAATAGTTTTGGCACACACCATTTTATTCGGTAGTGCATTCCTCTGATCAATTGCCATATTTAGGAAACTGACTTTCCTTACGTCTTTATCACCTCTCTTTTTTATGTAAATTTTTGCAGTGTCCTCTTGCTGATGCTTCCCCATAGGTTATATATTCATTTATGTCTATTTTATCTTTCCCTGAGATGCATTTATATAGCATAATCATGTCTTCTCTTTTCCTTCTCTCTTGTAGTGTTGGTAGCCTCAGTTTTTCTAGTCTTTCTTCGTAGCTTAGATCCCGTAAGCGTGGTACCCATCTTATAGCTGCCCTTTGTCCTTTTTCAATCTTATCTGTGTGTTTTTTAGAGATAAGGATTCCAGATTATTGATGCATACTCCAAGGTTGGTCTGATGAATGATGGTTTTATCTTTCTCAGCATGTCTTCATTTATATATGTAAATGCTATTTTCGTATTAGCAAACAATGTATATATGTTACGTACCTTTTCACTGATGTGGTCAGCTGGAGATAGTCTGTTATTGATAATCACTCCTACCTGTATGTACTTCTTTTCTGTTATGTGTAGGGTTGATCTTCCTAACTTATAATCCCAATCTGGTCTTTTCTTACTTTTACCAAGCTTAATACATAACACTTGTCCACATTAAATTTTATTTGCCATTTATTGCTCCATTCATGAAGCTTATTTAATTCCTCTTCCAGCTCTTTGCAAGAATCTGTGTTAGTAATTTTCTTTTGTATTTTTGCATTATCCACAAACATAGTTAGACAGCTTCCATTCCCGGTGTTACTATGTCATTTATATATACTAAAAACATAATTGGTGCCAGCACTGAGCCCTGTGGAACTCTGCTAGTCACTTCCCTCCTTGACGAGTAATTTCCCCTTAATACTGTTCTCATTTCCCTTTTTTCTGAGAAAATCCTGCATCCAACAGTACAGATTGCCTTGGATACCTCCTTGATGATACAGTTTTCTTATCAGCTTTTCTAGTACCTTCCAACACTGGCCAGTGATACTGGTCGGTAGTTGAGTGGATTCTGTCTATTCCCTTTCTTGAATAGGGGAACAATGTTTGCTTTCCTCCAAATATCAGGTAGTTGACCTTGATCTAAGGATTCCTTGAATATTAAATACAATTGTTTGCTTAACTCTTCTGCACATTCATGTAACACCCAACCTGAAATTTCGTCAGGACCATGTGTGTGTGTGTGTGTGTGTGTGTGTGTGTGTGTGTGTGTGTGTGTAATAATCACAGTAATTTACTAGGTGTAATAAAGGATGTTAATGTAAATATGCTCCTAGCCCGCTGTTCAATGAACTTCAGTATCAAGCTGCCTTTGTTATTGTATTCTGGCTATCATTAAAAGCTTTTATTCATCTTGGGAAATACGTACCTGTTGGTAGGAGTCTTAAGAGTTCATTTAGATCAGTGGTTCCCAAAGTGGGCGGTGGTCCAGAAAGATCTAGGGGGGCGGTGAGGTACCGTGGGACCGTGAGGAAAAAGGGAACGGTAAGGGAACGGCAGGGTGGCAGCAGAACCAAGTAAGCATTTTTATTTTTTACAAATTCTAAGTCATAAACACTTAAGTGACATGTATGCTTTACAAAAAATAACATCAGCATAGAATTGTACACGAAAGCATGGTTTTATTTAATTCTGTGGTCCAAAGTCGGAGTTAAAAGTTCGAACGTTTGCCAATGCTAGAATATCCATTAATGTGTGTGTCAGGAAGTAATTGGTCCATCCATCCATCCATCATCCAACCCTACACTGCCCCATGAGGAACGTAGGAGCCTGGGGCTAGGCAGTAGGTCCTGACATTTAAGATGAGAGTGACCAGCCTCACTCATCTCTGAGTGGCAATACATGAGCAATTAACCCCAACCATCCCTTGGATATAAACCTTCACCAGCTCAATCCGATTGGAGTGCAATAATTACCCACTAAACCACCAGGCGCCAAAATATGGTTATATGGTTATCACCCAGCGTAGTAAATGGTTTCCTGGTGTACAGGAAACCATTTGGCTTGTCACTCAGTGAAGGGTCACCCACAGGCGGAAGGAAGGAAAGAAAGACAGAAGAGGGAGTGTAAAGTCACCCGTAGGCAGAAGGACGAGGAAAGAATGAAGGAAAGAAAGACAGAAGAGGATGGAAGGAAAGAAAGATGGAGGAGAGGAAAGTGCAGACACCCGACAGCAGCACTACATCGAGCGAATGGATGGTGAGCGCCCCCACCTACTTAATAAGTAATTGGTTTAATAAATAATTATATAGAGTGTATATATTTGTTTACTGCTTTAATTCCCTAAATATAGCTTTGCATGTGGCTTCAAAATGCTCGCTCGCCACCCTACCTATATGGGGAGGTGGGAGTAGGGGGGGCCTCCTAAATAGCCTATGCCCCCCCCCCAAGGAAAATTGAAATGACGCCCTTGGGCCTGGTCTTATCCCCTCACTACTGTGACACATATTAGGGTAAACGTACGCTTTACTTTAAGCAGCAGAACGACCTTACTAATTCAGTTCATATTCCTCCCGTTTGTTTTCTGCATTTTTCTGACATCTCAGGGGAGTAAATTACCTTTTTCTGATGAAATATTTCTCCTCTGATTTATCATCACTTTCCTTAAGCTGTACCGTACCTACGGGTGTTCGTTTTTGGCATAATGGAAGAAACTTCATCCACTCTCTTGATGTATTGTAGTGCGCCTACTTCTTCCTTAGCCTTTATCATTCTTTTTCTGAGCTTGCCCTCTCTTCCTATTTCTCTCATCTTTCCTTTCACTTCTTATTGCTTTTCTTTCTCTTACAGGTGGCTTTACACTGAGTGACAAGCCAAATGGTTTCCTGTAAGCCAAGAAACCATTTACAACGCTGGGTGGTAACCATATAACCAACCCATACGTGCTCCCTACGTGTCAACAAGTGGGTTGGTAGAGGGTTAGTGCCTGTCGTTTCGTTTCGTTTCGTTTTTAAAGGCTCCAACATGCATGCGTCGGCCTTGGTCACCTAATGGCGGGTCTCCATGCTGCACGATCCATTGCAGCCTCCCTGTTTATTGCCTTAACCCTGAGGTCACACTTAATGACCTCGTCCCATGTCTTTCTCGGTCTACCCCTCATAACCCCACCCCTAATATTAACACGTCTCACCTTCCTCACCCAATCATCATCCCCCATCCTCTCCACATGTCCAAACCATCTCAATCTACCTCTCCTCATCACAACACCAATACACTCCAGTCCCATCCTACCTCTCAACTCTTCCATCATAAAACCAGCCCCCCAAACCTTGCATGAAGGGATGCACTACACATCCACCTAATCATTGTCATTTCTGTACGTCTAAGCCGGCGAATATCCTTCTCCTTTACTGGCCAGGTCTCACTACCATACAGCATTACACTCCTAACACATGCTGCATACAAAGACCCCTTAGCACATAGGAAGAGTCCTCTCAATGTCAGGAGAGGCAAGAGCTCCCTGAACTTCTTCCAACCACTTCTCACCCTAGCCACAGAGCTAGCTCCAGCCCCACCTCTAGCACACAACATGTCTCCCAAATAACAAAACTCTTCCGCACACTCAAGAGATTCACCAGCAAGTTCAATCCTTTCACGCCTGACAATCTCCACCTGCTCTCCCTGACATGCCGTACACATAAAATCGGCATTATCTTGCAATCTACCTCTGATACCACATCCTCTTGTGCACCCATTTATCACAAACACCGCACAAAATGGAATTACTTCCCATGCCCTTGTGGCAAACTGCACATGGCCACTTTCCCTCGTCTTTGACAGTACCGCCACCAACCCTAGATATCATCACTTTTGTTTTATCTGCATTTACCCTTAAGCCCTTGTGCCCCATACCATCTCTTCACTTCCTAAACCTTTCCTCCACCTCCCTTTCATTCTCTGCAATCAACACCAAATCATCAGTATACATCTCCCACAGGAGTCCGTTTTTAAAGTCACGTGAGAGGGCTTCAAGTACCATGATAAACAACATGGGACTCAAAACTGACCCCTGATGCACACCAACATTCACGAAAAACTCATCACTCAAATCTCCATTCACTCTTACCTGGGTGCGAGCACCCACATACATAGCCATAATCACCCTAACCAACCACTCCTCCAAGCCAAGCTTTCTCATTGCCCACTTCACCACCTCTCTAGGGACTCTGTCAAAGGCCTTTCCCAAATCAACAAAAACAAAATACAGATCCCTTCTCCTACCAATATATTTTTCCTGAAGCTGTCGAACAATGAATATGGCATCAGTGGTCCCCCTACCTGGCATAAATCCAAACTGCATCCCATCAATATTCACTCTTTCTCTAATCATACGTTCTAAAACTCTCTCCATTACCTTCATTATCTGATCTAAAAGCTTTATACCTCTGTAATTTCCTATTTCCAGGACATCACCCTTCCCTTTATGCACATTTACAATTACACTGTTCAGCCAATCATCTGGGACAACACACTTATAAATAATCATATTTATCAGGTCAGTGACTAACCTCACCCCTATGTCCCCTGAGGCCTTCAACATTTCGGCAGTCAACCCAGACACTCCTGCTGCCTCGCCCACCTTCATCCTGCCTATTGCCTCACTCACAGTAGCAGCATCAATCAAAGGCCAAGGCCAAACACTGGATCTGCTGGCTCCAAACCTTCCCTGTCCCAGTCAAACTCCTCATTCAACAACCGGCTATAATGCTCTCTCCATGCATCTTTAATATCCTCACTGTTCACCATTACCCTTCCTTCATCATTCTTCATACACTGCTCACCTATAATATCCCGATTATCCCTCTTCATCTGATTTGCCACCTTAAATATCATATTTTTCCTTTCCCCATGATTTAGGTTATCAAGTAAAAGTCTCTGTGACTCAGACTTCGCCCTGTATACCTCTCTTCTAGCCCTACGCTTGGCAGCCAAGTACGAGTATTCCTCCTTGCTACCACCCTTCTTCTATTCCCGGAAAAGCCTTCTTTTCTCCTTAACTGCAGCTTCTACACCCTCACCCCACCACCAAGTTACTTTATGTCCACCAAGATACTTTATGCCCCTCCCTGTAAAACAAATAACTCAAGAGTCAAATGGCCACCCCTTACGGGATTATGGCGTCTGGCAATAAATAGATAGAAGAAACTTAATGTACTCAAAGGTGGGTTTCATTTTCCAATTTCCCAGCAGGAGGTTAGGTACGTTAAACAATTAGGTACAGTTAAGTTCGGTTTGGTTAGGTTTAATTGAACACTTTGGTTAGGACAGTCCCTTCTGCCATTATGCTGACAGATCAAACGAGTTGTCAGTGAAACACAGGTTAAAGTAGTGAGGAGACAATATTGACAAGAAATGTTTATTTATCCTCCAGAAATATTAAAAATACTGTAACTTCTCAAATAACACGAGGGCTATGTTCCTGAAGAGGTCGCGTTCTCTAAAAACACGTCATTTAAACATAATTTTCCCATAAGAAACAATGGTAATACTGGGGGTAGTTCCTGGACTCTGGGAAAGTCTACCCATTTGGGAAGTTATGCTACTCTAAACTTAAAAGCAACAATACTAATTTGAAAGAAAACCTATGTAAAAAACAAAAACAGTATAATTGGGGAGAAGTAAACAACATTTGAGCCCTAGTTGGGCCGAAGCATTGTTTACTTCTCCCCAAATACATACAGTACTGTTTTCGTTTTTTACGTGGATTTTTTTTCAATTCTGTTTCTTTCACAGCATCGTGAAAGTTCCTCAACATTATTAATGCATTAGTAGGTCATAGAAACAATACAGTAAAAGCAACATTTTCATTACAATAAGTAGGTCACAAACAAAAACAACGCACAGCATCACTTCATCTACGCATCACTCGTCGTCTGCTGCTGTCCCTGCTCACCGCACTCCCCCACCTTCCGCCGTTCCCTCTCCTCGCTCTGCTGTCCCTCCTCGCTCTGCTGTCCTGATATGTAAAGACTTAATTTGCCATAATGAAACAGTTACAATATATATTTTTTTCAACAATAAATTAGTCACTACTCGTTTTACGTTGATTTGGTATACAATAATTCGCTACAACGATAATAGAAAAGTTCCACCCCAAAATCCGATTTACGATAAATTTCTCGCTATAACGATTTTGCCATCGGAAAATTTCGTACAAAGCACCAGACACACGCAAGGTGACCTCGCTTGTCTCAGGCAAGATGGTAGCCCCAGCGTGCAGAGCATTGTTTTGGTTCTGTTGCGGTCCCGCCACCCCTTCAAAGCCCTGTCTTTTCGACTTGTTCAAGTGTGCTCCCCAGCTATCGTCACCTCTAGGCCAAGCATCGTGCTACTGTAGGCCTATACATCGTGTAGCACCAGGCCAACGCTGCGCAAGTGTGTTTGTTGTGTTGTTGCAGTGATTTACTCTGTGAGTAACGCTGCCTGTATTGGTGTGATAGTGTTTGTTTTGGTCTTGGAGACACTTGGACCGACACAGGAATTAATTAAGGTGGATTGTCATTTTTGTTTCAGTCTTGGATAGGTGACTTTGGGAAGTTGAGTTGACGTAACCCCCCTTTTATAATGTTTCAATCTCCCAATTTATGATAAAATCGTTATACGTTAAGGTATGACCTATGGGACTGTCTAAGGCGTACGTGGCTAATTTGAAAACATCACGTATGCATAAAGTTGCGTTAAATCGAGAAACCCTTGTTAGTTAAACATATCTCCTTAAATATTTGCTCGTGTTAAAACGAAAAACTTGCTGTTTAAACTCGCATTAGTTGAGAGGTTACTGTTTACCAGACTATCATGAAAAAGAGAAACTGTTTTGGTAAGATGCTTCAACTTCGAAAAGTGTATGTGTACCCAGTCAAGATACCTGCAGATGATTTTTATCACAATTTTTATCATTACCATTCCAGGAGAACTACATAGTGCTTTCTACTTTCCCCTTTGCATGTAGTTTTTGAGTGCTGTTCGGGAGCAAAATCTAACATATATAGGAGAGCTTCCATCAACAGGTTACTGCAGATGATGAAGTTTAGCACTCACCCGTTGACTCGTGGACGTCGAAATTTGCTGCCGCACGAGGGTCGTGGACATCCAGTCGTGGAATGCCCAGACCCATTAATTGAAGTCTGGTCTCACCGTGGCTGCCTCAAACTTTGTAGTCTTCTTTTCTATGGCAGATTATCCCCGGCTGTGCCAAGCAGTGTATGTTGTCTGCAATTTTGAACGCTGAAATCAGAACAGAAATTATATTATACTATGAATTGTTATATTACTACAATTAGCACCGTAAGTTGCTGTGGACTCGGACGTAGTGTTAACTCGGACATTAAAAAAAAAAAAAGGTTTTATGAAATCATTGTGTGGAAAGTAATAATAGCAGAGTGAATGTAATACCACACATTTTTGGTTATGTAAATGGGTAACTTACCACGAACATCTTTGCCAGTTTGCATGTGCTAGCAATGGTGACATTTGGACCTTTAAAGAGGTGATTTTTTTTTTTTTACTTTTCTAACATCAGTGATATTGGTATGTAAATATAATGGATGATGATTTACCGGTACATTAACTTGCAGAACCAATGATTATTTTAAAATATTTAAATTTTTTGACCTCGTGTGAATTCTGACACGCACGGAATGCTTGCTTTTGTGTTTGTAACATAAATATTTTCCTTTCTTTAGCAGTAAATAGTGATTATAAGACCTCTGTGTGATGCCTAAACCACATAAAAGAAAGGACAGTGACCAGCAGGCCAAAGAAAAACCTGCAGAATCCACCTTTTAAAAGGCAGTTAAGGACATGTGCACAGAAAAATTAAGTGTTAGAGAAGCTGCAACAAAGAACATCAACAAATGTAGTCTGCATGACCGTGTGTCTCGAATCCATAGTAAGAAACGCAGAGCAGCTGGCAATTAGTAGTGAGGAGGAGGAGCTCCTCATGAAGCGCATAATAGTTTTGTCTGACAGGGGCTTACCTTCAGATCAAATGGACCTCTACTACCTCCTCAAGGCATACTTAGACCAGAGGAGAGTAATTGTTAAGTGATTCAAGGACGACCTACCAGGGGTAGACTGGGTGCATTCTTTCCTGTACCATCATGAGGACAAGCTCACTCTCCAAATCTCACAAAATGTCAAGCCAAGTCGCACCAGGTTTCTGAAGATCAGCTTCAGGCATATTTTAATCAACTGGAGAAGACACTTGAAGGTGTGCCACCAGAAGGTAGGAGGCAACCAAAAAGGGAACCTATCAATACAAGCACTTCATTGCAGTAATTGAAAGTGTCACACCATCAATCCATGTCAGGTTCTTAAAACATGTCGCTGAGACCACTAACATGTTTGTAAACCCAACTGTTCATGACTGCAGTGATGTTGAAAAAAAGGACATTATTCAGATTCTACAGGAGCCTGCTGTTAACTCTAAACTTTCATGATGCTTGATGTTAATGTTAATGCATGGTCTTAGTTGCTATAATGTTCAGATAATCAGTTCTTGCAAAGCTGCATTTAAGTTTTCTATTTCAGTAATGAGATATACTGTACTGTATGTAATACTTTTCCTTTCCTGTATGGTACCCCCCTGAAGGCTTAGGATTTCAGTTGTGCTTTTTTTAAAAAGCCGAAGAGTGCCCGAAGTTGCACCATGGTGTCCGAAACCCACAGCAGATTTGCTGCTCTTACAATTGATGAATAAATCAAGGACTGTCCGAGGGCATATAAAGAGTGTTCAAGTTCATACCATGTGGTGATATGAACTTGGATGCTACTTCCGGCTCTACTACAAGGAAATGATAGTTAACTGAAACATTCACTATGCATGCATTGAAAGCGTTCACGCATAGCCTGAGCAGGTGCTGACATTCAACATTTTGCGTTTGTGTTTTATCTTACAGCTTGCCTTGCAAAAAGCTGTCAAAACTGTCCAAGTTCACACCACCTTATGGCAAACATTTGTACTAACAAAGTGAAGCTTAACAAATTAATCACTGGTCTGGCCAAGATTCGAACTCGGCCCTCGCACTTATCATGCGCACACGTTACCACTGAGCCAAAGAGAGGATCCCCCACTTTGCCTCTGGGCAATGTTGGCATTTATAGACCCCATTACACCCCTGTTTTCCCCTTGGTAATTAATTCTGTGAGTTTCGAACACATGGTAGCGTAGCATGGGAGGCCACCACTGGTGAGGCTATGGACCACACCGAACAGCTCATCCTTGGGATGTAAGGACAAGGACACTGTCAGCTAACCAAGGAACAACACAAAATAGCCAACCAAGCCTCACCTCATATCCCACACTGCTGCCAGCCAATGTACAAGCTAAATGAAGCTCAGCAAACTAGTCACTGCTCTGGCTGAGATTCAAACTCAGGCCCTCGCGCATAGCATGTGTACACGTTACTGCAGAGCTACAGAGAGGATCCCCTTTTTACCTTTTGCCAATGCAGGCATTTATTGACTTCATTACACATCGTACAGTATACCCTCAGTATACCGAACCCTCTTTTAACCCCTAAAGTACTAAGCTCATCGATCAAGCTTTTTGCGCAGTTTCTTAAAAGGACGAGCAACGCCAATCGTGCAACATCCACAAAAAACTGGTGGCAGCTGGCTCCACCCCAGCTGTGACGTAGATGGTGTCTAACCAATCAGAACTAAGTGTTGGACACACAGGAGGGACCCAGACCTGTACCCAGGCGGTGGGGGGTGTACCCCCCACCTCCGCCTTGCCTCGTCCCTCTACCCCACTACCTTGTTACTACCCTACCTCCCACCGTTCTTACCACCACCACAACCCCTCCCAGACCCTCCTCATGCATCCCCCCCTCCCATGTGGATCCCTCCCATGTCCCCCCCCCAGTCATCTGGGGGGAGGGTATTTCCCCCTTACCCTCCCTCCATGTCCCTGTACTCCACTGGGGTCCTTCCTTTGTGTCTTGTCCCTCAATCCCCATACACCCCCTCCTGGTCTTACAACCTCCCACCACCTTCCCCCACCCTCACCCCCTAGCACGCAGTGTCTTTACCTCCCCGGCCTCGAATATTTTGCGTATTTTTTACGCTTTATGGCACATGTTTTTGAATCATTACCTGTAATTTATTCGTGTCTTTGCATACAGGTATGCACACCGCAATTATTTTAGCTGTCTTTATTCGAAACCCACTCGAAAAATAAATTTTATTTTATACCGACGCATGCATGCATATTGGAGCCTTCAAAAACGAAATGAAAACTAGCTAGATTTAACAGCTCGGAGGGGAGGGGATCCGGGAAAGGGGGGAGGGGAGGGAAGGGGAGGAGAAAGGAGGAGAGGGAAGGGAAGGGGAGGGAGGAGACTGGAGGTATGGGGAGGGGAGAGGAGGGGAGGATAATTTTTACTATTTATCATATTTTCATTGGGGGGGTTCATGCCCATTTTCCTTAGCTAGATTTGACAGCTCGGCGGGGAGGGGAAGGGGGAGAGGGAAGGGGGAGAGGAGGTTAGGCGAGGGGAGAGGAGGGCAGGGAAGGGAAGGAAAGGGGAGAGGAGGGCAGGGAAGGGAAGGGAAGGGGAGAGGAGGGAGGGGCTTGGAGGTATGGGGAGAGGAGAGGAGGGGTGGATAATTTTTACTATTTATCATACAGTATTTATTTGCGGGGTTTGTCAACATTTTATTTTTTTCTAAGCACATTACAATGGTTTATAACATCTGTACACACACGCACACACACAAAAAAAAATGATTTTGGTGATTTTTGTACGTATTTTTGCGAGGAAAACAGGTGCGAGCGGCGTATTTTCTTTCTCGCCGGGGCCATGCCGGGCAACTATTATCAAATTTGTTGGGCCATAGCTCGGTAACTATTGGGTCTAGCAGGGTGGGGTTTGCATTTGCAGGTGTGTAAATGTAAGCTCTATAAATTGGGCATAAAACTTTTAACCTTTGAGAAAGTCGAAAAATAGGCCTGTTT
This sequence comes from Coenobita brevimanus, assembly GCF_032717465.1. Taxonomy (NCBI): domain Eukaryota; kingdom Metazoa; phylum Arthropoda; class Malacostraca; order Decapoda; family Coenobitidae; genus Coenobita; species Coenobita brevimanus. The sequence continues at coordinate 22,694,782 of NC_137046.1, forward strand.
TTACGTCCTGGGCTGGAGAATTGCATACCCTAGGGGTTAATGAATTTTGGATTTTGACCACCATGAGCTGGCCGAATGTTTTGTTCATTTAACAAATTTTGTTCGGTAAAAGAACGGATGTACAGGAAACACTGACACACACACACACACACACACACACACACACACACACACACACACACACACACACACACACATGCTTTTCTGCATCCTATTGAACGCCGCATCAGTCTCTGAGTGACCAGCATCATTAGAAGATCTCCCCCCATTACGGTACTTCACTTTGATTTGCTATTCTGTAATAACATGTAGTATAGTATTTACTGTAATGTAACAGTTAATATACAGTGAGTTTTCTGTACCCACACTTTCCCTGTAAATACCAAATGATGAATGTACAGTAACTATTGTATAGGCAGTGAACAGTATAGTGCAGTAATGTATTGTGGTGGTTATCACTATCTGTGTGAGTGGTGGAGAGCGTTTTTTTTTTTTTTTTTTTTTTTTTTACGCATGCAGCTGTTCTGTACTATTTGCTTTGCTATTTCTGATATGTAGTTTTTACTGTAATGTAACAATTAATGTACAGTGTGAGGTTTCTTTACTCACATTTTCCTTGTATCAAATGACGAACAAACATAGATTTATCCAAGGCCTACTTGCAGTCTTTTTTTTTGCAGTGCAGCTACTTTCTGAAAGGCAAGAATAAACACATAAGTTAGTAAATAGAGCATTTATTAAGAAAAAGAGCAATTTAGACCTACCTGTACATTATTGTTGTGAGTGTATGGCCGAAAGACGCTGTACATTTAACAAGCTTTGTTTGGTAGAAGCCACGATACCTTGGGAAACTACTAAACAGCATGGTGTTCGGCTTTAATGTCAAGGGTCTGGTATCAATTAGTTTGTTATATCAAGGGTTTCTTGTAAACTGTTTGTACGTGTGGTAACAAAGAAGACAGGCTGCCACTGCATTAGTGATAGCCAATACTGTACCATCTTAGGCACAAAATGATCCACAGGTAAATGTGGCACGTGATGGGAAGGGTGGGTGGAGAACTGAATGAACGGAAGGCAATGATTGATTATGTGAGTGTGGATGACGGAATGAGAAGGTGTGTAATGGATGCAAGAATATACAGAGGTTGGGGGAGTGGATTTTCTGACCACCACTTGTTGGTGGTGAAAGTCAAGGTTCAGATAGAATGGAGGAATAGAGAGAGGGAAGGGCAGGAGGAAGTAGTCCATACAAGGAGGGCAAAAAGGTTGCATGAGCATGGAAAAAAGGCAGACTATAAGAGAGAAGTAGGGGAGCAATTGGGTAAATATGATTTGGAGCAGATAGGGGAGGTGGAAGATGTGTGCAAGATATTCACAGAAGAAATATGTTCAGCGTGTGAGCTGGTGTGTGAGGTGAAGAGAAGACGAAAGGGGATGCAAGGAATAGCATGATGGAATGAAGAGGTGAGACAAGTTGTGAGGCAAAAAAAGGAAGCATATATTGAGTAGATGGGAAACAGGAGCATGGAGGAAGTTTAGAGACAGAAGAGAGAGGTGAAAAGATTAGTAGGAGAGATTAAGAAGTGAGTGGATGAGGAATTTGGAAGGAATATGAATGAAAAGTGGAGGGAATGTAAGAAAATGTTCTGGAAAAAGGTAAAGAGATTTAGACAAGGTGATAAACAACTTTTCAGGTAGTGAAAGATGAAAATGGTAGATTGCTAGTGAAGAAGAGTGAAAAGCGAGCAAATGGAGAGAACACAGAGAACACTTTAAGTAACTGTTAAGCATAAGGAATGAAAATAATGCAAGTGTAAGTGGCTGGGGAATGGCATGGAGAAGGATGGAGGTGAGAAGAGAGGAAGAAATCAGTAGGATGGAAGTAATAGAAGCAATGAAGAAAGTCAAAATGGGGAAAGCCTCAGGAATTGATGGAGTGTGTGGTGAAATGCTGAAACATGAGGGAAGGATAGTAGTAGAATGGATATGGAAGATCTGCAGATTGGCCTAGGAGAAAGGTAGAGTCCCAGGGAATTTGAAGTCTAGTACTCTATAAATATTCCCCTGCACAAAGGAAACAGGAAAAATAATCTATCTATTCTATCTATTGCCAGACGCCTCAATCCCGTTTGGGGTGGCCACAAACAAATCGCCTCCAAGTTGCCCTGTCCCCCGTCATTTCACTGCCCTGCTCCCAACTCACACACTCCTCTCTCATATACCTCTCCACCCCATCCCTCCATCTCATCCTCGGCCTCCCCCTCCCTCTTCCCCCCTCCACCTCACTCACATACACTTTCTTCGTCATTCTTTCACCCTCCATCCTCTCCACATGGCCAAACCACCTCAGTGTGTTCGCCATAACGCTTCCTATCACATCCACATCAACACCACAACGCTCCTTTATATCCTCATTCGTCAGCCTGTTTCTCCATGTGACTCCACAGGTTCCTCTTAAATAACTCATTTCCACTGCTCTCACTCTTGACTTGTGTCCTTCCAACAACGTCCAAGCTTCACTTCCGTACGTTAGAGTTGGTATCACAATACTGTCATGTAGTAACTTTTTCACTTCCATGCTCACTTCCCTGTTTCTTATCACTGCTTTCAAAGAACCAGCAACCTTTCTTCCCTGCTGTACCCTTTCAAGCACTTCACCCTTCAAACCTTCATCCTTACTCATCACACTACCCAAGTACTTAAACGTACTCACATTTTCCAATTCCTCACCATCCAACCTCGCTGTACATTCACTGACTTCACCTCACTCAAAGACCATCACTTTACTCTTCCCTACATTCACCTTTAGATTCCGTTTCTTACACACTCTCCCAAACTCATCCACCAAGCCTTGCAGCTCCCCTTCGTCTTCACTCAACAACACAGTATCATCTGCAAACAACAGTACAGGGAGTTTCCAGACACTATCCTCTCTCACCAGGGCCACTCCAACATCCACTACCCTACCTTGTACCTCTTTTATTACCCCATCCATGTACAGATTGAACAACCATGGAGATATGACACATCCCTGTTTCAACCCAACTTTCAAAGAGACAAATTCACTTAGTTCACCATCCACACGCACTGCAGCCTTCACACCATCGTACATACTCTTCACAGCATTCAACAACTTTCCATCTACTCCATATATTCTTAACACTTTCCACAATCCTTGTCTATCCACCCTGTCATATGCTTTCTCCAAATCCATGAAAGCCGCATACAACTTCTTTCCCTTCTCTAGAAACTTTTCCACTAAAGATTTAAGAATGAATATCTGATCTACACAACCTCTTCCCTTCCTAAAGCCTCCCTGTTCTTCTTCAAATAATTTCTCTGTTCTTTCTCTAACTCTGTCTATAAGTATCCTACCATACACTTTTCCTATTATACTAAGAAGTCAAATCCCCCTATGATTACCACACACTTCATTTTCCCCTTTTCCTTTGTACAAGGGAATAATTATATCTCACTTCCAATCCTCCGGGACTCTACCTTCCTCCCAGGTCAGTCTGCACATCTTCCACATCCATTCTACTACTATCTCTCCCCCATGCTTCAGCATTTCACCACACACTCCATCAATTCCTTGGGCTTTCCCCGATTTAACTTTCTTCATTGCTTCCACAACTTCTATCCTACTGATTTCTTCATGTCTTCTCACCTCCCTCCTTCTCCCAGCCATTCCCCAGCCACTTATACTCGCATTACTTCCATCCTCTATGTTCAACAAATCCTTAAGGTGTTCTCTCCATCTGCTCACTTTTTCTCCCTTCTCCATTAGTAATCTACCATTTTTATCTTTCACTCCCCTACTAACTTCACTTCCACTCTGTCTTACTCTTTTCACCTCTTTCCAGAACATTTTCTTACAATCCCTCCAATTTACACTCAAATTCCTTCCAAATTCCTCATCCACTCTCTTCTTACTCTCTCTTACTAATCTTTTCACCTCTCTCGTTCTTTCTACATATAACTCTCTCTTCTGCCTCTCAACTTCTTCCATGCCCCTATTTCTCATCCATTCATTGTATGCTTTCTTCTTTTGTGCCACAGCCTGTTTCACCTCTTCAGTCCACCAGGCTGTTCCTTGCACCCCCCTCCGTCTTCTCTTCCTTCCACACACCACATCACATGCTGCACATATTTCTTCTGTAAATATCCTACACACACCTTCCACATCTTCCATCTGCTCCAGTTCTTATTTGCCCAATCGTTCCTCCACTTCTTTCTTATACTCTGCCATTTTCTCATCCTCCTGTAACCTTTCCACTCTCCTTGCAACTACTCCTTCCTCTCGTCTTTCCCTTCTTCTATTCCTCCATCTTACTTGAATTCTAATTCTGGCCACCACCAAGTAGTGGTCAGAAAGTCCACTCCCCCAACCTCTATAAACTCTTGCATCCATTACACATCTTCGCATCCTTTCATCCACACACACATAATCAATCATTGCCTTCCTTTCATTCAGTTCACCACCCACACTTCTCATCACTCGCCATGTATACCTGTGGATCATTTTATGCCTGAAGAGGGTATTGGCTATCACCAACCCCCTCCCAGCACAAATGTCCACTAACGCACTGCCATTCTCATCTATCTCAGCAGGCACACCCCACTCACCAACTATTCCATCCACCTTCACATTCCCAACTTTACCATTCATATCACCAATCAAAAACACTCTCTCATTCCTTCCAAACTTATCCATGCACACTTCTACATTTGTCCAGAACTCTTCTCTCACTCTTCTAGCACGATCTTGCGTTGGCGCATACACACACACAATCGCCCACATTTGAATTTCAACTTTCAACTTTACCCACACAATCCTTGACCCAACTGATCCATACTGTCTTACGCTCTTCTTCCATCTTTTACTCACAACTATACATACTCCTTCCTTTGCCCTGTCATTCTCACCTACTCCTGCACATATACCCCATCCATACTCCCATTCTCTCACATTTTCTCCTCTCCATTTTGTTTCAGTTATTCCACATACATCCACTTTCGCACCCTCAAGCACCTGGACAATCTCTCTCTCTTTCACCTCATCATTCGCTCCCCTTACATTCCAGGTTCCAATAACCATGTCCTTTGTCCGGTCCTTGGTCGTCATCGTTTGGTCAGTCCTTGTCCGAGGCTTATTGTTTGTTTTTTTGGTTAGTTGTTTTCCGGTGAGGGGCACTAACCCTCCGCCAACCCTTTTAGTCGCCTTTTATGACAAGCAGGGATACTGGGGGAGTATTCTTGAAAAAAAAAAAAAACCCTACCCCCAGGGGGTAAAATAAGTGTGTGGTAATCACAGAAGGCATTTGTCGTCGTAGTGTAACAGGAAAAGTATGTGGTAAGATACTTACTGACAGACTTAGGGAAAAAAAACAGAGGAATTAGTTGGAGAAGATCAGGAAAGTTTTAGGAATGGAAGAGGTTGTGTAGATCAGATATTCGTTCTTAGGTCTCTAATGGAAAAGTTTCTAGAGAAAGGAAAATAATTGTATGCAGCCTTCATGGATTTGGAGAAATGGAAAATATTAAGAATATATGGAGTAAATTTGGAGTTGTTGAATGCCGTGAAGAGTATGTGTGGGGTGCTAAGGCTGCAGGGCGTGTTGTTGGTGAACTTAGTGAATTTTGCTGTTTGGATGTTGGATTAAAACAGAGATGTATCATGTCTCCATGGCTGTTTAATCTGCAGCTATGTGGATGGGGTTATGGAAGAGATACAAGGTAGGACAGCGGATGTTGGAGCTGCCTTAATGAGAGAGAGCAGTGGTAGGAAATTCTCTGTACTGTTGTTTGCAGATGATACTGTATTGTTAAGTGAAGATGAAGGGAACTGCAAGGCATGGTGAATGAGTTTGGGAGAGTGTGTAAGAAATTAAATTTAAAGGCGAATGTAGGGAAGAGTAAAGTTATGGTCTTTGAGTAAAATGAAGGCACTGAATGTACAGTTAGGTTGGATGATGAGGAAATGGAAAATGTGCGTGCATGTAAGTACATGGGTAGTGTGATGAGTAAGGATGAAAGTTTGGAGTGTGAAGTGCTTGAAAGGGTACAACAAGGAAGAAAGGTTGATGGTACTTTGAAAGCAGTGATAAGAAACGGGGAAGTGAACATGGAAATAAAAAAGTCACTGCGTGACATTACAGGAGCTATTGTGATTGTGAATACCATATTCCTATAGGATGTCAGAAAACCCCCAGAGGAATAGAGACAAGATAAAAATATATATATTACAGTAAATAATCAATGAATAAAATATATGAATAATGATATGAATAATACATAAAACAAAATAAAAAAGGAGGAGGGGGGGGATTTGGGTGTCTTGAAGACTGGTGTCTGTCACTACACCCCAGTCAACAGCAAGGTGTCCTGAGTCACCACCTTGCACTAGTTCCATCAGCATGGCCTTCAGCAGCCAGGGTCTGCCACAGCCCTAGTTTCTCACAAGGGATTCCATCTGCTCTCATACTGGGAGTACTGGTTGAACTGTAACCAACAGATGTCTCTCTGCCCGGCCTTTGATGGGAGTAGAATCCTGAACAGAGAAAAGACCGGGAGAATACACCCCAAGTACAAAAAAATGTAGGAGGTTAATTCATCAAGGCTGATAGAGTGAGAGAATAAGACAGTATAAGAGACAGTAGCACTAAACAACCAAAAGAAATGGGCCACTGCCAAGATTTTCACCAAATCTTACCATGATGGTTATCCAGAGTCGGCTGACTAACCCCAGAAATTAGAACTCCACATTAACGCCCTTCAACTTAAAAACCCATAGTTCTATCTATCTATCTATCTATTACCCGACACCCTAATCCTGCAAAGGGTGGCCACAAACAAAATACCTCCAAGTCTCTCTGTTCCCCACCATTTGACTGCCCTCCGCCCAATTCACTTCCCCCTCCCTCAAATACCTCTCAACTCCATCCCTCCACCTCATCTCCCCTCCCTCTCCCTCCCTCCACTTCACCCAAACACACCCTCTTAGTCAGTCTTTCATTATCCATTCTCTCCACTTGTCCAAACCACCTCAGTGTATTGCTCCTAATTTTCTCAACCACATCCACATCCACCCAACAACGTTCCTTCACTTGTCAACCTATCCCTCCATGTCACTCCACATGCTCCTCTCATGTAACTTATTTCCACTGCACTCAGTCTTGACTTGTTCCCCTCTAGCAAGGTCCATGCCTCGCTTCCATACATATGGGTAGGGATCACAATACTGTCATGCAGTGACTTCTTAAGATACTCATCTCACTATTTTTCATCACTGCTTTCAGTGAACCAACAACCTTCCTTCCCTGCTGTACCCTTTCAATCACTTCATCCCCCAAACTTCCATCCTTACTCATCACACTATCCAAGTACTTGAATGCACTCACATTCTCCATCTCCTCAGCATCCAATCTCACTGTGCATTCTGTGACTTCACTCCTCTCAAACACCATAACTTTATTCTTGTTTACATTCACTCTCAGATACCTCTTCCTACACACAGTCCCAAATTCATTCACCAAACCCTGCAACTCCCATTCATTTTCACTCAACAATACTGTATCAACTTTCACATCTCACCCTCATTCATTAGAGCCACCCCCACATCCACTGCCCTACCTTGCACCTCCTTTACAACCCCATCCATGTATATATTGAACAGCCATGGAGACATCACACATCCCTGTTTCAGTTCCACATTTAGATCAAAGAACCCACTCAGCTCACCATCCATTCGCACCGTAGCCCTAGCACGTTCGTTCATACTCCACACAGCATTCAACAATTTCCACTCCACTCCATTTATTCTTAATACCTTCCACATACTTTGCCTATCTATTCTGTCATAAGCTTTCTCCAGGTCCATGAAGGCAGCATACACTTTCTTTCCTTCTCTAGATACTTCTCCACTAAATATCTTAGAACAAATATCTGATCTACACACCCATTTCCCATCCTAAATCCCTCTTGTTCTTCTCCAGCTAGCTCCTCTGTTATATGCCTAACCCCATCAATGAGTATTCTACCATATATTTTTCCAATCACAAAGAAGGCAAATGCCCCTATGGTTACCACATACTTCTCTCTCCCCTTTTCCTTTGTATAAAGGAACAATTATACCTGATTTCCAGTCCTCTGGATCCCTTCCCTCTTCCCAAGCCAATCAACACAACTTCCATATCCACTCCACAACAATGTCACCCCTATACTTCAGCATTTCACCACACTCTCCATCAGTTCCTGGGGCCTTTCCCATCTTGATCTTTTTCATTGCTTCCACTACTTCCACCCCGCTGATCTCTTCCTCCTTCCTCTTATCTCTTCTTCAAGCCATTCCCCAACCACTTATACTCGCACTGCTTTCACTCTCTACATTCAACAAATCCTCAAAGTACTCCTTCCATCTCCTCAATTTCTCTCTCTTTTCCACCAACAATCTATAATTCCCATCTTTCATTCCCCTACTGTTTCCCCTTTCACATTGTCTTTCTTTACCTCCTTCCAAAACAATTTCTTACTCTTCCTCCATTTTACACTCAGGTTCCTCCCAAACTCTTCATCCACTTTCTTCTTGCTTTCCTTCACCAATTTCTTGATCTCTCTTCTGCTCACATATATCTCTCTCTTCTCTTTCTCACCTTCTCCCCTACCTCTACTCGCTAGCCATTCACTATTTAGCCATAGTTGAGGCGTCAAATAGTGTGACTCGATCCAGTATTCAACACGAACATGCTTTAAGCTCAATTCAGGCACTATGAGCAAGCAAGTTTCGAGTAAATGAACCAGTAGTTAAAAGATTCAACCAGCAAAAACTGATATATAATCCGAGTATTTTAATTTCCCTTGAATTCATTCAGTTACCAAGATTTACCCTCACAATTATACCAACTCTAACATATGGAAGTGAAGCTTGGACCTTGTTAGAAGGACACACGTCAACAGTGAGAGCAGTGGAAATTAGTTATTTGAGAGGAACATGTAGAGTTACATGGAAAGACAGACTGACAAATGGGGAAATGAAGGAGCATTGTGGCATGGATATGGATGTGATAGAAAGCATTAGGAGAAATACATTTAGGTGGTTTGGCCATGTGGAGAGGATGGAGAGTGAGAGACTAATGTGGAGAGTTTATGTGAGTGAGGTGGAGGGGGAGAGGGGGGGAAGGCCAAGGATGATATGGAGGGATGGAGTGGATAGGTATATGAAAGAGGGGAGGGGGGGGTGAGCTGGAGGGAGAGCAGTGAAATGGTGGGGGACAGGCTTACATGGAGGAGACTGGCCACCCCTTACGGGAGTAAGGCGTCTGGCAATAGGTAGATAGATTTCAATATTTCCCGCAAATGGTACTACAAACTCTAAGAATACTTCATTATTTATTAAAAGTGAGTGAGATGCATAGCTGGAAATGGGTTGAGCCAAAAGCAAGTGACTGGCAGGATGGTGAGAAGACACTGCCACTGCTTGTCTGGGAAATAATAAATAAATAATTCCAGGCTAAAAAAAAAAAAAAGTTGAAACTAAAAAAAAAAATCCCATTGATAATGAGGGAGTACTGTATTAGCTGGTAAAAAAATAAGAAAATAAGTGACTATTTTTGAAGTCAAGTGCTACATTTTTTCCCTGCCCTGGCAACCCTTTATGTTACTTCCATGCATTGTAAGTGACTTTGTAGTAATGAGTGATATGTATAGTGGTGGTAGGTAATGGCAACTATCATCCACTCACTTGATGAGATGCTGCCTACTTCTTCACCTTCATCATTCGTTTTCAGTGTCTGCTGTCCTCTCTTCCTGTTTCTTCCATCTTTCCTGTGACTTTTTATGACTCTTCTTTCCTTTTAAGGTGGCTTTACATTGAGTGACAAGCCTAATGGTTTCCTGTAAGCCAGGAAACTATTTACAGTGCTGGGTAGTAACCATATGTCCAACCAATACATGTTCCCTCTGTGTCAACAAGTGGGTTGTTGGAGGGTTAGTGCCCCTCCCTGTACAACAGCTAAATACAAACAGCCACCCCTCACGGGATTGTGGTGTCTGGCTATAGATAGATATGTATAGTGAAGTAGTCAATAACTGTAAAGAATATAGTGTTGTTACCTCAGGTATATAATGTTATGTTCACATGACATGTTTTGTGCAAAGAGGAGCACTTCTGACTTTGCTTTTGTGTTTCTGTGATGGTGTGAGAGTACATCCATGCATATGACATGGATGAATACTTTGGGATATTATGTATATATGTATGTGTATTAAGACCCTGTTGGAGACAGTGGCAAGTGACACTGCAATATGCTACACACCAGTGGAAGTTAAAGTGATGCTTGCTATGATGGTATTGTGCCATAGTAATATGAGTACTTTAATAACAAAGGTAAGTACTGTCAGAGACAAAAAATTACCTTGTAGTGCATAACTTGTAAAAAGTGGTAGAAAAATAAGTAGCCTACAGTGATTCTTGGTTATCGTACATAGTTGCTAGTGACCATAGTGCATGATAACGGAATTGCGGAACAACGACAGCGCAAAACCTAAGGGATTTAACCTAACTGATACCAGGCTGTCACGGTGTTTTTGAGAGTATGCAATATTAAAGAATAATATTCAATAATACTTGAGAACAGGGACAAAGAATTGACTTGTGAAAATCAAGCAATGATTACTTTATGCCGGCTTACTTCGCCGATTCTTTAAGGACGAGAATTTATAAACTTTCTCAACAGTACACAGCAGAGACTAATTACTCACACGTGCTGTTTATTAGTACTATTGGCCTCTGGAGAAAGTGACTCCACCCTTGACAATCAATAACTAATGCTATTAATGATAAACAGGTTCTTGCTGGTGCAATTCACTCCTAGATGGCACAACGGATTTAAGTTAATAAAAAGGACTGGCCTAAGTACCAGTTGTGAATAATGCAAAGCGTTTATGCAAACTAGGAGCTATAAATAAAATAAGCTAAATGTGGAGTAATAAAACACGAGTTTACATTACATTAAGCTCAAGAGAAAAGAACTGTAAATTTATTGATTACAACGAGATAAATTTACGTTACATGTTTCAAAATGGATTCAAAATAAAGAGATCGCACTCACTCACTCACTCAAAAGCTAAACTCTTAAACCTAGGAAAAACGAAAAGAAAATACTGGTCAGAAAAGTGGGCTAAGCGGAATGGACTGGGCGTCGTTGCTGAGGAAGGACACTGCCACACCCACTGAACCTCTCGCCGGCTCACACTAGGTGGAGACTTCAGGAACCCGCTGAAGAACGACCTGGTCTCATGGCGCTTTAATCCTAATTGAGTTCAAATTGTGAGAGAGAGAGGCGAGAGCGGGCCGCACTTGGTAACAGCTTAATGAATATAGTGTGAGCGATACACACTCACAATAAATCACTCAACAGAGGTGCTAATGTCGTGCACTAAGATGATCACATATGAAACAGTGAAAAATGGTTCTGAAAACACTCCCGATCGGGTGAATACGTGGCGGTTGACTGAGTGATACATACTGGGATTCTACTAGAATTCGTGGTTTCCCACAAAGTTCAATGTCACGAGTTTAAATAGAAAATAGCGCCGACTCGTGACATTACTATCTATCTATATATATATATATTGCCAGATGCCACGATCCCGTACGGGGTGGCCATTTGACTCTAAGTTATTTGTTTTGCAGGGAGGGGCACTAACCCTCCACCAACCCACTTGACACATACGGAGCACGTATGGTTTGGTTATATGGTTACCACCCAGCGTTGTAAATGATTTCTTGGCTTACAGGAATCCATTTGGCTTGTCACTCAATGTAAAGCCACCTGTAACAGAATGAAAAGCAATAAGTAGTGACAGAGAAGATGGGAGAAACAGGAAGAGAGGAGGGCAGACACAGAAAAAGAATGATAAAGGCTAAGGAACAAGTAGGCAGCACTACATCAAGTGAGTGGATGATATGTCCCATCAAATGATTTTTTTTTTCTCAGGAAAAAGAAATTTCAATATACATACATATAAATCCTACTCAGTCACACAAGATTCACACTGTGGTGTGTGTGTGCTATCCTGCTACAGGAGAAAGTCACAGTCGCCAGTGAGCAAAAAAACCACGTATTTACGTTAATAGAAGCAAGCTTGAGGAAAAAATTCCGTGATGATGGTGAAAAATCCTGTACTCAGGTCAAACTGAGCGAAAAATTCGCTACATTTACATTAACAACTAATTTTTATGTAGCGTGATGTATGTAATACATGGTGTTGGTGTGACAGCTGTGGTGTAACTGTACCTACGTGTAAAATCATATAATACAAATTTATAGTAAATAATGACGACGAGGCAGAAGAGACGAGGTGGCAGCATGCGGCAGGGATGGCCAGTTGATCTGCACGACAATGCTGCACCCGCCACCTGCACCTGCGAAAGGAATCAAGGTGGAGCATCAAAAGTGTCATTTCTCTCTCTCAGCCTAGCAATCAGTACTTATGTCATTATTAACCAGGACACGTAGTCTTAGGATTTACAAATCCCTCAGGACCCTTGTAGTTTACTGGTTAAGCTAACTTATTAACCAGGAAACGTGTCAGTTCTTGAATTGCTCAAATCTCTTAGAACAGGCAGTTACTGGTTAACCTAACATTATTAACCAGGAAACGTGTCAGTTCTTGAATTGCTCAAATCTCTTAGAACGGGCAATTTACTGGTTAACCTAACTCTACATTTACGATTAATGACAGGAAGCTGAGAATCCCTACGCAATCTCGGGCAGGTCACGTTTTAACACCCACCGTAGGTGTGAACACTCATGTGGATAATGTGCATTCTCCGGGAATCCTCAGAGAGGCCCACAGCTCGAGACGTTCCACAAGGTAATTCATACACAACCTCGGACTGTCTCTGCAGGGTTCTCAAACTTCCCCCTTAACTTACAGTACATATGTATGTACAGGCCCTGGACATACTGTGTCCTGTGGGGCCAACGGGCGAGACGTCAGGTCTACACCCACTTCACCACTGCCCTGTCTCTCAACTGCTTCAGATATCATGGGTATGGATTCACATGGCACAGGAAGGACATGTCCCTGATTGGTGTTACATGGACACACATTGCAGGAACTCACAAAACTATCTATTTCTCGTCCCATCCCTGGCCAGAAAAAGTCAGCTCAGATACGGCCCTGGGTCTTCCTTTTGCCCATGTGACCTCCTGAGGCTGAACAATGACCCCATTCTAACACTACTTGGCGGTACTTGGCGGGAACGACAAACTGCAGTCGAACCTCGCCTTGGGGTGTTCGTGATTCACGGTAGAGCCGTCCTTGTTTACGGAGGAACTTGGGTTGACCTCCCCGTGAATACTTTATCACTCTACCCTTTTGTTTCTTTCGCACAGCAGCAAGTGTCGGGTCAGAATGTTGTTCTTGAACAACAACTTAGCTACACATCAGATCTTGCGGCGATTCAATGGTCACCGGGGTGACACAGTTTGGAGCCTCAGCCATGGCTCGTGTTACTGTAGCTGAAATCTGAGTAGCGTCATCTTCAGTGCAACTATACTTGGCACCGGGAATATTGCCTATGATCAGGTCAAATAAAGGTTCTGGAATGACAACTGTGAGTGTCGTACCAGTGTAAAATGGAGATGCCACCTGGATACGTGCCTCAGGGAACAATCTCACTGATCCATCAATAAGGTTAGCTTGGATCTGTTGACCTGTGTATTACTCAGGCCGAACTAGACTCTGCCTGACAGAGCAACCTGAGGACCCATTGTCTCTCAGGACCTTCACAGGAATGTCTCCCACAAACCCTGGCTGAACAAGGAAGGCACTGTCACCTGTGGGAGGGCCTGTGGAGGAAGCAGCTAGCCACTGATTAGGCTGCTGAATAAGTGATGTGGCAAACATGGTGCCCTGAGAATTAGTTGCTTGAGGCGTTGTACTCACAGTCTGAGGAGATGGAACGTTGGCCACCTGTGGAGGAGCGTTCACTGTCGCTGAGGGACTAGTGAACTGCGAAGTACCTGTACTGCTAGGGACAACACCACCATGCTGCTGCTGGGGAATGAAGGCTGCATTCGCCTCCTGCCTCCTATTCACTTGAGCTGGTGCTGAAAAGGACAGTCCCGACGGTCAGTTGCATGGCTGATACTACTGCTGGTTAGGGTACCTGTTGTACCTCTTCTACTCAGGCTTCTGAGTGTTTTGCCCCTGGTCCTTCCTCTGCGGTTTTGGACCTTGGCCATTATTCTGAGAATGGCCCTGTTGCTGGGGTTCAGTCTGAGACAGTCTCCCAGATTTATCAGGTTTCCTGTTCCAGGTATGCTGCTTTTGAGTTTGATACTCATATGCAGTGAAGAATGCATCAGCCTTCTTCACCATTTGGCTGGCATCTCTTACCTGGCAGATCTTAAGCTGAGCCATAAGTTCAGTAGGCCATGACTTTTCTAACTGTGTGCGCAGCATAAGGTCAATTATCCCCTCACGCGTGGAAGGAGTTTCATCTTTCTCCATCCACTCATCTAAATAAGCAGTAAGCCGGTCAAGAAACTGAATGGCAGTCTCTTTTTCCTGTAAACGCGCCCTCATGAACTGACTCTTGGCGTCGTCAACTGTGAGACCATACGCTTTGACGAGTGTGGCCTTTATCATCTCATACGTGATATTGTCTCCACGAATTCTGTGGAGAATATCGAGGGCAGGGCCCTCAAACAGGCTAAGAAACTGAAGCCGCTTAGCTGCATCATTCAGCTGGTACAGTTGAGCCATGTCTTCAAAACGAGCTATGTATGGCTCAATTCGCTCGCTTTCCTTGTATGGGGGAAGCTTGATGTGTGGGGTCGTCAGAACATGTGCAGGGAGAGCGCTTGTGGAGCTTGGGCCAACTGCACCAGATGTGTCTGAAGCCAAGGAATCTTGCTTGAGCTTCAGCACTTCAAGTTCATGTTTTTCGCGTGCTTCTCACTTGGCTCGTTCATGTTCTCGTTCTCTGTCCCGTTGTTCACGCTCGTATTCACGTTCTCCCTCACGTTGTTGTAACTCGAGTTCACATTGTTTTTGCTGTTGTTCATGCTGTTCTCGCTCGTATTTGCGCTCTTTTTCGCGTTCCTCGCGCTGAATTCGACGCTCTTCACGAGCATCATTCTCGCATTGCTGCTTGTAATTAAACCGAGAGAGGACATAGTCCTTTATTTTCTCGGGGTCAGTAAGCCCCATATCTTTAGCTTCCTGTACATAGACGTTAGTCATGATGCTAACTCAATCTAAGTGAACTAGAGACTCGGTACTGACTGCAATTTTGCAGTGAAAGATGCCAATAATCGAGAATAAAGAATATAGGCACAGGTTAGTGGTGACCAGTTTTATCTAATTAAACTGGTAAAGAAAGAAAATTAAACAAACAACTGACTGTGAAAACTATTACGTAAATTAATAGAACTGAATTAATGATCACCAGTAAGATAGTGCCTATAGACTTTAATGATAAATACTTAAGTATGAATGAGTGAGTATTATCTCGTGAATATCTTTAGAGCTAGATGTTAATATCCTGGTGAGGTTGCCAAATGTCACGGGGTTTTTGAGAGTATGCAATATTAAAGAATAATATTCAATAATACTTGAGAACAGGGACAAAGAATTGACTTGTGAAAAACAAGCAATGATTACTTTATGCCGGCTTACTTCGCCGTTTCTCTAAGGACGAGAATTTATAAACTTTCTCAACAGTACACAGCAGAGACTAATTACTCACACGTGCTGTTCATGAGCACTGTTGGCCTCTGGATAAAGTAACTCCACCCTTGACAATCAATAACTAATGCTATTAATGATAAACAGGTTCTTGTTGGTGCAATTAACTCCTAGATGGCACAACGGATTTAATTTAATAAAAAGGACTGGCCTATGTACCAGTTGTGAATAATGCAAGGCATTTATGCAAAGTAGGAGCTATAACTAAAATAAGCTAAATGTGGAGTAATAAAACACGAGTTTACATTACATTAAGCTCAAGAGAAATGAACTGTAAATTTATTGATTACAATGAGATAAATTTATGTTACATGTTTCAAAATGAATTCAAAATAAGGAGATCGCACTCACTCGCTCACTCAAAAGCTAAACTCTTAAACCTAGGAAAAACGAAAAGACAATACTGGTCAGGAAAGTGGGCTTACCGGAATGGACTGGGCGCCGTCGCTGAGGAAGGACACTGCCACACTCGCTGAACCTCTCGCCGGCTCACACAAGGTGGAGACTTCAGGAACCTGCTGAAGAACGACTTGGTCTCACTGCGCTTCAATCCTAACTGAGTTCAAATTGTGAGAGAGAGAGGTGAGAGCGGGCCGCACTTGGTAACGGCTTAACGAATTTAGTGTGAGCGATACACACTCACAATAAATCACTCAGCGGAGGTGCTAATGTCGCGCACTAAGACGATCACTTATGAAACAGTGAAAAATGGTTCTGAAAACACTCCCGATCGGGTGAATACGTGGCGGTTGAGTGAGTGATACATACTGGGATTCTACTATAAGTCGTGGTTTCCCTCCAAGTTCAATGTCACGAGTTTATTTAAATAGACAATCGCGCCGACTCGTGACACAGGCATTCCAAGTGCAAGCCCCAATTTTTCCATTTGACAACAATTTAGACCACTCTATTGTAGCACCATTCGAACAGGGTGGTACTCCCAAGGTGGATGGAAAGCAGATGACAGGGAGAGCTAGCCCTCCCATTTTTTCAGCTTTTGAAACTAGCTTCAGACCATCCTCCTTTGGTGAACTTTTTCATCATTTCAGTAACAAAGAGAGAAGACCAGCATACTCTCCTGAACAGCTTTTGTAACTGTCAACACCAGACTACTTGCTCATTACACACCTCACTTCCTATTCTAAATTTGTAAAAAATAGCATTTCAGCACCCATCCTCAGTCCCCAGGGGGGTGGGGGACAACCATAAAAGCCTCCACCATCTGCCCCCCTCCCAGTAACAGCCAAGTGAGATGCATGGAATCACTGTCTGAATACCCCATGTTCATTTCTGCAACATTCGTGGCCTTGCCCTTAAGATTCTCCCAGTTGAACACCACCTCTCTTCCTCTGAACCTCACCTTCTCTTACTCACTGAGACTCAGCTGTCTAAGGAGACTGATAACAAAATAGCAAACCCTCCTCTGTTTCTACCTACTTTCCATACAGGCTGCTAACTTCAAAGTCAGAGGAGGGCATTGTGAATATGTAGCCTATGCAATAACATATTTTCCTGAAAATGAATTTTCTGAATTCTTTACTCTCTGGCATTGGTTATCCAATCATTCTCTGACTAAATATATATGTGCTTTGTACTTATACACCTGTTCTGCTGATTATGAAAACCTCTGTCTGTCTTCCTTCAAAGATGGAACACATCCTATCAGTTTCTCTATTTTCTGAAATTCCATTCTAGGTAATTTAATTGTTCATCACCTCCATTGGCTCTCCTCTCATTTCATTGATTCACCTGGTGAAGAGACTTACATCTTTTCTATCCTTAATGGCAACATCCTGCCCATATCCCTGACTGCCTTGTAGAGAGTTCAACATACTTGACCTCTTCCTTACAACTAATCCTTCTGTTTACACTGTAAATCTTTTCATTCTGTTGGGCTTCCTTGATCACAACCATATCACCTTAACCTGTCCTATCTCTCCTGTAAGGCTTGTGGAGTATGGACCCTCCCAAGAAACAGTGGCTTTGGCACTGTTTAGCTGCTGATTGAAAGGTCCTCAGGCAGTCCTTCTTTGATTTTCCCTGGAATGATTATGACTTCCACGGACTAGGTTCATCTGAGTGTGCCCTGCACATTACAGAGGTTATTTTCTTGGGTATGGAAACATACATTCCTTTCTCTTATCCTGTGACAAATGCATAAAAGACATGTTTTAATCACGGTTGTTCTAATGCTGTCCACAGCAAGGAGAAATCCTACAAAACATACCGGAACCAACCCATACCTAAATTTCATCTCTTTTATATCTGTGCCAGGAACTGTGCTAAGTCTTTTCTTTCCTATGCTAAGATAATGTAATTTGTACTAAATGCTCTGAATTCATAGACTCATATTCTTCCTGCTCCTTCTGGCACCTTGCCAAAAACCTTTCTGACAATTTTACTCTATCATCCTTCCCTTGTCTTTTCTGCTGTGATGGCTCTGTAGCTGTTTCTTTTACTGAAAAACTAAACTCTTTGCTCAGACTTTCTCTTCCATCTTAGGCAATTTGGTGCTCTTCATCATTTCCCTCTTCAAACTTCCTCATGACAGGCATTAAAATGTCTACAGTAGATGTACTTTCTGCCATCACTGGCCTCAGTACTAACCAGGTATATGGGCCTGATGGGGTCCCTCCTGTTGTCTTCATGAACTGTGCTTCTGTGCTTACATCCTGCCAAGGTAAACTCCTTTGCCTTTGTTGATTTGTACAACTACTTGTTGCAGTAAGTTTACCCTCATTCAGCCTGTCCCAAAGAAGGGTGACAATTCCCAGCCATCTAGCTATTGCCCAATTGCTTTACCATCTTCTATTTCAAAAGTTTTTGAATCATTTTAAAGCACCTTTCCTGTCATAACCTTTCTGACTGCCAGTATGGGTTCTGCGAGGGAAGCACCACTGGTGATCTTCTCACCTTCCTTTTATACTCCTGGTCATCCTTCTTCCGGGACTTTGGCAAAAGCTTTGCCATCGCGCTTGACATCTCAAAGGCTTTCAGTCGAGTCTGGCATAAACCTGTAATTATCATACTGCCCTCTTACGTTTTCCATCATTCTATCTGTGCCTTCATCTCAAGCTACCTTTCTGGTCGTTCAGTAGCTGCAAATGTAGATGGCCATTGTTCTTCTCCTAGACCTATCTATAGTGGTGTTCCTCAGTGTCCTGTACAATCACCAACTCTCTTCTTTCTGTTCATCAGTGACCTAGCCTGTACATCTAACCCTGTCCACTCATATGCTGATGACTCCACCCTTCACCTTTCTATTCTCCTCTTGCAGCATCCATCTCATCATTTACTTCAACAAACAAGGGAAGAGGCTATGACACACCTGTTGTCTTACTTGGCATATATCTTTGATTGGGGTAAATATAATCTTGTTTTTAATGCATCAGAAACTCAGTTCTTACAATTTTCAACCCATCAAACTCTTTGGTAAGATTATCCTCTGATTTTTAACACTATCCATCTCAGTACTGCATCATCATTGAACATACTTGTGGTTTCATTCTCTGGGGGTTTATCTAGGAAAGATCATATTACCTCATGTAAAATCATTTATCTAGGAAAGATATTACCTCATGCAAAATCATTTATCTAGGAAAGATCATATTACGGTACCTCATGCAAAATCATTTATCTAGGAAAGATCATATTACCTCATGTAAAATCATTTATCTAGGAAAGATCATATTACCTCATGCAAAATCATTTATCTAGGAAAGATCATATTACCTCATGCAAAATCATTTATCTAGGAAAGATCATATTACCTCATGTAAAATCATTTATCTAGGAAAGATTATACTACCTCATGTAAAATCTGCTTCCAAGAGATTTAGCGTGTTCAATTGACTCCGGCAACAGTTGTTAACTCTATAGCTACAGGGGATTTATTTGCCCCTGTGTTAGTACAACTCTCATGTCTGGGGAGGTTGTCCACATACAGCCATAGTCAACAATGTGGAGTCAGAGGCTTTTCATCTCATTAACTCTCCTCCTCTTACCAACATCTTTCAGTTTGTGTATCTTCGTCGCACTGTTGCATCTGTACCTCTTTTGCTACTTCAGTAGTCACTGCTCCTCTGAACTGTCTGCTTGAATCCCTGCACCACTATGGTGCGTGTGTAGCACTGTCTAGCAGCAAACTCTCATCTTTTTTCTGTCCAACACTCTAATGCAAAAGTTAACTAACTCCCAGTCCTTCATATGTTCAACAGGTCAACTCTGGAACTGTCTTCCTCTGTTTGAATTCCTACTGCCTACACGATCACAGTCTTTTAAGTCCAGTGTGGCCAGACACCTCAAAGTGAATAGATCTTGAATTTGGCTCTCTCATATTTATTTATTTATTTATTTTTTTCTTGAAAGAACAAGCTTGTGGGCATCTAGACTTTGGTTCCTTCTTCCATGCATAGAAGGAAAAAAAAAAGCATACTGTTGTCAAAAGTATCAGAAACACACATAGGTAGGGCGAGATTAACAAAGTGACGAAAAGGGCATAATAAGGAAGAAACAAGTACCATAGAGAGATCTGAAATGGGCATGAGGTAATGGGTTCTGAGGCTAGGGGGTGGAGAGTCAGTGGTCTCCACCACCTGAGATTAACTCCTCGAGTAGGGCCTCACCGTTAAATGTCTCAGCGCCAGCAGAAACCACAGATACTGCACCATCATTATTGCCAGAAACCAACTCAAGGACGCAATAATCATGTTTTTTTTTTTCCTGATAAAAGCACAGTAACCACAGGAGTGCAGATTTTCATCTTGCAGTAATAATGAAAACCCCTAGAACCAGGTGCAGAATAAACCAAGGGATTTCTGAAAATGACCACCTTGCTGATGTCAGCTGCTACATATTTTCCCTTGTGTGGCAGCTCTGTGTAATTATAATACAGTACTTCAGTATCTTTGATTTTGTAGTAAGAAATGATACTAATAAGTGATATATTTTGTGAGAAAGTGCAAAAATTATAAGAAAAACTTTGTGTTGTTGCCTCAGTAGCTATTAAGCTCATTTTGCATGTTTAACATAACGTGTAGTGCTTATAAATTTGCTCATGTACGGGGCTCTTGCTTGGCAAGCTACAGCTCGCAAATGCAAGTATTTTTTCCCTACGGCGAACAAATTTTACATGCAAGTCGCCTTTTGGCGAAGAGAAAATACACCCACTTCAAAACCCAGTAAACTACAAAAGAAGTAAATCTCGCTTATATGAACAAAAAAGCATGTTGTGATTGATTATTAAGTCTTTGTTTGTCATCATTGTGAATGTTTAAAAATAGACTGTGTAAAAAAATAAATATATTTATTTCTTATAAAATACTTTGGCTCGTAGTCAGTTTGGCTACTAAAAATTTATTTGGCTCGTGAATCTGAAATCTTAGGAGCCAAATGGCTCTCAACCATCGGCAGTTAGCAAGATCCCTGATGTAGGGTACATCCATCCCACAGTATTGTACAACAAGTGACCTTATAATTGAAAATTGGTGAAAAATAAATCATTGAAGTCACATCTCAAACTTCTTCCCCACGTGGCATGGTGGGCCACATGTAGCGCTGCTTCGTGCCTTCGTGGGTGATTAATTTTCTCCAACTGAACAAAACACTCTCTTTAACTCACTCTCCCTCTGACCCTGAACCACCTATGGACCTCTGGTTTCTTTCACTTGTTTCTTTCATCTGTTAGTGGAAAGACTGAGGATTGTGTGACTGAAATTTAAACTTTTTTGTTTAAATGTAAGTGGGTCAAAGACAGCTCATGAATGCTATATTACCCTATTTTTCTCATATCTTATGCACCAACGTTGTGGGGTAAGAACTCCCTGCTGCAGCTAAAGGGTTAAAGCAACTGTGATTGGTGTTAGTAACTGGCATCTCTAGTCTTGGCTAGGAAAGGAGTTTTTGCATTGGCAGGCAGACTGATTTTAATAGTCCTTGATTTTCTTTTTTCTTCTTCAAATAAGCTCCCATTTTATACCAGGCTCCTACACCTTCTTCATGTACCTCAGTTTTGAGATTTCATTGGCCACTACAAGGCAGGAGTTATGTAACTTTGTATTTCATATGACTGGAATGTATTTAATATGACTGGAATGTGCTTAATGTTAACTTCGATGTGATGCAGATAGTAGCTTTGTATGCAGAGTTGGTTATTCTACCTCATTGCAGAGGAAACTTTGGACACAATGGTACACTAAGTGAAGAACAAGTGTGTGCAGAAGTTTGTGGAGGAATGGTGTTGAAAATGGTCATGTGAACCACGTATTGTCTTTCCCTCGCCAGTATATGAGAAATCTGGAGATGTGCTGCTACTTGGTGCCCGGTGGTCTCACGCGTGACGTTAGATAAGATACTCATCTTCAGTGCTGTGTTTGGTTGACAGCACAATAGAACAGCGCTCTTAGGTGGAAGTGATACAGTACCTTCGATGATGTCCGGGCAGACAGGGTGGTAAGGAATATTGTTACATTGGTAAGATATAAGAAATTTTGATATTTGTGAAATATGAAGAGTAATTTAGCCTGGCAGCATTAATGGAAGTGAAACGTGGGCAGTGAGTGACAAGGAAATTTCTGGGTTGCAAACTGTAAAAATTACGTTTCTCAGAACAGCTGCAGGCATAAGCAGGATGTATGGTATAAGTACAGTAAACTCGCATTTTATGCATGTTTGTTTTAACCCATACAATCCCGCCGTCGGCATGGTGCCGACAGTACAAAACGTCTTGATTAGTCCCAGTGACGTGATGGTGCCAACAGCAAAATTCGAGCGCTGTAGCACGTCTCAATTTGCTTTAATCTAGCTTATTTTTTTCCTAAGGTGTAGCTTAATGTATTAGCAACACTGTGTCCAAGCAGTTGTAGTAATGAGTTTGATTCTGCGTGGGTGGGTAACATCAGTGTGCCACTGTTCGTCAGAGCGTAAGGATGTCGCAAAAATCACGCCATTTTTCCGCCTCATTCGGCTGGAGGAGGCTGTTGAAATTGTCACATGGACCCTTCTGTCCCTTCATTTAGTGATTCCTCAGAAGAGAAAGACCTGGGTGACTATTCTGGGGAGGACTATGAACCAGTGGAGGGACACTGAGAAAGGGGAATCCCCCTTTCTCCTCCCTCCCCCTCCCCCCCCCGTTCTCTCTCATCCCGCCCAGCTGGGTGGGAAAACATTGCTCACGGCTTGGGAAACTGGGCGAAAAACATGACGGACGGCCATCCTGGTCTTATTTCTCCTATAAGGAGTACTTTTTTTTGCTTTTCCTTTATTTATGTCCTTTTGGATTGTTTTATGCAATGAAAATTTTTTCCGTTTTTGGTCCGGGATTGGGTGGGTATAAAATTGCAAAAATGCCTGGGATGGTACGGGTTAAATAACGTGAGGTCATAATTGGGGTAAATCCACTTGAATCGTGCAGTTCATTTGAAATAATGGTAGACGTGAATTTGAAACTCCTGCCACTCCACACTGGCTGCCACGAGGTGGTGTGCACGGCAGTCTCTCCCAGTCCCACCGATTGTTTGTTTTGGTACGTGATTTACCAGACTGTTATCATGGTTGGTAAACGCCCAGATAGCGAAAATAAAGCTGGTACTGCACCCAAGGTACAAAGGAAGGCACTGAGTTTCGAAAAGAAGCATGAAGTATTGGAAAGATAAAATAAAGGCCATAAAACATTGGTGATTAGCCATGGCACTGGATTGAGTGAGAGTACCTTACGCATAGTTCATGATAATGTCAGCAAAAGTTGTGCTAGTATTAAAGCTGGAACTCATTATCAACACAAAAATTATCGTACACACATAGCTCACAAATGGAGAGGGTGGAGATGTTAGCCACCTAGATGGAACATCAAAATTAGGGGTGTAACAAATTGCTGAATCTGAGGTTATTTACCGAATCAGCACTTTTAATTGAAAAATAAAGCTTTTTATCACCATATAGGTTTATACACACTTTATTATCAAAAGTCCATCAAAATTTTGTTTAATTGTACTATTACTGTGTTTTAACCGTATCCTGTGAAGGGAGGAGCTTAAACTCTAGCTGTGCAAGTAACTCTCGCTTAAGAGCTTTCGGAATAGTCACGTAGAGATATTTTACTTTAAAGCTCGTAGGAAAGTTACTATTCATCATAGAAAGGCCATTTTGGTTTCATTTTGAAGATGGAGAGTTTTGCTCTGTTGTACATTGTCCAGAAAGACAATATATACAAAAAAAGTGAGTAGAAGTTAGCTGACATGCTAAAGAGTTACACTGTCCTTTATCAAAATATTTGCCAAAAAAAAAAAAAAACTTCAAGAAGTAATAATATTTTTTGCTTCAGTATGTAGCTGAAGAAATTTCCTTTCCAATAATGCATTATTTGTTGCATTTTCTTAAATAATAACGTGGCATATATAAGAGAGAAAAAGGAGCGTATGTGTTCGGTGGGAGGTCAAGAGGCGTACAGCTCCGTTCAGAAGTTCGTACTACACTCATTGTTTAAAGCGCTAGTCGCGGCCCCTTCTTCCCCGGCGACAGGTTACAGCTTCGAAGCTCCCACGAGCATCCAGAATTTGGCTGGTATCGAGGCAGTGTCATTCGCTCACCAACTGTTAAATTAAATGAAAATGTTATTTTCATACTCGTAGATATCATTCGATCTTACTGCTGATTTAATTATGAAAGTATTTTTATATTCGCCTGCCTCAGAAAGTATAACATAATAATAAATAGCAGAAAAAGCACGTAGCCTACCAGAATATAAGAAGGTCGGCTATGAATCAATCTAATTATGCGAGCTAGTGAGTTATCACATGTCTTACTCCCTAGACACGGCCAGTATTTCAGCAAACCATCTTAGCTCAGTAGCTATGAACAGTTCTACAGCTTCAAGGAAAATCCAAGCAGCCAAAAATAATTTGTATGCAGTCAAGATCTTCAAACATTTAAGAAAAATCTGAACAGCTAAAACTCATATCCATACTCAAAACTAGATGAAGACGATTGGTGGAGTCTAAGGAATAATGGAAATCACATGTTTTAACATGAAGTAGCTTACATGATATTTCCCCTACATAACCGTCGGTCTCTCTCTCTCTCTCTCTCTCTCTCTCTCTCTCTCTCTCTAGGGTGTGGAAGGGGGGGGGGGGGTCAGCCGAGGTATTTTGGCTATCCTCTGCTCATAGGCTTCATGTGCCCCAGTAAGTCGACATGAATCGGCGAGACGACAAATTCGTGCTTAGAGGTCAAATTATCGCTCTACGTGATAATGGCTTTTCCATCAGGGCAATAGCGCATCAGCTTTGCCTCACTACAAAAACTGTAATGAAGTGGATAAAGAGATGGGAGGGGAGTGGCAACCTTCAGGACCAACGTCAGTCATAAGTCTTTTGTAATACAGTAGTGTCATACTAATAATGAATAATTGAACAATAGCTCCCCATTATATTCCAGTGCTAACAGAAACTAAAAGTAGTTTTCGGTCCCTATGGAAGATTTCAGTGAAAATAGCTATGGTATATACAGTAGCGTAGGAAGGGGGTAGAGGGTGGGAGTGGGTTTGCAACCTTCTCGAGCATGAATTTTTGGGAGGGTGGCAAATTACATCCTGAGTATATAATAAACGTTCACATTTTACTTTTTGACGGTGTGTGGCCAACTAATGGAAAGAATCTGCAACGGATGTAAAAATAGTAAAATTTATTATGCATTATTTCCATGGCCAGGTATCCCCTACACTACATCCACAATTACTAGTGGCTGCCAGAGCCAGTGGCGGCGTCACGCACGGTGGCCGATGTTCACTTCGCTTCTTTTGTTGCTTTTTTCACGTCCACACACCTCACACCTGAATATTCATTATGCCTAGTAAATTCATGACTTACATGCAATATGTAATGTTCCGTGATACTTTCCCAGCCAATGTTTGCTAGACTTAGTCTTGGTGTTTCACAAAATATCAGATTTCGGTTCAGTGATGCATTGTCCACACTGGGTGTGGGGGTGGGGATATGGAGGTGTGAGTGTGGGTGTGGGTGTGAGTGTATGGATGTGGATGTGTGTGTGTGTGTGTGTGTGTGTGTGTGTGTGTGTGTGTGTGTGTGTGTGTGTGATCTCTTGAAACTCTTTGTATGGCATAAGGGCGAAAATTATAGATTAAGGGCATTGGAAATGGGACTTCTCTTGGAATGTGTGTGGAGTGCGTAAAGTGGCTTGAATAAGGAATATTATGAATTGAGAAATTGTTGGTGTGAGGAACATGTTGATAACATACAAGTATATAGTTGGCATTATCATGAAGAGAGAATGGATCTTGATAAGGTGGTGAAAAAGTAAACTCGAATTTGAAAGCGGGCGGAGGTTAGGATGTTGTAATTGTTATTATTGCAACCCCAGATTCATCTCGTTGCGATCCCTGTGGAAATCGGAAGCTTCTACCGGTCGCATCCATAAGTCTTTAGTTGAGGTTATATTGAAAGACCGTGTTGCAATAGTGATGTGCATGTGGTGAATGAATGTGCTGTAGCGCGGGGGGCTGCCTTGCAGTGTGGGCAAAGCAACTTGTTTGTGACTTGTATTTTGTGTCGGAATCGTAGCAGGGAACGGTGGTGACCACATCTCAGTCTGACTGCACTCATTATTTTTTTTACTGAGCTGAAGATGCACTTGACAGGTTGGTGATGACTGGCTGAATGCGACATGTGCGAATAACATCGCTGTATTTCAAATAATTACCAAGTAACGTGGCGTTACCTGGTAATTATTTGAAATATAAGGATGAAATTCACACATGTTGCATTCAGCCAATCATCACCAACCTGTCAAGTGCATTTTCGCCTCAATAAAAACAATACTGAGAATAGGTGTGCTCGCGTCTCTCTGGGTAGGGAACTTTCTCATGCGTGAATGTCTGGTGGTGGTTCACGAAGGACGTTGTTTGGCTGATGGGCTTGGATGGCTATGGTGCCTAACAGCTAGGTGTTTATGCACTGTATGTGTTTGTGATTTACAGTGTTGGGCGATCTGTGATTTGTATTGTTCGATGGAGAGGGACTGTGTTGCCAAGATGCACTATGTTGTGTTGGGCAGTTGTTCGTTTGTTTATTTTTGATGGAGGTGATGCAACATGAAATTGTAAGGGTGGGATGGGCATTGAGCTGACGTAATTCACTGTGTCTCTGGTATTCATATGATCTTTGACAATATTTTTACTTCTTGATGAAAATGATCTATAATTATGATTTTGATGCATAGTGTACTTATTCTTTAAGGTTTTGTTTTGTGGTGATGAAGCTTATCCATGTCAGATTCATGCCAGACCAAAGTATGCGTATTACACACATTTTCCAGGTATAATACATAGTGCGCTGATTTATAATCTTTCTTCTTAACTCTGCTGACTTCCTTTGGTCTCTCTCTCTCTCTCTCTCTCTCTCTCTCTCTCTCTCTCCACACACACACACACACACACACACACACACACACACACCACTGTTCCTCTGAATTCTCTGCTTGCATCTCTTCCCCATTATGACGGAAAAGAGGGACCAGCCTTGCCACACCCTCTCACCCGCTGTGTAATGCAACAGTTAACTGGTAATCTGCCTTTCTTGTTTACGACTGGTTATTTGTTGAAATGTCTTAGCATGTCTTTTTCCAATGCAGTGCCACATTATTTCAAACACAATGTGTCCAGGCATCTCAATGGAATAGATATTTGTGTGTTTACGTTTCTTTGGAAGGAACTGACAGTGTTTTGACTTAGCTATGACGGTCACATACAAATCAGTCCTAATTATTCAATGAACGAAACTTCAATTCCCATCTCCTTATGTAGCTGTTGTTGTTGTTGTTGTTGTTGAGTAACCCTGGTCTGTCTGGACGAGCTGAGCGACGAACCGCAGGCAAGCAATCGCCTCTGCAGGGCTGTCCCATGCTGTGACGGGGTGAAACTAGGATATCTTGCCTTTAGCAGCATTTAGCTTCGCTACGCCACTAGCTTTATAGGCAGCAGTTTGTTTAGTACAACTGTTGCCCTTGTAACTATATTTACATATCAAATAATTTATTTTAACAAGTATACATAATGTTGTTTGCAAACTCAACTTCCGATGTTGATTTTTATTAGTTTCATATTTAGTAATAGCGAAAACTTTCTTGATAGAAAGGACGGGAGCCCCTCGAAGAACCACCCAAGCTGATTATGCTGCTATAGTCGCACAGAGACAACATTTCTTACGAACGATGTGGCCATAAGGGACAGTCTTCATTTAGAAGTGTCTGCACTGACTGTCAGGCGAAGGCTGCATGGCCCTGGCATACACCATAGCAATCCAGCAATGAAGGAACTTGGCACAACAGCACAGAGCGGGGAGGTTAGTTTTTGCTCAACGTTGCTCCTAGGAAAATCTAGACTTTTGGTCGCGCGTCATCTTCACAGATGAAAAGTGTTTCTCCTCCACCTCACGTGGCAGGGTTCACTGCTGGAGGAGAAACAACACCAGGTATATGATATTACCATTTTTATTACTGATAAAATTCCCTACTCTTATTGCCCCCCTCCAGCCTCTGTCTTTGTTGCAGTCATCTGTTTTCTGTCCACCTCTGATACAATAGTTAACCGATATTCAGACTTTCATGTATAGAACAGGTCAATTATAAAACTGTTTTCCACAGTCTGCAAACCCCTCCGTCCTTCATCTCCAGTCTTTTAAAGACAATATGGTCCGGCATCTGAGAGAATCAGGATTCCATATTTTGGTCTTATCCTGTTCAGATTGCCCAGGGAAGAGACATGATTCCTTCTAGTCTTTGCCTCTGTTTTCTTTGCACAAAGACATTAGCACCAAAAAAAGCTTGATGAATCAATTCTAAATAATATAAGGTCAGGCAGGGGGACATGTTATCAACTAGTATTCTGTCAAATGGCTGCAATTTAAAAAAGTGAATATATACATATATATTCCACATGCATATACGAGAGGGTCAACAATTTTGAGGAGACACGATCGGGTCACGTTACCAGTAACATCTGGGGGATACGTGACTCTAAATGGCCTGGGTGACATGTTCAGCACGAGGGACGTTTTACTGCTGACCAATACGTCCATATCCTGGAGAATGTTTCCTGTCATCATTACGGGCAAAGAGTTTCCCATTCCCAGATGGACCTGTTATTTTCATGCATGACCGGTGCCCCATCCACACCGCACGTGTAGTACAGCAGTGGTTTCAGAGACAGGACACACTTCAGCTCTTAGACTGGCCTGGTAAGGGGGCCGATGTAAATGTAACAGAACATATAGGGCTGAAATGGTTAATACCTGGCAGCTAGGAGACGAGAGGACAAGAAATGGACGGCTCAACCACGTAATCGCTCAGTGGGAACTTTGCCGACGCAAACACGACTTCATCGGTGGCCTTGTAAGCTCCTTGCCTAACAGGTTGCAAACAGTGATTGAGAAAGAGGGAAGCTGTTCCCGATACTGATGTGAAAAGTTAGGCAACAATTATCATTATATTTAGGATGTATGCATTATTACAAATATTTTTTTTTTATAAAATCTACAGTGTTATGAAATTTTGCCTTCTGTTCCTTATATATATATATATATATATATATATATATACACGAGAAAGGATAATTATATGGATGTTTGAAATCATCCGTATAATTATCCTTATTTATTATCCACCGCCTGCTAGAAGCAAGATCACTTACACGTAATAACTATATTGTGTTCCATGGCCTTTCCACACAAATAGGATGGATGAAGTAGACTAAATGTATTTTCCTTCATATGCGACTTGTTTAGGCGTCGGCGGTGATAGTGGTGGATGGTGGGTGTTGGCGCGTGGCGATGGTGATGGTGGGTGGTGGCAGCGGCTGTTTTGGTGGGTGGTGGTCGGTGGTTGTGGTGGGTGGCAGGTGGTGGCATCGGTGGTCGTGGTGGCTGTTGTTGTTCTTGTGTGTGTGTGTGTGTGTGTGTGTGTGTTTCAGTGAGAGAGTATTAAACTCATAAATCGTTTAATGCTTCATATCAGACATTATCTTCATTTCCCTCTATTTGTGTATTTGAAATTGTTATTTGTATACATGTTTTCATCACAGCTGCAGAATGTCCAGGTATTGCCTTCATTAATCTGTAAAAATATTTGCCAATATTTAAGTAAAAATCCATTTCATCACAAATTTAGCATTCGCTGTGTGACTGAAACTGCTCCGGTACTTGCTGCTCTCTCTGTGGTAGCGAGAAGTTCGGGGTATTAACATGTCGTCCAGAAAGAGCGGACCGAGGTTTGTGCCTTCCACTTTGGGTGTAGTACGAATTTCTGAACGGAGCTGTACATCCTACCCGTGAGGAACCTCACACCACACTGAGCCAAGCAAACCAAGTAAGCATGCGTGCACCAGCTGTGGCAGGCTTAGCTCTGCCCACTTTTGCCCGTCATCCAGCAAAAATGATGACTTCCTAAATATTTCTTTAGAGATTACATCGGATGACGGGCAAAGTCGTCATACTGACGTCAGAGATTGACAAACGCATGACGACCCAGGTCGTCATTGGTAAGTCTTAGTGTTAAAAATCATAATTGAGAGCAGAAACTAGCTAATGATGGCAGAAATGTTTCACCTTTAGCTCAAGAACTTGCCTTGACAGACTTCTGTTTTGTATACATATTGATTTAAAATGCCGATACATTTATTGCACTTTAAATCAATATTTATGCAACATAGAAGTCTGTCAAGGCATATTGGCGATCTAAAGGGGAAATACCCACTAACTTTACGTTTTTGCTTTGAATCCTGATTTTTTTATTAATAGTTAAATTAAGCAAAATTTTTTTACTGGAGTTAACCCCTACACGCCAGGGTTTTTTCGATGTTGCATGCTCCTCCCCACGAGGGATATCCGTGATAGAAAAGAATACCCTTACTTCAAACCCTAATATCTGTCAAACTATAACAGCTAGAGTAAAAAGTAAAGATACATAAGAATCAACAACTCTTCCTCTTTCAAATGAAAGTATCCCCACGTCTCTAGGTGGTCGTCGATGAGTAAGGTTAAGTTAAAGATTAAAGGGCAGTGGGAAGAAGCCTGTGGCTATACACGTAAACCGGCGTTGCTCCGTGCCCAAAATCTTGACTGCTATGCACGTCTGCCGGCAGTTAGGGGTTAAGATAATTGGTGTGTAAGAACCTATATGGTGATAAAATTATAATATTTTCCAATTAAAAATCCTGATTTGGTAAATGACCCCCAATTCGGTAATTTGTTTTATGGCAAACGAGAACAACAGAGCGTGTAACCGTGGCCTCCTGAGAAGAATAATCAGCAACTCGGCGTTTTTGCATGTGTGTTCACGTGTGTATTTGTATGTATAAATGAATATTCTTTCATATAATTGTCTAGAGTAAACTACTGTATGGGCCGTTTACAGGGAAATGTACGGTATGAAAGTCAAAAATAGGTACATACAGTTAATTCCCAATTATCCTTTGTTGCAATATCTGGTCTAACGCCATATCCAGTGCCTTTTGCTCAGCTATATTAAAACAATATCTGGGGGAATTTGGCAATTTCTGGCAGCGAAACGAGAAGCGATTGGCAGTACTATGCATTTTGTGGCAATAATGTGTATCATCTGGCTCAGACATGGGACCCAGCTGGCGTGCAGCCAGACCCCACAACACACACGCTTTACGGTGCGCTGCAGGAGGGGCCCACCGATGAGTCAAGCCAACCATTGCCCACTCCCCCATTCCCAACCCCACCCCTGTTGACAGTAAAACAAAAACGTTAACAATGACTATCCCTGGTCTCATGCTCTGGGTATAGCCTACTGCTTTGAACACACACACACACACACACACACACACACACACACACACACACACACACACACACACACACACACATACACACATATACACACACTGTACATACATTGTAGGTAAGAGTAAGGACCAACCAAGACTCTTTTACAGCTATATAAAAAGCAAAAGTAAGGTCAGATAAGATATAGAGTATGGTTGACAAGGGTAAGAACTTTGTTATGGAAGAAGAAATTTGTGAAGTTCTATTAATATTTTCCAGTCAGTATTCACTAATGAAGGACCATTTGAAATGGATGAAATAATACAAACAATGCCAAACAAACTGGGAAACATTTATCATGGTAAAAGGGAAATTGAAAAAGAATTGAAAAATTTAGATAAATGGAAAGCAGACAGACCAGATGAAAAATCCTATTGGGTGTTAAGAGAATGTGCAGAAGAATTAAGAAAGCCCATGCAATACTTCAGAAGTCACTAAATCAAGGCAAGTTACCAGAAATATGAAAAAAGGCTAACATAATCCCTCAGGATAAAAAAGGCAATAGACAGTGCCCATTGAACTACAGACCAGTTTCACCTACTAGTGTTGTAAACAAAATAATATAAAAGCTAATAAGAAAGCGATTGGCAGAACACTTGGAAAGGTATGAACTGTTATCAGAAAGGCAATTTGCAGTTAGAAAAGGAAAATCATGTGTAACAAATCTCTTAAGTTACTACGACAGAGTGGCAGAAACAATGCAAAATAGAGATGGATGGGTAGACAGTACATACCATATTTCGCAGCATATAAGACGCTGCAGTGTCAAAGATTCACCCTAATTCTGGAAGGGCTGTTCTGAGAAAAAAAAAAGTGTGCTGACCAAGAATTCAGAAAAGTTGCTTGATATGAGTAGTTTTAACTCAAATACACACTCACCTGTCAGAATCTCTGTTCACTACTGTTGATCAGTCACTGGTTACTTTATTTTTATCTATCTATCTATTGCCAGACGCCATAATCCCGTAAGGGGTGGCCTTTAGTCTTTGAGTTAATTGTTTTACGGGGAGGGGCACTAACCCTCTGCCGACCCACTTGGTGACCAGTAGGGAACACTTACGGGTTGGTTATTTAGTTACCACCCAGCGTTGTAAATGATTTCCTGGCTTACAGGAAAACATTAGGGTTGTCATTCAATGTAATGCCACCTGAAATGGAAAGAGGAGTAATAAGAAGTGACAGGAATGATGGAAGAAATAGGAAGAGAAGAGGGCAGACACAGAAAAAAGAGTGATAATGGTGAAGGCAGAAGTAAGCAGCACAACATCAAGTGAGTGGATGATGGTGAGAAATAGGAAGAGAGGGGACAGACAAAAAAAGAGTGATAAAGGTGAAGGAAGAAGTAGGCAGCACAACATCAAGTGAGTGAATGATGGTTGCCACTACCTACCACCTACAAGAAAAGAAAACAAACAGCCCCTTCCTTACAAAAAGTTACTTTGTTCCACAACGCCATGGTAACACTGTTTAAGCATATGAACTGTCCAAACTCTTTCATACAGTAGCTACTTTGAGACTTAACGTTCATCTCCATTAAAGTATAATTAATATGTTTCAAGATATAAATACTATTTTTCTTGAAATGATTTGAAAACTCAGTAAAACCTGTTCTTTCATTCAAGGAAATATAAATGCCATTAAAAGCAGAAATACAGCCATATCCCTAGATACGATACCCCTATATGAAATACCCCAGATTAGCGATGGAGGTAGAAATACGAGTACCACCCTACCCTGCCTAACGATGGCCTAACCTTGGTTTAACGATGTTTTGATTTTTTTTTTTCTTACCAATTTTGATGATATTCTAGACTTACGTTTTGTGTTTAGGTTGATTTATAAACTGTTTTTAGACTTAGATTAATGTGTTTTAGTCATAGGTGGGTTGAACATGGTCATTTGGGGGTGCAGTTTACTAAGCTTGATTTTTTCTAGACTTACATTTGATGATTTTCAGATTTTGTTTTTGGGTTTAGGTGAGTTATAAACTGCTTTTGGGCTTAGTTTAGCTTTTTTAAAGCTATCTGGGGATTTAGGTTAGCTAGAAACTTGTTTTTGGACTTCTGGGTGGGTTTAGGACTTCATTGGGGGGAAACCCATGGTTCAAAAACCCATCCATATACTGTACTTTACATGTTGAATCTACCCCGAGGTATGATACCTCGCCTAGTGATGGCTTTTTACTTAACCAGTTGCATCGTTAATCTGGGATATCCCTGTACACTATATCTCAAAATCAGTTGCTTGTATACCTGTATGTATTAAAATCACAAAACACAAGCAGAATTTTAAAAAGTCAAGTACACTGAACATTCACAGCATTTTACTTACCCAAAATTCCTGAAAGTACCCTGTACTTGTCAGATTCAAAATCAACACCTGCACTGTTACGGAATTTTCCCACATACACATGGATCTTTGACCACAGTATGACATCTAATATACTATTATGCAGACCATGTGTGTGTGTGTGTGTGTGTGTGTGTGTGTGTGTGTGTGTGTGTGGAAGGTTGAGATGGATAACTGAGGGTAATGACACATTATCCTGCTCAGCGCTGAATGGATAGCTGATTGGGGGTACTGATGCAATATCTGGCATTCTGCAATATCCGGCTTGGGGTTTGGCTAAATTATGCCAGCTAATTGATAGATTACTGTATCTGACAGTGCCTAGACAGAATTATGATGACTAAATGGGGATTGCTGGTACTACAATAAGAAATGATGGTAATGATGATGTGTTTATGCATTTTGGCAATTAATGATGATCATTGTGATGAAATTTGCAGGTGCATCATCAGGCATTGGTGCAGCAACTGCCCTAGCTTTCGCACGACTTGGTGCAACTCTGGCTCTCACTGGACGCAAAGTTGAGAACCTTGAGGCAGTGGCAGCCCAGTGCTATGATATCCAGACCAGCAAGAAGCCTCTCACCATTCAAGGTAGAGTCAGCCCTGCTTTTCTACAGACTAGCTCCAGTACAAGCCTACCCTGATATCCGGCAGTGTTGCGTATCAGTGGGAGTGTTCAGTCAGTGAGTATGTTGGATATCAAAGGATTTTTCCCACAAGATGCTGAAAAAATAGCCAGAGATAAGTTCCAGATGCAAACCCAAACTCTTGTATATCTTCCTTATCAATAGAGACTGGCACAGAAACACCATAGGTCATGTTATTATTCTCATAAACAGTGCTATTGCTAAAGAATGAGACATCAAACATCACATGCAGAAAGGAAAGGTGATGGGACATGCAGTGTTGAGATGCTTCAGGGCAACTGACAGCCAGGCAGGTAACTGGCAGTGCACCAAGTAGGGGTTGGGGAGGGTGGGGGGATGAGGAGGGAGACAAGGGGGTGGGGGAGGGCAGGGGGACTAGAGGGAGATAAGCTGGGGTGGGGGAGGGTGGGGGGACGGGGAGGAAGACAAGCAGGGGTGGACGAGGGCGGGAGGGAGACAAGCGGAGGTGGGGTTGGGAGACAAGTGGAGGTGGGGGAGGGAGACAAGCAGGGGTGGGGAAGGGTGGGGGCAGGCAGGGGGATGAGGAGGGAGACAAGAAAGCCAAACTGCCCTACAACCACCCCCCACCAACCTCTCTCTCTCTCTCTCTCTCTCTTTGGGGGCCGCGGTAGCACAGTGGTAGCGCGCTGAGCTTGTGATCGGGAGGTCGCAAGTTCGAGCCTCGCCCGGGCTACCGTTGCCGGGAGGGGTAGCTCCCTCCTGTAACCCCAGCGGGGCTACATGGCCTTAGTGCCTAGCTCGGGGAATTCATTTCTCCATTTCTCTCTCTCTCTCTCTCTCTCTCTCTCTCCTACTCACGCACTCACTCACACACACATGGGAGACAAGCTGGGATGGGGGGGAGACAACCAGGGCCGGGGAAGGGAGACATGCCTGACAGTGCTGAGTGTGGCGTGAAATGGAGGAGGGACCGTGGGGGAGGAGGAAGAAGAGAGGGGATGGAGGGAGCTGAGAGATCCTTGTGTACGACCACATACGCGTTCAGACGCGCTCGTTTCAAACCAAGGGAGGGGTCGAATGTTCTGACAAACGAATCGATGGTCGTTTGGATTGTCAGAATGTTCCCCCATTTCTTTTGTTCAGTCTTGTGAATCATCTGTTAGTGATGCGCCGGATCTTGGGGTATGCCTGTAGTGGTAACATTATGATTCTTTTCATAACCACTGCTCGAAAATTCATTACTGTAGAGGTAATGCTCCTGTGATTATTTTGCAATGTGGTTTCCATCAACTACTTGAAGAAAGGAAAGAAGAAAATAGTACATTTAGGTTGCCTAGATAAAGCTATTTTAAAATAAACATCAGTTTACTAAATTTTGGGTTTTATGAACTTTCTGAGCCAACTGAACAGTTTCCTTATATAGCTGTGGTAGCAGCCAATAAAGGTTCAGTATAGAGTTTATGGCAGGTGCACCTGACAAACAGCATCAGTCAAGCCATGCTTGGCATTGTGCCTCAGCAGTACCACTTACCTAGTTAATTATACTGTCTTACTGTAGTCTTGTGTTGACTACAAATTTTTAGATATAATACAACCTCCCAAATCTGATCATCCAGTTTCCAAAACCCTCCACTTTCCAAAATATTTTGTCATGCAGTAGCGAGGTGTGATCGGTCTTCACACAAACAATGCATATTTGAAGACAAAGCATATTTATTGACTGGTACACTCCAACCATCCATCCGTCCATTATCTAATCCAGTGTTGCCCCATGAGAAGCGTAGGAGCCCTGGTCTAGGTAAGTTGGTCTTGACATTTAAGATGAGAGCAACCAGCCTCCCTCATCCCCGAACAATAAACCCCAACCACCTCTTGGATATTAACCTGCACCAACACAGTCTGATTGGAGTGCCGTAATTACCCACTAAACCACCAGGCGCCATAGTTTGGTTATATGGTTACCACCCAGCATAGTAAATGGTTTCCTGGTTCACGGGAAACCATTTGGCTTGTCAGTTGTCACTCAGAGTACAGTCACCCATAGACAGAAGGAAGAGGAAAAAAGAAAGGAAAGACAGACCATCCATCCATCCATCATCCAATCCGATGCCGCCCCATGAGGAACGTAGGAGCCCAGGGCTAGGCAAGTTGGTCCTGACATTTAAGATGAGAATGACCAGCCTCGCTCATCCCTGAGTGGCATTATGTGAGTAATAACCTCATCCACCCCTTGAATATAAACCCTCACCAGCTCAATCCGATTGAAGCGCCGTAATTATCCACCAAACCACTAGGCACCATGATTTGTTTATATGGTTACCACCCAGAGTAGTAAATGGTTTCCTGGTGTACAGGAAACCATTCGGCTTGTCACTCAGTGTTGAGTCACCCACAGGCAGAAGGAAGAGGAAAGAATGAAAGACAGAAAGACAAAAAGAGGGAGTGTAACAAGAGGAAGAGAAAAAACAACTGTTAATATATCGCTGATATTTATCATTGTACTGGAGTGTATTTTTTACGTGATTTTGTCTTGGCTACCATTGTGATTCTACTTTCTCAAATATTTGATTTTCTATAAAGTCACTGAACCCATGCATTTCAGATTTGAGAGTTTGTACTGTACTGCCATAGGATCTCATCACAATATCTGGCCTAATGCAATATCCGGGTGCTTTTTGCTCAGCTTTATTAAAAGAGCATCCCATGAAATTGGGCAATATCCAACTCAGAAAACATAAAGCACTCGGCAGTACAGTACTATACATTTTTCGATGGTGGTGTGCATCATCTGGCTCAGACACGGGACCCAGTCGATAAGCGGGCAGACCCTGCAACACACCAGCCAATCACAGTGCGTTGTGGGGACAGCCCACCCGATGCACCATGTTGCTCTCTCATTCTCACGTGGACGCTGTATCGTGAGGACGTATCTGTACATTGTGCATTTGTGACCCACATGGTGGCTAACCCTCAATGCAGTGACTTAGCCTGTGGCTCCCTGTGCCACACTCGTTGCTGTACTGATAGAGGCTGTAGAGACAGGGGCCGAGGTGGTGGAGGTGGGATAATTTTTGTGGAAGCCATTTGCCACTAGACCACATGGGATTAAGTGCACTGTACTGCAAAGTGGTCTACAGAACTCTACTCTCAATTGATGCCAACACTAGGTGAGTACAGTATGAGTATGATTATATTATGTACACCAAGCCCTCATTTTTTGACCGATCGTTATTCGACTTCGTTGTTTCGAGATACTGTATATAAATCTACACTCTTTTTCGTTATTCGACATAGTTATCCCTGCCATTTTGACCATTCAAACCTCGAGCCACCAGACAGACCAGGTGAGCTGCCTCAGTCTCCTGTACTCTGCCCTGCTGATTGGTTGCCTTTTCATCCATCTGCTTTTTCTGTTTGACCAAATGGAATACAACAGCACCACCATGGCTCCACTGAAGACCCTTACTCTTAACCCTGTCAGGCACAGTCATGTGTTCACTAACCTGAGTGAGTGTTCCACCATCGCATGGTCGGGTGCTGATTGTGCCAGTAATTAACGAATATCCTTAATGCACAATACTGTACTGTTTTGGCGCCAGTTGTACGTAATGCACATCTTAGTAGGTAGGTTGTAATCATTGTGGAGTCCTGGGGGCGAAGCCTCCCAGTAAGGTTTCAGCACTTCCAGTTAGGTTTCCAGTGTTATTTATGGTTTTAAATTGTATACGTTTGAGTTTGGTGTAGTTACGTCATGTCCAGGTGACAGGATTGGCAGTAAACACTCTATTGAAGGCGTTCAGGCAGCGTTTTGTAATATCGCTAAGTAGGTATATTTCGTTTGTTCTTTAATATTTTTTTAATCAAAAATCAAATGTCAGTCATCTGAGATGTATGTAATACTAAAATAATTTTCCTTGAGAACGTAGGTCTATAAGAAAACAGCTCAAACCCCTGTGTCACTTTCGTTCATATTTACTGGTATTTTTTCCATCCTTATTGAATATTTTTTGAATGACAAAGGTGGTCAGGAACCTAATCCCTCTGTTTCTTAACAGTCTCATTGGAAAAATAGGTTTGTTCGACCAGTTCGTTATTCAACCACTTTTTATGAAGTGCATCCTTGTTGAATAGTAGGGGAGAGGTGTACTGTACTGTATTACTATACCATATGTGCTGTATCAGTACGGTATTTTATTTTATGCTTGATTTTAGTTGTTTATTTATGGGTAATATTGTTGGAAGTTTTTTAGGATAGAGGGCTGAGAGGGATAGGTTAGGGTAGCGACACATTATCTGGGTCAATGCCGAATGGTTAGCCATTTAGGGGTACCAGCGAAGTATCCGACGTTGAGCTTTATTCGGCATGGAGGTTGGCTGAATTACGCCGGATAATTTAAAGATTACTGTGTTTTGTTTATGGTTTTTACTATTATCAGGTATTACGTGTCAAGTGGGGTTGGTGGAGGATTAGTGCCCCTCCCTGTAAAACAATTAACTCTAAGCCCTTGGCCACCCCGTCTGGGATACATGGCGTCTGGCAATGAATGAATGAATGAACTTTTAAGTGCTATGATTAGGAGAGAGAGGAAATAAGAAAGAAATGAAGTAACAGCACTGGAATGATGAGTGCAAAATTACACGGATATCAAAATGTTGGTACACACTATCCAATGTTTCCATGATTCCTCCCCCCCCCCCCTTTTTTTTAAATAACGCCATGTCCACTTTTCGATAAGGGCTAAGGTGTTGCCCCTGGGTAGAGGACTTTGGTTTTGGGGCGTGTCGCACTTTATGACCGGATGCCCTTCCTGATGTGTACCAGCGAACCTTGGGTGGACTCGAACCTCTGACCCTTCGGTCAGAGCGCTCTAACCCACTGAGCCACGGCTGCTGCAACCAGCTAGATGACGGGAGAGTGTTACCTCTCCTGGCAAGGCAGTTTACCCGGGCGCAGTGCGAATACACGACTTCGGTCTTGAGTCAGGCGCTCTACCATTGTGCTGCCATGTCCTCCTGACAGCTGTCATTGGAGCCTTAAATACTGTCAGTAATGAGATACCTGTATTTCATTTTTTAAAGCATTTAGCCTTAATCCTCATGCTTTTCTGAATCAGGTAAGACATAATACTAGCACACTAAAACACAGTTCGCAAGAATCCCAATTTTTTTTTTTTTATGCGAGGAAGAAGGAACCAAAGGCCATGAGCCCGCAGTAACAGTTCCCTCCAAGAGAAAAACAAAATACATTATAGAGCCAAATTCAAGATCCGATCATTTTGAGATGCCTGGACACACTACGTTTGAAAGACTGGAGATCATAGGCAGCAGGAAATACAGACAGAGGGAGACAGTTCCAGAGTTGACCTGTTGCATAAATGAAAGACTGGGAGTAACGGTTAACTCTTGCATTAGAGAGTTGGACAGAAAAAGGATGAGAGTTTGCTGCCAGACGGGTGCTACGCGCCCGTCGTAGAGGTGGAGGAATGCAAGCAGACAGTTCAGAGGAGCAGTGACCATTAAAGTAGCGATAGAAAAGAGATAAAGATGCAACAGTGCGGTGAAGAGACAGAGGTTGAAGGGAGTCAGTAAGAGGAGGAGAGTTAATGAGACGAAAAGCCTTTGACTCCACCCTATTGAGAAGAGCTGTATGTGGGGAGCCTCCCCACACATGAGAGTTGTACTCCACACAGGGGCGGATAAAACCCCTGTATAGAGTCAACAATTGTGCAGGGGTAAAGAAAGAGTGGAGTCGGCTTAGCACACCCAATCTCTTGGAAGCAGATTTTACAAGAGATGTAATATGATCTTTCCAAGATAAGTCCCGAGTAAATGAAACCCCAAGCATGTTCAAGGATGATGCAGGATTAAGCTGAATATTATTAAACATTAGTGGGTATACCTGTGGAAGATTTTGTCAGGTTGATAGGTGTAAGAACTGAGTCTTAGATGCATTAAACACAAGATTATTTTTACCCCAGTCAGAGATACGAGCCAAATCAGACATTAGGTGTGCCACTGCCTCATCCCTTGCTTGTTGAAGTAACTGTTGAGATGGGCGTTGCGGGAACCGAATGGAAAGGTGAAGGGTGGAGTCATCAGCGTATGAGTGGATAGGGTTAGATGTACAGCTTAGAAGATCATTGATGAATAAAAGGAAGAGAGTTGGTGATAGGACAGAGCCCTGAGGAACACCACTGTGGATAGATCTAGGAGAAGAACGATGGCTGTCTACAACAGCGGCTATAGAACGACCAGAAAGGAAGCTAGCGATGAAGGCACAGATAGAAGGATAGAATCCGTAGGAGGGCAGTTTGGAAATTAAAGATTTATGCCAGACTCGATCGAAAGTCTTTGAGATGTCAAGTGCAATGGCAAAGCTTTCGCCAAAGTCCCGAAAGGAGGATGACCAGGAGTCTGAAAGGTAGGTGAGAAGATCGCCAGTGGAGCGTCCCTGACGGAACCCATACTGACGATCGGAAAGAAGGTTGTGATAGGAAAGATGCCTTAAAATTTTTCTATTAAGAATTGACTCGAAAACTTTTGAAATACAGGACGTTAAAGCAATTGGACGATAGTTGGAGGGTTGGGAGTGATCACCCTTCTTTGGGACTGGCTGAATGAGAGCAAACTTCCAGCAAGAAGGAAAGGTACAAGTTGACAGACAAAGGCGAAAGAGTTTGCCTAGGCAGGGTGTAAGCACAGAAGCACAGTTCTTGAGAACAACAGGAGGGACCCCACCAGGCCCATATGCCTTGTTAGTACTGAGGCCAGTGATGGCAGAAAATACATCAACTGAAGAAATTTTAATGTCAGCCATGAGGAAGTTAGAGGGGGGAAGTGATGGAGGAACAGCACCGGAATCGTCTAAGGTAGAATTGGAGGAGAAAGTCTGTGTGAAGAGATCTGCTTTATGAGTAGAAGAAATAGCTACAGAACCATCAGAGTAGAAAAGAGGAGGGAAGGATGATGAGGTAAAGTTGTTAGAAAGATTTTTGGCAAGATGCCAGAAGGAGCGGGAAGAATTCGAGTCGGAGAGTTGAGAGCATTTAGTATGGATGAAATTATTTTTAGTAGAGCGAAGAACAGACTTAGCACGATTTCGGGCAGAAACGTAAAGATGATGTGATTCAGGGGTGGGTTGGCTCTGGTACCTTTTGTAGGCCCTCTCCTTGTTGCGGACAGCATTAGAACAAGCGTGATTAAACCAAGGCTTTCTTGCATTAGTCAAAGGATATGAGAAAGGAATGTATGCTTCCATGCCCGAGAGAATAACCTCCGTAATGCGCAAGGCACACTCAGATGGCTCCCAGCCATGGAAGCAATAATCATTCCAGGGAAAATCAAAGAAGTACTGCCTGAGGGCCTCCCAGTCCGCGGCTCCAAAATGCCACAGACGACGTTTCCCTGGAGGGTCCACAGGCCGTCCCGGAGTGATAGGACAGGTTAAGGTAATAAGATTGTGATCGGAGGAGCCCAACGGAGAGAAAAGATTAACAGAGTAAGCAGAAGGATTAGTTGTGAGGAAGAGGTCAAGTATGTTGGAGCTCTCTCCAAGGCGGTCAGGGATACGGGTAGGGTGCTGTACAAGCTGCTCTAGGTCATTAAGGATAGAAAAGATGTAGGCTTGTTCACCAGGTGGATCCGTGAAAGGAGAGGAGAGCCAAAGGTGGTGGTGAACATTGAAATCTCCAAGAATGGAGATTTCAGAGAAAGGAGAAATGGATAGAATGTGTTCCATCGCAGAAGTAAGATAGTCGAAGAATTTTTGATAGTCAGTAGAATTAGGGGATAAGTAAACAGCACAGATATATTTAGTCAGAGAATGACGGGAAAGCCGAAGCCAGAGTGTGGAGAATTCAGAAGAATCAAGTTCAGGAACACGAGAGCA
This sequence comes from Coenobita brevimanus, assembly GCF_032717465.1. Lineage (NCBI taxonomy): Eukaryota > Metazoa > Arthropoda > Malacostraca > Decapoda > Coenobitidae > Coenobita > Coenobita brevimanus. Next base: position 22,737,245 of record NC_137046.1, read on the forward strand.
AGATAAGTCGTTGCGTATATATACACAACAGCCACCTTTGGCCTTGAAATGAGTATAGAGAAAGTAGGAGGATACAGAAAAGGGTTTGCTGTCAGTTGCCTCAGACAGCTGAGTCTCCGTTAGAAAAAGAAGGTGAGGTTTAGAGGAGGAGAGGTGGTGCTCAACAGAGCGAAAGTTAGAGGAAAGGCCGCGAATGTTGCAGAAATGAAGAAGAAGAGAGTCAGACAGTGGTTCCAGGCACCTTGAGTCGTCACCGGGAGACGGGCAGATGGTGGGGGCATTTATGGGCCCCCCCCCTGGGGACTCCGAGGCTTGATAAGACGACGCCATTTTTGGTAAATTTTGAATAGGAAGTGTAGTGTGTACTGTGCATGTAGTTTGGTGAAGATAGTTAGAGAAATTTGTATTGGAGAGCATGCTGGCCTACTCGCTGTGTAACTGAGACACTGAAAAAGTTCAGCAAAGGGGGGTGGTCAGGAACTAGTCCTGAGGGCTGATGAAACGGGAGCTCCAGCACTCCCTGTCATCAGCTTTCCATCCACCTCGGGAGTACTGCCCTGCTCGACTGGTGCTACAGTCTACTCCTCATATTCTTCTTCTTTCTTCTTCGTCTTCTTTCTTAGATCTCTGAAGCTCTAACATGGCAATGCCAATCACCCAGGTTATTTCACAGAGGGGGTTTCATTCTTCACTTTGTCAAAAGCATGGTAGATTTGCCCCAAAAGGTCAAAGGTAAATAGGTCAGGAATAGGTAAACTTTTAGTTTTGATCCAGTTCCGATGAAACTTGATAGAAAGACTGAGAGTAAGGAAGAGGTCAAGTGGTTGAATTTTGAGTACGGTACAATCAAAATTTAAGGACTCTTGACAGTGTCAAACTTTTAGTCCTTTAACTTAAAAAGTTTATTTTCACTTCAGATTGAACTTGATTGAATGATGAAGGGTCAGCCCTATCTGTCTATCTATCTGTAGCCCGACGCCCTGATCTCGCAAAGGGTGGCCACAGACAAAATGCCTCCAAGTCGCTCTGTCGCCCACCATTTGACTGCCCTCCCCCTAACTCACTCTCCCCTCCCTCATATACCTCTCAACTCCATCCCTCCACCTCATCCTCAGTCTCCCCCTCCCTCTCTGTCCCTCCACTTCACCTAAATACACTTTCATTGTCAGTCTTTCACTCTCCACTCTCACCACGTGTCCAAACCACCTCAGTGTATTTCTCCTAATTTTCTCAATCACATCCACATCCACCCCACAACGTTCTCTCATTTCTTCATTTGTCAACCTTTCCTTCCATGTCACTCCACATGCTTCTCTCAGGTAACTCATTTCCACTGCCCTCACTCTTGACTTGTTCCCTTCCAGCAAGATCCATGCCTCGTTTCCAGACATCAGGGTAGGGATCACAATACTATTATGCAGTGACTTCTTAACTTCCATACTCACCTCCCTATTTCTCGTCACCGCTTTCAATGAACCAACAACCAGCCTTCCCTGCTGTACCCTTTCAAGCACTTCATCCTCAAAACTTCTATCCTTACTCCTCACACTACCTAAGTACTTGAATGCACTCACATTCTCCATTTTCTCACAATCCAACCTCACTGTGCATTCTGTGACTTCATTCCTCTCAAACACCATAACTTTACTCTTGTTTACATTAACTTTCAGATTCCTCTTCTTACACACTGTCCCAAATTCATTCACCAAACCTTGCAACTCCCATTCATTTTCACACAACAATATCATCAGCAAACAGCAACACCGGAATCTTCCACATCTCACCCTCATTCATTAGAGCCACCTCCACATCCACTGCCCTACCTTCCACCTCCTTTACAACCCCATCTGTGTATATATTAAACAGCCATGGAGACATCACACATCCCTGCTTCAGTGGCACATTTAGATCAAAGAACTCACTCAGCTCACCATCCACTTGCACCGTAGTCCTAGCTCCCTCGTACATACTCTTCACAGCACTCAGCAATTTCTCCTCCATTCCATATATTCTTAATACCTTCTACATACCTTGCCTATCTACTCTGTCATATGCTTTCTCCAAGTTCATGAAGGCAGCATACACTTTCCTTCCCTTCTCTAGATACTTCTCCACTAAACATCTTAGAACAAATATCTGATCTACACACCCTTTTCCCTTCCTAAATCCTCACTGCTCTTCTCCATCTTGCTTCCTCTGTTATATGCCTCATGCTGTAAATGAGTATTCCATCATATATTTTTCCGATCATACTAAGAAGGCAAATACCCCAATGGTTCCCACATAATTCTCTCTCCACTTTTTCTTTGTACTGTATAAAGGAACAATTATACCTGATTTCCAGTCCACTGGAACCCTTCCGTCTTCCCAAGCCAATCTACACATTTTCCATATCCTCTCCCCAACAATCTCACCCCCATACTTCAGCATTTCACCACACACTCCATCAATTCCTGGAGCCTTTCCCATCTTGATCTCCTTCATTGCTTCAGCTCCCTTCCGCCCTACTGATCTCTTCCTCCCTCCTCAAATTTCTTCTCCTCCCAGCCACTCCCCAACCACTTTTACTTGCACTGCTCTCACTCTTTACATTCAACACATCCTCCAAGTGCTCCATCCATCTCCTGCTCCGAAACTTGCGGGTCAGCCCAACATTAAATTATTCGGTTTTAAGAACCGTAGGTCCAAGGTCAACTCTCAAGGCAAGTACAGCTCGAACACTTTTGATCCAATTTAGATCATACTTAGTGGAGGTGTTAATGGTCATGCAAGGATTCAGTATTTGAAGTATTAGTCAGAGGTCGAGGTCACAGAGGGAAGTCAAAATTTGTAAGAGACCGAGTGCAGGGCATGGGTGTTGTGATTTCTTGGTGACCCTTCGTGTTGTTATTATCTTCAGAAGATTTTATTCAGTTGGAGGGAGACTTTTTGTATGGAAGCAGTTAGTTGGAGTCCTCATTAATCTCTTCACTTCTTCAGTGCTCATAAGTTAAATAACATACAGAAACATTTGGGGCTTTCTTACACTGAGGCTTTTAAAAATCAGCATCACAAGTACAGTTAAATCATCAGGTAATGCGAATTGTGTAGACAGGACACTGATTGTCGTACTTAGACATGCGTTTCTCAAACAGTATGTTTGTATGTATATTGGTACAATGTAGTCTGGCGACTTTCCAAAACTCTCAGTTTTATCCCTTCTTACCACCCTGCTTCACAGAAATTACCCCCTACTTATACCCATCATCAGATAAAACACTGAAAGAGATATAACTGTTTTGTATGAATGGTATTAAAATAGCATTAACAAAAACAGAAACATAAATAATAATGAGAGTGACGCAATGATTCGAGCTTCCATATACTGTAGTTCGATTAAAAGGTATTGGAGAACAGACAAAATACAGTAATCTTCCCATTATCCAACGTAATAGAGCCAAAGGCATGTCCAGAAAGTGGGCCTGTCCGGATACTGGGCCCCTGCCTCCTGGACTGGTACTTATGGACCCTAACCCAGCCTAACTCAGAAAAACTCCTACATAACTCCCAACTGGACATGCCTAGCGCTTATTTAAGGCCCTATCGACACAAATAAGGGACATAAAAGAGTGAAATAAATGTAGAGGAACCAGAGAATGAGGTTTTATAGGTGAGTATGGAAAAGACAGTACTCTATTTAACATTACAGTATTCTGGATACTTACAAGTCCATGGCCATCTCGATGAATAACCCGCCTCCTCAGACTCTGACAGTAAAAAGGTGCACCTGAAGCACCTACAGTAATCAAGTGTTGAACTGCACTTAGTCATTTGCACTCTGAATTCTAATTTCTTAACACTGCGCATTCTTTTCCCACTTGCGCTCTGTTGTACTTCCATGTTACCAGTGTTGCACTCTGCACTGAAGTCTTTGCAATCTGAATTCTGATTTCTTAACACTGCGCCTTCTTTTCTCACGTGCGCTCTATTGTACTTTCATGTGTTCATTGTTGCACTCTGCACTTAAGTCTTTTCACTCTGAATTCTAATTTCTTAACACTGTGCATTGTTCTTTACACTGCACAACACTGTAAATTCCCATGTGGTCTAGTGGTGAGTTTTTGCTGTTTATTCACTGTCAGAGTCCGAGAGTAGGTGATGCAGGTGGCTTAGGAGTGTGTCGCTGGGATGTAGTGATGGACTACTCACTGCAGACAACTCTGAAGAGAGGTGCAAACTCATGTCCAGTGGCGACTCCACCGTGGCTGATGTGCTGGGCTGTGGCTTGGAGGTGGAAGGCCTGTCCTGGGGAGGCAGCGGTGTGGAGCCTGGGCTGGGTATGGCGGGGGTAACGGGCCTGAAAAAACTGTCAGTGGTTGATTGACGCAAGGAACGACAATTTTGGCGATTGATGATGTGCTGCCTGAAAGTGCGCACTTCCTCCACAAGTCCCAAGGGCCCCATCTCCTTGTTGCAGTCCAGGTGTTCCAGGTAGTCGAGAAGAACTCGACGTGCTCCCGGCATGCGTTCAGCTTGGGGATAGCTGGAGTAGTGGCACACTGAGAGGAGTCCGCATCATCGTCACTGTCCTTGTCGGAATCTTTAAGCTGGGTACTTGTACCGGCAACTGAAGATGCGATCTCGATATCAGGCATGATCTGATACCCAGGATCACCCTCATCGTCATCCAACCACTCATGCACTTCGTCCACATCAACATCGTCGCCAGCCACACAAAGACGTGCATCGAAGTCATCCACGTCAAAACCTGGAAAATCGTGCACCACATCGGCTCCGACAAGCAGATGAGACCAACCATTTTCCAGAGTCTTGACAGAGACTTCCCTCCATGCACTGGCCCAGCTGTAGATGGCAGACTCGATGTTGTAGCGGCGAAGGTTTTCCAAAGTCCGCTGGCCTCGCGTGTCCCCTCCCTCCCTGTGCTTGTCCTCGTCCTTGAGAACAACCATCACCTCGTCCAGGAACTTGCGATGGTACTGCCTGTTCGTTGCCACAATCACTCCTTGGTCCATTGGTTGGATGACAGCAGACGTATTAGGTGGCAGAAACACGCACCTAATGCGGCCATTCTCAGCCACCAACCCTTGTTGGACAGGTGCGCAGGTGCATTGTCCAGAAGGAGGGTCTTTACCTGGTCGTGTGGGATTCCCAGTGTGTTCGTCTGGTAATGGATGACCACCTTGACGAAGTGGCGGTGATACCAGTCCCTGAAAATCTTAGCTGTTAACTTTCCAAGCCTTCACAGAATGGTACCAGACAACAGGAAGGACATCCATTATCCCACGAAGACACCAAGGCTGCTTTGCATGGCCAACAATAACGGGCTTGAGCCAGTGCATGCTGTTAGCATTGGCACAACACAAAGCAGATATCCGTTGCTTGCAGAGCTTGCGGCCAGGTACACGCTTCACTCCTTGGCTAGAGTGTTCGTCGGCATCGAGCGATAAAATAGACCAGTTTCATCAGCGTTGTAGACTTGACTGAGAGTGAGGCCCTCCCTGTCGATCAAGCCCTTCACCTTCTGCTGAAACTCCTTTACTCCCTGCTTGTTGGCCTCCAGAGCTTCACTGTGGGCCTTACGGTTGGTAAGTCATGCCGTAACTTGAAAGCAAAGAGCCAACCCTCGGATGCTTTGAAGTCTGAGGTGTCATGTAACCTTATGAACTTCTCAGCAGCAGCCTTCAGCTCCATACCACGCACCAGCACACCAGCAGCACATTGTTGACGATACCAAATCAGCGTCGAGCGGTCGATTTCTGCAAACCGGGGAGTGAACATAACCTTCCTCTCTATATTGCATTTGGTCTTCGATGCGAAGTCAGCCATGTACTGGGTAAGCTTGTCCTGGGATCTCTTGATGTCAAACAATGTACAGCAGGCCAGGTTGAATTCACGGAGGATGCATGACATCGACCATCCCGCGTCCACCTCATCCAATATCTCCCTTTTCTTCTCCAGAGTCAGAACCACTCGTTTCCTCCTCTCGGGCGGCGGGGCCATCATCAAACACACGAAGAAGAGGCAGGAGAGGAACAGCAGAGCCTGCAGGAGGTAGGGCACCACCACAAAAGCATGCACGTGGGTGGCCATGGTGACGAGCATGCACTGACAATGAAGGATGGGCAGGAAATGGGGAGGAAGCAGAGTCGCCCTGTCGGACATCAGCAGAACTACACGGCAAAACACAGCTGGTCCACACCATGCGCCATGTTCAAATTGGGGGGATATTCGAATTTTTTTTTTAATAATTTTTAAATTTTTCAGGCAGTTTGTGGGTTACAGAGTCCCGGGCCCAAAATGTCTGGGTAGTGGGGGGTCCAGATGGTGGGTGTCCAGATAGCAGAGGGATTACTTGTACTGTATATCAAACTTAATGATATTACAGAAGACCGTCTGAATGCCCTCAGTGTGTTTGAAGCAAATGTATTACTTACTGTAATCCCTCCACTATCCGATGTAATGGAGCCAAAGGAATGTCCGGAAAGTGGGCTTCTGCCTGCTGGACTGGTACTTATGGACCCTAACCCAGCCTAACTTTGAAAGCCACCTAAATAACTCTCTACCGGACATGCATAGTACCTGTTTAATTCTATTTAAGACCCTATTCACACCAACAGTGGACATAAAGCATTAAATAAATGAAAAGGAACCAGAGAATGAGGAATTAGAAGTGAGTACGGAAAATACTTAACAGTGTACAGGGTCTGTGGCCATCTCCTTTAAGGCTCTGGTAGTGGTGAAAATGCTCTTGAAGCACGAACAGTAATCCAGTGTTGTGCTACACTTAATTCTTTGCAATGTGAGTTATAATTGTTTAACACTGCACATTCTATTCTTAATTGCGCCATGCCAGTTTCAACTGCCACTTTGCGCTCCACATTTAATCCTTTGCACTCTAAATTCTAATTTCTTAATACTGCACACCACTGTAAATTCCCATGTGGTCTAGTGGCGAGGTATTGCAGTTTATTCACCGTTTATTCACAAAAACGAGCACGTGCAGCATCCATTGCAATGAACATTTACCCTCGACGGTGATTAGGCAGTAACTGGGGACAGGGTTGCCAGATCTGAGCTCAGCCACATTACCAAATGCCTCAATTTTCATTACCAAATATAACTTCTCGTTACCAAATTCTTAAAGGAAGCATTTATTCTTCACTAATTATACATACAAATGGAAATACAGTAATCACTCTCCTTATAATCAGCAGCATGTTTATTTTTGTGCTATGTGTACCAGCAGATTAATCAAAGAGAGCAGACAGTCCACTGTCTTCATTCTCTATGTCTTCATCCATGTGAAAAATCTGTTTGGTAATGAATCATACTGATTCACTACCAAATGAACTTTTCAATACCAAATTGGCCCATATTTGGTAATGAAAAATACCAAATGGCAACCCTGACTGGAGAGGGGGGAGGAAGAAAGGAAGGGGTGAAGGGGCCGTGCATAAACAACAGCTGTTCAGCGCTGCATGGTGCCGCACGCCAATTTCAAATTACAGGTGGGAAAATTTTCAGATTTTGGGGGGATTTTTTCTTTTTTTGGCCATTTTTTGGTTCCGAAGGTCCAGGTCCAAAATGTCCAGTAAGTGGGGAGTCCAGAAAGTGAACGTCTGGATAGTACAGGGATTTCTGTATTTTGTTTTTATGTAGAATTTTTTTTTTTTCAGGTTTGTGTACATATAAAAATCTTTTTTG